>NW_025961321.1:301505-603010 GCF_023159225.1 Perognathus longimembris pacificus | reverse complement strand
TGGTGACAGCAAGCCACCTGTGGCCTAAGGGTGACCAACAGAAGACTATGCTCACAGGTTTCTTGCCATCAGTTACAACTCTCTTCTCTGTGTTCCCTAGGCTGGTCAACAAATTGTGATTCCAGTTTTCAGGAAACTGTTCTGATCACCTACATCTCTAGGAGATTCAGCAGTTGACCCATTCCTATGGAGATACCATCGCTTACCAAGGTGGATCACAAACTTGGACAATGCACCTCATCACAAGGGGCTAGCCAGGGAAATCCACTGTCGCCCAGCAGAGCTGCCAGGTAGGGTCCCTCACCTCAGGCTAATGGGAGCAATGAGCTGCGAAGGAAAAGATCCTGAACATCCAGACAGAGCCTGCCTATGATAGCCCATATCAGATGATCACTGAAGTTTGTGCAATGCAGGGACCATGAGGCATGTCCTTCAGAGGGGAGACAGGTGCCCAAAAGACATCCACACACTTTACTCATTCAAGGAAGACCCTGCAGAGCTGTTGTCTGGAGAGAAAAAGGCTTTTGGAGAAGTTGCATTTAAAGTAGGCTTAGGTCTTAAGGAGGTCACTCATAGATTAGAAACAAGCAGAATTTCATGGGAAACAGACAAATTCAAAGAGAAAAGAATCCAAGTACAGGCACCCTCTGCAGTTCAAGGGACGAATTTCCACACAGCAAAACAGAAAGCTCATATCTGCTCCCAGGCCCCATTATCAGCCAATTCAATTTCACACATCAACCCATCCCCAGGCTCTGTTGGGCACAGGCTTTGAGGGAAACTTGGAACTCTCTGTAGTCACGGGCCACACAAGCCCTTCTCACACCTCCCAAATGGAAAAGGTCAAGTAACCAAGTTCACACAAAATAAGAAGCACAAAATAATCTCTGACTTGCTCCTTCAATGATATCTGAACAGGAAAAAAGATATATCTGCATGCAGATAATAGGGGGCACATTAGTGTCACATTTCTTCCAAGAAGGCAGCTCTCCATCATAAGAAAGAAACAGGAAGCTCCTTTGCTCTAGGTCGTATCAGGACAGGTCCTCGCCCTCTGAGAAGCAGAGTCAGGTGGGTTTGACAGCAGCTGAGCTATTAGGAATATCACCCTCACTCCATTCTCACTTCCCAATTGTTTCCTTTCCAGAGTCCCATCTCAACACTTCCAGGAAATACTATGGGGGAAAGCTAAGAGTAGTGCAACTGACCATGTTCGGGGTAAGCAGCCAAACTCTTCACCCAGAGGGAGATTCTGAGATACACTGCTCATGGCCCCTCAAGTGGACCCAGCAAGCTCAGGACTGAGTCGTCTCTAATGGGTCAGCTCACTAACACCTGCTGCAGTCCCTTCTCTCTTCACTTCACTCAGTCACCAACCAGTTCAATAGCCCTGTGAAACCTCCTAGGAAAGTATCTGAAGGCTGTAGACAAAGAGTGACCCAATAAAATGCCCAATCCTCATGCAAAGAACAGGGAATCATAGGTGACACGTGAAGTTAGGGAGAAAAGCAGGAAACAAGACTGCTTGTCCACTGATACAAAGTACAGAGGGTCTTTTACTGCCAGGAAGGGGTACAAATATATTCAGAAGGGAAACTAAGACAAGGAAGTTGGACAGAGAAAGAGAAGAGGATGGGCACTAAGAAATCTAGAGAGTTGTCATCTCTAAAGATAAAAAAAAAAAAAACAGTTCAAGAAGGTAGAGGCTGATAAAGGTGAACCACTCGCGGAAAGGCAAGCCTGGCTAGAAAGGGCAGAACAAGGCTGCCTACGGTCTACCACATGACAACAATCTTACACTTCTGCTCTTCCCCACTGTAAGATGTGATTCTTTTCCATTCTTTCAGTTAGTGTGTCTATGGAAGACTGAGTGAGCCTCATTTCCTTTCTATTTTATCAAACGGTCCCCATATCTCTTCTGGCACTCAAAACCTCCATCTAAAAATTTAAAAAATCAAAGCAAATATCCTACACATCTTCATAGAATTCTAGAATCTTAGCATTCCACAATACAGAGGTTGAAAACATTAAACTGTTCAGTAAGTTTCAAATGAATAGGCACAATTCTCAGAAAATATCCATGTCTTCCTTTCTCCAAGATTCCATACTGAGTATCTTCACTGTAGATACAAAATTTAACATTGGAAACTTCCCAATAGAGTATCATATAACCCCCATCAATATTCTCACTGGTTTCTGTCACCAGGCAAAATCAAATCACAGCAGGTCACAGAACAAGTGAAATTTCTAACAATTTTACTATTCCTTTATGATCCTCAAGACTGATAAGAACACAGAGGGCATTCTCAATTTCTCCACAATTGAGTGGCTATGCTCACATCTAAAGACTTCCTTCACACAGACCTGTGGCTTTCCCTTCCTGACTTAGAAGTCATTTCAGCTTCTAAGGGGGTGGGAATTTCTCCCTGTAACCTCGACAAAGTCGCTTCTGACAGGAAGACCAAGGATTTGCTATACTGGTATGGTGACCTTTATCTGAGCCACATGCCCTGCAAAACACATCTATGAGGGCACATGTAAAGGGATTTCTAGAGGAGAGCGAGACTAGAAGCCGCTTACATTCAGTAGAAGAACAGTCTAGTTTACACATTAGCCTTCAGGATCATGCCGATTGTACTGGAGACCCGCAGGTCTTCCCTCACATGGGAAGGCACCCATCCATATGGACATGACCTATCCTGTCCTCTTAGTGTTGGAACTGCAAAGCTTCTGGGGGAAAAAGATTCCACATCTATGAATTCTGCATTCCTCACCTTATCTGTCTACCTCCAAGATGCTATGGCCACCAGTGGATTTTCTGAGATTCTGGGAGAACAGACTTAAATCCATCCTAATGGACAACTCCCGGCTCCTTACTTATAAAGTCAACTGTTACTGCTTCTGACATGTTCAACAGCCCAGAGGACAGAGAAATTGAGAGAGGAGCCCCTTGCTTTGCAAACAGACATCATGGTGGAAAACTAATTGAGGGAAACAAACCCTGCCACCTCATAGGACAAGCAGGAGAGCAGCTTTGGAGTCCCTCCTTTTATATTATCCAGTGCATCTAAGACTACCTTGAACAAGGGTGAGATTCTACAGTGATCACAGTGCTATTCAGCTCTTCTTGATTCAGTACCGAATGTTAGAGAAGTCTGGTCCTGTGGGAGGCTTCATCAGCACTCTTTAGGCTGAAGAAGGGCGAGGTCATACCAAGAGCCAGACATCAGTCTTCAGTTTTGGCATCTAGTTATCCCTACTCTAGGGGAAAAGATTCCTTGCTCTTCCTGACCAAAGCTCATCCCAGGAGCACTGGACTCTTTCTGTAGAGTGTGGGCATGGATGGGTACTTGCTAACATCTCCCAAACTCCCGTTATTTCAGCACAGCTATGGAAGGCATCATGCCACTTGTCCCAACACAAGGACAATTCTCTCTGACCACCATCCAAGTTAATATCTTAGATCTTTCTGGAAAATATCCTAAAGCAACTCAGCTCCAAGCACAAGGCACATCTCAGCTGATAAAGAACAGAAAAGAACCGGGGTGACATTGATCCAAGGTCCTGTTTCCTGACATGGAAATTCACACCGCCACACTATGGGTTTCCTTTCAGAGTTACCAGAGATACAAGTCACAAATGAGCGAGAGTTTACCATGCAAGACCATACCCACCTTTGTCCCCACTCACTACTCTTTTACTTCTGGGTTTGCTGGCATTGTTTCACATGCACAATGTCACTGACTCGAATGTATAGAATCCAAACTAGACACCCTGGTTTCCTTTTCAAAGGGTTGTCTTCAGCTACCCTTCCATTGGCCTGAATCATCAGAAGGAAAATGCCATGTTACACAGAAAAGAGCTTCAGTCATACACGTAGCAAAACCTACACGTTTTACACAATTTATGTGCTTTCCACTCAAATATCAGTGTTGCATGTTTTGTCATTTGAAACAACTCTAACCTTACATTTAAGACAGTGTACAAGATATGTCAGTTGCTCATGACATGGGATCTGCTAATAGAACCCTCCCCATCCAAGTACTTCAGGCAATGTCTGATTGCTTCCATTTTGTATATATAAAAATCTCCAACCCCAGGAGAAATAGAAATATATTCAATTTTTCCAACTAAAATACAAATTTGTTAAACATTCCTAATTTATCATGGAGTTCTGGTCTAGGTGGAACCATGGAGCTGAGAGAAAGCTCTGGCTCAATTGCAGAAGTACGTCAGCCATTCCCAGTTCCCAGGGAATTGTTCTCCTCATCTTTGTTACTTTGACAACTACCAACTACACACAGTTTAAAGAAGCATCTGCAAAGTGATTACCACCAGGTAAAATCACAACAAGTCTTGGAGATACACAAGACACAAGGGAGCATGAACCAGCGAAATTTACCGTGGCTCAGCAGATGTCAGGCAGGGTCCAGCACCACAGGCTGTAACCATAAGCACAGTTGTGAAGGAAAAACACTGCATTTGAAGCCCATGTCCCGAGGAAGCTCTGTCCCTACCCTCGTGGCTTGTGCCAGAACACAGCCTTGAGGGTCAGTGAGCCTCAAGCTCACTAACCATGTGTCCTTCAGAATCGTTCCAGGAATACTGTGCTGGTGTGCACTCACCCACTCACTCTTCATCAAGGATGGCCCCACCAGTGCTACAGACACACTTGGACTAAAAGGTGGGCTTTTAGTTTTGAACAAGCGATATCCTTTAGGAGAAACACAAACACAAAGAAGAAGAGGACAAAGCCCCTCTCGAGTTCAGACTTTGCGCTTCCACACAGCAGCATCCGTGATTTGTTCCTCCCTAATACTTCTTTTCCAGTTCCTTCTTAAACCTAAGTATTCTAAGCTTCAAGCCAAGGCTCTGAGAGGCCATCACTAGTTCATCTTCACTGTTCCCAGTTCCTTCTCCAGGACAGAAGACTTGAAAGTTTTAAGGGACTATTCTGTTTTCAAGTGGTTTCATTCTCCCTGTTTGGACCTATGAACCCTACTCGTACTTCTCATTGGGACTATTTCCAGGCAACAAATTCACCAGTCCCATGCAGAATAAAGGAAAAAGATAGAGGTCAAATATTATCAACTCTATCTATCAACACCGGAGTAGAAACTGTAGTTATGAACTAAAATGATTGGTATACACAAGAAAAATTGTATTTGTGGAAATAACTCACCTCCACATAAGAATGATTACTGTAAATACAGGCTTTTCTCTGTAGAATTCCACTGTCACTAACCACCCAAGTCACCTCCAACATCACAGGGCAAATAAATTATAGACAAGCAAAGATGGCATCCAACCTTCCACTCAGACATCACACTTACCTGATTTTGTTGGGAAGGCTCAACAAATGCCGCTCTTCTATTTCCACATGGCAACGCTCTGCATCCATGGGAATGAGTCTCCTTCCCCATTCTTTCTTGAGCATAGAGACATCATATGATCACATCAATAATGTGATCCTATAGAATAGGGAAGGAGCAGTCATCATGTGTCCATTTCAACGGATGAATTCTAAGAACAGGATGAATGCTATCTAGGAAAATTAAATTCCTTTCACAGTATACTGGTGGCTATTGTAATGCTGTCATGGTAAAGGTACCTGCAGTCATAGTTGTCATGAATTGTACATAATGAGAATATTACCCACTTCACACTGTGAGCAGGGTTAAAGTTCCAAGAAAGTATTTCTACAACTATCCCCAAGGTCCCAGATCCTATATAGCCCTGCACTTTCAGTCCTCCCCTAGCTAGTTGGAAATCACAGATGTATGCCAAGAAATAGAGAGTTGAAACTCCAAGGTCTCATCCATGATGCCTGGAATCATCCCAAAACAAGTTTTCCCCATCGCTTCTGGCACATTATTCTTCTAAGCAGTGAATGTCTAGATGCTCCGTGACTGGCTTACTTCCCTTAACAGAAGCATCTCGAGTTCTATCAATTTTTCCTCAAATGACATATCTACGTTCTCTCTTTTTTTTTAAGAAGGATTAAATGCCTTTATTGCCAAACTCAGTTAAGCCCCTTGGTGGTGAGTGGTACTAGGGTGTGAACTCAGCATCTTGTGTTTCCTAGGCAGGCACTGCACCACTTGAGCCATAGCCCTTAACCCAACTCATTTATCTTAATTCTTGGCGGTTCTGGGGTTTGAACTCAAGGCCTTATACTAACTAGGCAGGTGCTTGACTGCCTAGTTTCTTCTTCTTGCAGAATAGATTTGTGATGGTGAGGCAAGACTGTCTTAAGTCATGGATGTCTCTCATGGACTTGTCTCTTCCATGTGTACCTGCTGTAGTTTTGCTTTTCTTCCATGTTATAATGTAGTACAAGGCCCTCACCAGATCCAATCAATAGATTCTTGACTTCTGATGTACACAATAGTCCACAAAAATACACTTTGATTGTTATAAAACATTCAATATTCTATTTTAGGTACAAAAAAAAAGACTAAGACAAGAAGAGAGGGAAAATTGCCTTTGAAGGTAATTGGAGTACATATGAAATAACATATTGTTATTTAAAATGCAACTTACATTGTTTCTAGGTTGCTTATAGACTATACTATTGACTGTATTATTTCAAAGTGTAACACATTATTTTTACATATACTTTATATATTACTTTTACTAGTAGCATATTAATTTATTACTTTATATAATAGGATTGTATTATTACAAAGTGTAGGGCAATCATTTAATATAATAAATATGCTGAGAGGAAAGAATGCAGAAACATATAAAGTACTTAAAAAAACAGTGGACGCAAAACAGTGGGGGAAGAAAGAAACATTAAATGAAGACAAGGAACTCTAGCATAGTAATTGCAACTGTCATACACAGTAATCCAAAAATGTCAGCAAATACTATAAAAATAAGTTTTCTGAATTCACCATATTTCTAAATAAGCTGAAATAAACACTAGAAAACAATTTTCAACCCACAAGAAATAAGGTCAAGGCCACACTGCTCAGTCATGGTAGCTTAACTTTGTGGTTCTCCTGACATTGCTTGGAAAACTCTCAGATTGGATTCTTTTTTTTCTCATCAGTTATGCTCTTATTTATTTTTTATTTATGTATATATATTTGTTTCTAATAGTCAAAGTGATCCACAGATAGGTTACAATTTCTTACTTTAGGCATTGGATACATGTCTTGTACTTTTTGTTACCTCCTTCCTCATTCTCCCCTCCCCGTGTCATTCTCCCCCATGAGTTGTTCAGTTGGTTTACACCAAACAGTTTTGCAAGTATTGCTTTTGTAGTTGTTTGTCTGTTTATCTTGTGTCTCTCGATTTTGGTATTCCCTTTCAGTTTCCTAGTTCTAATACCAGTATATACAGTTTCCAATGTACTCAAATAAGATACAGTGATAGTGCAGGTACAACCACGGGAGGCGGATACAAGAGGATCATCAACAATAGAAGCAATGGTTTCACATGACATGTTGAAAGTAATTGCAACAGTGATATATCACTCGTTTCCATAACATGGAGTTCATTTCAGTTAGCATTATCTTATAGCTACGTTCTTTTTAATGGCTGCATAGTACTCTATTGAATTTCTTAACTTGTTATTAAGCAGTAAAGAGTTGAAGGAATTACAGTATTTATATTAGATATACTCAAGACAAGTGAGATAAAATGAAGCAGAAAGTATTAAATATTCTCTGGCCTACTTTTTGTGATAGAATGCATGAGAGTTAAAGTATACCTCATCCCTGAATGCAGGGAATTAATGAACCTCAATGTTTTACTTTTTATTTGTTTTTGGCCAGTCCTGGGGCTTGGATTCAGGGCCTGAGCACTGTCCCTGGCTTCTTCTTGCTTAAGGCTAGCACTCTGCCACTTGAGCCACAGCGCCACTTATGGCCATTTTCTGTATATGTGGTGCTGGGGAATCGAACCCAGGGCCTCATGTATACGAGGCAAGCACTCTTGCCATAGGCCATATCCCCAGCCTCGAACCTCAATGTTTTGACCCCTCTATTCAATTCCTGTGGTGACAATGAGAAGTAGAGACCTATTTAAGTACAGATGAGTCACCAGAGTATATTTTTTAAAAAATCCACCTCCCAGTAATGAGAGGGAAAGAATATCACAGAGATACCCAACAGGGAAATCCCTGCTGATGTGGATAGTGCATCTGCTTCTACTGGAATGTACTTAGAGTTATGAGGCTGTCTCAGTCATCTCTCTTGCATTTTCATGACTAGCCTCATCACAACCAGACAGGGATACCATGTATAGGGAAATGCCTGGGAAACAAAGAGCCATATTCAGAGGCTCATAGGATGTTACCCTTATCACTTCCCTTCTGTGGTTCACGAAATAGACCGCAACAGTAATCAAACTCACCTAACAGTAATGCATATATAATGCAGAGCCTACTTGCATTGATACACTATAGGCTTCAAGTCGTCTAGAATCTATCTATAAAAACAACCTAACATGGCAGTGTTCATTGCACAAAGACTTTATGCACTGGTATATAATAATCTTCCCAATCATATGGGAGACCAGAAATGTCATCCACATGGGACTTGAGATTGAGCAAAGCACATCTGGCTCCCAACAGGGACAGCATGCCTGCTAGACTGCACAGGAGGGGCTGGCAAATTCAGCCACCCAGGTGCATATATTAGTAGAGGCAGCAAACTGGAGAAAGCCCACAAAACCTAGGCCATCACCCAAAGTAGTTCCCGTGAAGCTCAGACCCACACAAGAGTGCAGAAGGAAAGAACATGGACCCAGATCTTGATAAGAAATAAAGGTTTCCAGCTGATACAATCTCTCTCATAAGGTATGTCTTAGAAGCAAGTGTGGATCATCAGCACACACCCACACAAGAGCCAAGAATCAAATGTAGCAGTAAACAGAGTCTTTCTATCTCCCTAGGCGCTTCTGTTAACTCCAACTTTTCCTAGGTGTCATGGGCTATGCACCAGTGATGACAGAAAACACATGTAGCTTCCAACCTCCCTGCCCACACTCTGAAACACTTCTGTGAAAGGTAATGAACATTTTTGTTGGTCCTATTCACTGAGTCCACAGTAGACAGACACTCATACTTCCCTCTAGATGCCCCAGCTCAAGCTAGCCCTTCTCAGGTATCTGAGGGATACTGACTCACAAGTCTGCACACATGCACTACCAAGCATATTACATGTAATCAGTTCACAGGACGGGAGGACCAAAAGCATAAATCTGAAACTACAGCTACAGGAAAAATTCCAAGTCATGTCACAACAGCCTCCAAACCATTCTTCCATAGCAGATGGGTACCCCCCATCTGAATAGAAAGGCTGACCTTCTGTGAGGAATTCATCTCATCCCTTGGTTGCTGTTTTTCCTGCTTTGTGGAGATGATGCTCAGAAATCTCTTGACCTTTCTGCAATAGATATCAATGCTGTATATCCACTCAGCAAATAATGCATACAATGCCTATGTGATCAGATTCTTTATGTAGAATCAACTTCCAGAGGAACTAGCAGTAGAAAGAGAGGAGTGAGCAGAAGTAAACTCATGCAGAACATATCTGCATTACTGGATGGTCAATTTCAAAGTTGAAGGTCTACGAAGCACCTGAAAATGTTACACTGACCCAGCAGATGGTGCTGACAGCACCTGTATCACTTTACATGGCGTCAGTGTAACTCACAATGAGGACTGGTGGCAGAACTGTGTAGAAAAATTGAGAGAACCAGTAGACACCTTAGTGTTTTGGAACATATCTATATAGACCTAATAATGTGACCTCTCCCAAGGAAAATTTCCATGCTGAAAGGACCCGACTGCTTTTCTGTATTGACTCTTGACACAGCACTCTGGATTACCCCTCAGGATGCAGTTCAACCCCTGTGATGGCTGCTAAGCTAAGAACCTCAGAAGTGATTGGAGGCTGTATGTTTAGAGCTGATCAACATCTCTCTGCATCATGGAAGATTAAAGATAACCCTGGAGAAGGGAACCTCCCCACACCCAGAGAATACATATTTATCAATACATAGCCTGAACAGTTTATCTCCTGTGGCTTTGTTCATTTTAAACATGAAAAATATTCTTCAACAACTAGTCCATGTACAGAAGACTTGAATGCTATAAAAATCAGCTTTCTAACCCCAAGAATAACACTGCTCCCCACCTTCTCACATCAAGCAATGGAGCCCACCAGGTGACCTTTGCCAACGGAGCACTCAAATTTCTCTACAAGTCTCCAGATAGGGGCCTGGCCTGCTCAGAGCCAACATTGTTCCTGAGCAAAATGAGTCCTGAGATGTCAGCCTGGGGGCTGTCTCTCTGGGGGCACCAAGGCATCACCTGTGGAAATTCCAAAGCAATTGAAAGCAACCTACCTGCATTCAGACTGAAATGGCCACTTGAGGGACTCACATCCACATGCTCTGAGTGCCAGAAAAACTCAAACAACTGTCTATACAGCAATGATACCAAGATGCCATGACCTTCATTAAAGACAAAAGTCAAACATCTCTAGATAAAACACATCTCCCCAAATATATCTTGGGCAGAAAATTTTCATAGAAAGAAGAATGCAGTCTCCAGACTTTATAAGATAACATCTGGGGAGAACTAAACATATGGAAGAGAAAAGAAGAAGCGAAGCTGTTTGTTATGTCCTTCACCTCACCTTGGTAAGTGTCTAAGATGCTGCTCTTTGCCATCAACTTTCTTAAGCAACTACCAGAGGAAATGCCTAGTCCTCCTGGGAGGAGCAGCAACTATGGCAAGTATGCTGTGTTCAGTATGATATTGGTGATGATATTGGAGAAACCAGACGTGGAGGGCCCGGAAATGGAGGACCGTGGCGCAGAAGTGGAGGACCCTGAAGCAGAAGTGGAGGGCAGGACTTCCTGCCTGGCACCAGAAACGAGGCCCGGGAGGCCTGATAGGACCCGAGAGGGGATGCCACGGCCGCTGCGTGTTCTCCAGGCCCAGCCACAGTGAAGCGGGACTTCCTGCTCCATTCGCCTGGAGGCGGGACTTCCTGTCGGGTACCAGAAGTGCCCATGAACAGTGACATAGCACTTGCTGAGCTCTCCCAGGGCCTCGCCTTCCATGAGGCGGGACTTCCGCACCGGAAGTGGGTCGAAAGGGCCACGAATCGCTTCCCGGTCCCTCCCGTGGGGCCTCCCTCCCCACCGCCCGCCACGGGCCGGGACTTCTGGCGGGGGTGGGACTTCCGGCCGGGTACCAGAAGTGTGCATTGGAGGCCTGGTCGTGGGTGTCACACATTGTTCCCTGCAGGGTTTAAACTCTGTGATGCAGGACTTCTGGTCGGCAAGGATGGCGCTGCTGCCAGTGCTGGATTGGCTGCTGTGCGGGCGGCGCATGGTGCTGTCAAGCGGCTCCCCGCGGTGCCAGGAGATCCTGGGTGGCGTGGTAAATTGAGGCACACGGGGGCGGGGGGCGGGGCCGGGTGGGAAACTGAGTCATGGGGGGGAAACTGAGTCACGGGTGGTCGATTGGGTAAACCGAGGCACGCAGTTCTCCAGAACAGGGCCACTTCCGGTTTTCCATGGCCACTTCCGGGCGCCCTGGGGGAGGGGGCAAGTTACGCATCCATCCATCCCCCCACCCCACCCTCCCCATCCCCTCTCCCCTGACCCTTCCCATGACCCTTAACATGACTCCAAACATGACCCCTCCCATGTCAGCTCCCATGACCCCTACCGTGCCCCTCCCATGACCCCCTCCCTCACTTCCCACAGGATCTCCAGGCTCCGGACCTGGTCATCAGCGCCGACACCGTTGTGGTGCGGGAGAGACGACCACCCCCCGCCACTGTCTGTCCGTCCGTCTGAGGGCTTAGTACCCCCAGCTCTGCCCATCCACCCATGGCGTACTGGTGCTTAGTACCCCCAGCTCTGCCCATCCACCCATGGGTACTGGTGCTTAGTACCCCCCAGCTCTGCCCATCCACCCATGGGTACTGGTGCTTGGTTCCCACAGCGCCATTTACCCGTGGGACTCTGGTGCTTGGTACTCCCCCAGCTCCATCCACCATAGGGTACTGGTGCTTGGTTCCCCCAGCTCCATCCACCCATGGGGTACTGGTGTTTGGTTCCCCCAGCTCTGCCCATCCACCGTAGGGTACTGGTGCTTGGTACCCCCTAGCTCTACCCATCCACCCGTGGGGTACTGGTGCTGGGTATGCCCCAGCTCCATCCACCCTTGGGGTACTGGTGCTTGGTTCCCTCCAGCTCCATCCACCATAAAGTACTGGTGCTTGGTTCCCCCAGCTTGATCCACCATAGGGAACTGGTGCTTGGTACCCCCAGCTCCATCCATCCACCATGTGGTACTGGTGCTTGGTACTCTCCAGCTCCATCCACCTGTGGGGGTACTGGTGCTTGCTACCCCCAGGTCCGTCACCTCCCACACAGGCGGTAGACAACCTGGTCCCAGGGAAGATGGCGGAGAAGGACAACGCTCGCCACATGCTCTCCAGGCGAGGCCCCTGTGAACCTTGACCCCGTGACTCCCATGACCCCGTGACCCCCCCAACCTGTCGCCCACCCCATCAATCCCCCATCACCCACACAGGCATTTGGGGACGGGAAGGGGGGATTCAGGGGCCTGTGACCCCTCTCTGACCCGGGGAAGGTGTGGTCAGGAGTCGTGACCCCGGCCGGGGTCAGGGGTCACATGGGGGAATCTCGTGTCTGCAGGCTGAGCGGCCAGACACACAGCGTGTTCACAGGCGTGGCGCTGCAGTGGTGCTCGAGCGCAGGTGGGTTCACTCTGGGGATGTCAGGGGTCGGGGGTCAGGGGTCAGGTGGTCACGCCTGGATCTGGGCCCGGGTGCTGTGCTTAGTCCTGGGCCTGGATTAGATCAGGAGCCTGGGCGTTTGGATCTGGATGTGGGAGTTGGTGCTGCGCTTAGTCCTCATCCAGGGTGCTGTGCTTAGTCCTGGGCCTGGATGAGATCGGGAGCCTGGATGAGATCAGGGGCCTGGGCATTGGGTCTGGATGTCGGCCTGGGTGCTCAACTTAGTCCTGGGTCTCGGTGCTGCACTTACTCCTGGCCTGGATTCAATCAGGAGCCTGGGTGCTCCACTAAGTGCTGAGCCTGGATGAGATCAGGATCCTGTGTGCTGGTCTTAGTCCTGCGGCCTGGGTGCTGTGCTTAGTCCAGGGTGAGCTGAGTCCTCAACCTGGATTAGCTCAGGATCCTGGGTGCTGTGCTTTGTCCTGGGCCTGGATTCAACCAGGATCACAGGTGCTGGGCTTAGTCCTGGGCCTGGGTGCTGCGCTTAGACCACAGTCTGGATTAGATCAGGCTCCCGGGTGCTGGGCGTAGTCCCACACTGGGTGCTGCGCTGAGTTCTGGTCCTGTGTGCTTAGACCTGGGCCTGGGTGCTGGGCTTAGTCCTGGACCTGCATTCAATCAGGAGCCTGGGCACTGGGCTTAGTCCTGAGCCTGGGTGCTGTGCTTAGTCCAGGGCCTGGATGAGATCAGGATTCCAGGTGCTGTGCTTAGTCCTGAGCCTGGGTGCTGGGCTCAGTCCTCAGCCTTGGTGCTGTGCGCAGTACTCGTCCTCGATGCTGCGCTCAGGCCTGCTCCCAGGTGCTGTGCTTGGTCCTCAGCCCAGTTGCTGTGCTCAGTCCATGGCCTAGATGAGATCAGGATCCTGGGTGCTGCGCTTAGTCCTCGTCCCAGATGCTGCGCTCAGTGCTGCTTCCGGGTGCTGCGCTCAGTCCTCAGTCTGGATTAGATCAGGATCCGGGGTGCTGCGCTCAGTCCTGGACCTGGGTGCTGTGCTTAGTCCCCAGCCTGGATTAGATCAGGATCCCGGATGCTGCACTCAGTCCTTGGGCCTGAATTACTAGCTTAGGATCCTAGGTGCTGTGCTTTGTCCTGGGCCTGGATTCAACCAGGATCACAGGTGCTGGGCTTAGTCCTGTGCCTGGGTGCTGCGCTTAGTCCTCAGTCTGTATTAGATTAGTCTCCCGGGTGCTGGGCTTAGTCCCACGCTGGGTACTGTGCTCAATCCTGGTCCCGGGTGCTGTGCTCAGTCCTAATCCTGGATTAGATCAGGATCCCGGGGGCTGCACTTAGTCCTGGGCCTGGGTGCTGCGCTTAGTCCCAGGCCTGGATTTGATCAGGATCCCGTGTGCTGCGCTCAGCCCTGGGCCTGGATTCGATCAGGATCCTGGGTGCTGCGCTGAGTCCTGGGCCTGGATGAGATGAGGCTCCCGGGTGCTGTGCTCAGTCCTGCTCCCGGGTTCTGTGCTCAGTCCTCAGTCTGGATTAGATCAGGATCCCAGGTGCTGCACTTAGTCCTGTGTTGGGTGCTGTGCTCAGTCCTTGGCCCGAGTGCAGCGCTCAGTCCTTGGCCTGGATGGCAGAGATCAGGCTCCCGGGTACTGGGCTCAGTCCTGGTCCTGGGTACTGCACTTAGTCCTCAGTCTGGATTAGATTAGTCTCCCGGGTGCTGGGCTTAGTCCCATGCTGGGTACTGCGCTCAATCCTGGTCCCGGGTGCTGTGCTCAGTCCTAATCCTGGATTAGATCAGGATCCCGGGTGCTTTACTTAGTCCTGGGCCTGGATGAGATGAGGCTCCCCGGTGCTGTGCTCAGTCCTGCTCCAGGGTGCTGTGCTCAGTCCTCAGTCTGGATTAGATCAGGATCCCAGGTGCTGCACTTAGTCCTGTGCTGGGTGCTGCACTGAGTCCTGGGCCTGGATGAGATGAGGCTCCCCGGTGCTGTGCTCAGTCCTGCTCCAGGGTGCTGTGCTCAGTCCTCAGTCTGGATTAGATCAGGATCCCAGGTGCTGCACTTAGTCCTGTGCTGGGTGCTGCGCTCAGTCCTTGGCCTGGGTGTAGTGCTCAGTCCTTGGCCTGGATGGCAGAGATCAGGCTCCCGGGTACTGGGTTCAGTCCTGGTCCTGGGTGCTGCACTTAGTCCTCAGTCTGGATGAGATCAGGATCCCGGGTGCTGCACTGAGTCCTGGTCCCGGGTGCTGCACTCAGTCCTCGGCCTGGGTGCTGCACCCAGTCCTCATCCCTGGTCCTGTGCTCAGTCCTACTCCCAGGTGCTGTGCTTAGTCCTATGCTGGGTGCTGTGCTCAGTCCTCCTCCTGGATTCAATCAGGATCCAGGGGGCTGGGCTGAATACTGCTCTGGGATGCTGCGCTCAGTCCTGGTTCCGGGTGCTGTGCTCAGTCCTCAGTCTGCATTCGATCAGGATCCCGGGTGCTGTGCTCAGTCCTCAGCCTGGATGAGATCAGGATTCCAGGTGATGTGCTTAGTCCCACGCTGATTGCTGCACTCAGTCCTGGGCCTGGGTTAGATCAGGAGCCTGGGTGCTGCGCTTAGTCCTGGGCCTGGATCAGATCAGGAGCTGGGGTGCTGCACTGAGTCCTGGGCCTGGATTTGATCAGGACCCTGGGTTCTGGGCTTAGTCCTGTGCCTGGGTGCTGCCCTTAGTCCTGGGCATGGATGAGACCAGGATCCCTGGTGCTGTGCTTAGTCCTGGGCCTGGGTGCTGGGCTCAGTCCTCAGCCTGGATGAGATTAGGATCCCGGGTGCTGTGCTTAGTCTTCATCCCAGGTGCTGTGCTCAGTTCAGCCTCCGGGTGCTGCGCTCAGTCCTCAGTCTGGATTAGATCAGGATCCCGGGTGCAGCACTAAGTCCTGGGCCTGGGTGCTGCACTCAGTCCTCAGTCTGGATTTGCCAGGCTCCCGGGTGCTGGGATTAGTCCCACGCTGGGTCCTGCACTCAGTTCTCATCCTGGGTTCTGCACTCTGTCCTAATCCTGGATTAGATCAGGATCCAGTGTGCTGCACTTAGTCCTAATCCCAGGTGCTGCGCTCAGTCCTGGTTCTGGGTGCTGCTCTCAGTCCTTAGTATGGATTAAATCATGATCCCGGGTGTTGCGCTCAGTCCTGGTCCTGGGTGCTGCGCTTAGTCCTTGGGCCCGAATTATTAGATCAGGATCCTGGGTGCTGCGCTTAATCCCCAGCGTGGATTACATCAGGATCTCAGGTACTGCACTCAGTCCTTGGGTCTGAACTATTAGCTCAGGATCCTGGGTGCTGTGCTTTGTCCTGGGCCTGGATTCCATTGGGATCACAGGTGCTGGGCTTAGTCCTGGGCCTGAGTGCTGCGCTTAGTCCTCAGTCTGGATTAGGTAAGCCTCCTGGGTGCTGGGTTTAGTCCCGCGCTGGGTGCTGCGCTCAGTCCTCAGCCTGGATGAGAACAGGATCCTGGGTGCTGCGCTCAGTCCTCAGCCTGGATGAGAACAGGATCCCGGGTGCTGTGCTCAGTCCTCAGTCTGGATTAGATCAGGAGCCAGGGTGTTGGGCTTTGTGCTGGGCCTGGATTTGATCAGGAGCCTGGATGAGATCACTATCCTAGGTGCTGTGCTTAGACCTGGGCCTGGGTGCTGGGCTTAGTCCTGGGCCTGGATGAGATAAGGAGCCTGGGTTCTCGCTTAGTCCTGGGCCTGGGTGCTGGGCTCAGTCCTCGACCTCGATGCTGCATTCAGTCCTGCTCCCAGGTGCTGTGCTTAGTCCTCAGCCCAGGTGCTCTGCTCAGTCCTTGGCCTGGATGAGATCAGGATCCCGGGTGCTTTGCTTAGTCCTCGTCCCAAGTGCTGTGCTCAGTTCTGCTTCTGAGTGCTGTGCTGAGTCCTCAGCCTGGATGAGATCAGGATCCCAGGTGCTGCGCCCAGTCCTGGGCCTGAGTGCTGCGCTTAGTCCTTGAGCCTGAATTATTAGCTCAGGATCCTGGGTGCTGTGCTTTGTCCTAGGCCTGGATTCCATCAGGATCGGATCACAGGTGCTGGGCTTAGTCCTGGGCCTGGGTGCTGTGCTCAGTCCTGCTCCTTGGTGCTGCTCTCAGTACTTAGTATGGATTAAATCACGATCCCGGGTGCTGCGCTCAGTCCTGATCCTGGGTGCTGCGCTTAGTCCTTGAGCCCGAATTATTAGATCAGGATCCTGGGTGTTGTGCTTTGTCCTGGGCCTGGATTCCATCAGGATCACAGGTGCTGGGCTTAGTCCTGGGCCTGGGTGCTGCCCTTAGTTCTTAGTCTGGATTTATCAGGGTCCCGGGTGCTGGGCTTAGTCCCACGATGGGTGCTGCATTCAGTAATGGTCCTGGGTGCTGCGCTCTGTTCTAATCCTGGATTAGATCAGGATCCCGGGTGCTGCACTTAGTCCTCATCCCAGGTGCTGCGCTCAGTCCTGCTTCCTGGTGCTGCGCTCATTCCTCAGTCTAGATTAAATCACGATTCGGGGTGCTGCGCTCAGTCCTGGTCCAGGGTACTGCGCTTAGTCCTTGGGCCCAAATAATTAGTCAGGATCATGGGTGCTGCACTTAGTCCCCAGCCTGGATTAGATCAGGATCCCAGGTGCTTCACTTAGTCCTTGGGTCTGAATGATTAGCTCAGGATCCTGGGTGCTGTGCTTTGTCCTGGGCCTGGATTCAACCAGGATCACAGGTGCTGGGCTTAGTCCTGGGCCTGGGTGCTGCGCTTAGACCGCAGTCTGGATTAGATCAGGCTCCCGGGTGCTGGGCGTAGTCCCACACTGGGTGCTGCACTGAGTTCTGGTCCTGTGTGCTGCGCTCAGTCCTAATCCTGGATTAGATCAGGATCCCGGGTGCTGCACTTAGTCCTCATCCCAGGTGCTGTGCTCTATCCTGGTCCTGGGTTCTGCGCTCAGTCCTGCTTCCTAGTGCTGCGCTCAGTACTCACTCTGGATTTGATCACGATCCCGGGTGCTGCGCTCAGTCCTGGTCCTGGGTGCTGCGCTTAGTCCTTGGGCCATATTATTAGATCAGGATCCTGGGTGCTGCGCTTAGTCCCCAGTGTGGATTACATCAGGATCTCGGGTGCTGCACTCAGTCCTTGGGCCTGAATTATTAGCTCAGGATCCTGGGTGCTGTGCTTTGTCCTGGGTCTGGATTCCATTGGGATCACAGGTGCTGGGCTTAGTCCTGGGCCTGGGTGCTGCGCTCAGTCCTCAGCCTGGATGAGAACAAGATCCCGGGTGCTGCGCTCAGTCCTCAGCCTGGATTAGATCAGGATCCCGGGTGCTGCACTCAGTCCTCAGTCTGGATTAGATTATAAGCCCTGGTTTTGGGCTTAGTCCTGGGCCTGGATTCGATCAGAAGCCTGGATAAGGATCCAGGTGCTGTGCTTAGTCCTGGGCCTGGGTGCAGGGCTTAGTCCTCATCCTTGATGTTGCATTCAGTCCTGCTCCCAGGTGCTGTGCTTAGTCCTCGTCCCAGGTGCTGCGCTCAATTCTGCTCCCAGGTGCTGCGCTCAGTCCTTAGTCTGCATTAGATCAGGATCCCGGGTGCTGCGCTAATTCCTGGGCCTGGGTGCTGCGCTTAGTCCTTGAGCCCGAATTATTAGATCAGGATCCTGGGTGCTGTGCTTAGTCCCCAGCCTGGATTAGATCAGGATCCCAGGTGCTGCACTCAGTCCTTGGGTGTGAATTATTAGCTCAGGATCCTGGGTGTTGTGCTTTGTCCTGGGCCTGGATTCAATCAGGATCACAGGTGCTGGGCTTAGTCCTGGGCCTGGGTGCTGTGCTTAGTCCTCAGTCTGGATTAGATCAGGCTCCCGGGTGCTGGGCTTAGTCCCATGCTGGGTGCTGCGCTCAGTACTGGTCCTGGGTGCTGCGCTTTGTTCTAATCCTGGATTAGATCAGGATCCCGGGTGCTGCACTTAGTCCTCATCCCAGGTGCTGTGCTCAGTCCTGGTCCTGGGTGCTGCACTCAGTCCTGCTCCCCAGTCCTGCGCTCAGCCCTCAGTCTAGATTAAATCATGAATCCGAGTGATGCGCTCAGTCCTGGTCCTGGGTGCTGCTCTTTGTCCTTGGGCCCGAATTATTATATCAGGATCCTGGGTGCTGTGCTTAGTCCCCAGTGTGGATTACATCAGGATCTCGGGTCCTGCACTCAGTCCTTGGGCCTGAATTATTAGCTCAGGATCTTGGGTGCTGTGCTTTGTCCTGGGCCTGGATTCCATCGGGATCACAGGTGCTGGGCTTAGTCCTGGGCCTGGGTGCTATGCTTAGTCCTCAGTCTGGATTAGATCAGTCTCCCGGGTGCTGGGCTTAGTCCCACGCTTAGGGCTGCGCTTATTCCTTGGCCCAGGTGCTGCACTCAGTTCTTGGCCTGCATGAGATCAGGCTCCGTGTACTGGGCTCAGTCTTGGTCCTGGGTGCTGCACTTAGTCCTCAGTGGTGCTGCACTGAGTCCTGGTCCCGGGAGCTGGACTCAGTCCTCAGCCTGGATGCTGCACTCAGTCCTCGTCCCTGGTCCTGTGCTCAGTCCTGCTCCCGGGGGCTGTTCTCAGTCCTTCCCCTGGATTCGATCAGGATCCCAGGTGTTGTGCTGAGTACTGCTCCGCGATGCTGCGCTCAGTCCTGGTCCCAGGTGCTGCACTCAGTCCTCAGTCTGCTTTGGATCAGGATCCCGGGTGCTGTGCTCAGTCCTCAGCCTGGATGAGATCAAGATCCTGGGTGCTGTGCTCAGTCCTGGGCCTGTATTAGATCAGGATCCTGGGTGCTGTGCTCAGTCCTGTGCTGGGTGCTGCACTTAGTCCTTGGGTGTGGATTATTAGATCAGGATCCCGGGTGCTGCACTCAGTCCTGGGCCTGGGTTAGATCAGGATCCTGGGTGCTGCGCTTAGTCCTGGGCCTGGATTGGATCAGGATCCTGGCTGCTGCAATGAGTCCTGGGCCTGGATTCGATCAGGAGCCTGGGTTCTGTTCTTAGTCGTGGGCCTGGGTGCTGCACTTAGTCCTGGGCCTGGATGAGATGAGGATCCCATGTGCTGTGCGTAGTCCTGGGCCTGGGTGCTGGGCTCAGTCCTCGGCCTTGGTGCTGCACGAAGTCCTTGTCCTCGATGCTGCGTTCAGTCCTGCTCCCGGGTGCTGTGCTTAGTCCTCAGCCGAGGTGCTGCGCTCAGTCCTCAGCCTGGATGAGATCAGGATCCCAGGTGCTGTGCTTAGTCCTCATCCCAGGTGCTGCACTCAGTTCTGCTTTGGGTGCTGCGCTCAGTCCTCAGTCTGGATTAGATCAGGATCCCGGGTGCTGCGCTAATTCCTGGGCCTGGGTGCTGCGCTTAGTCCTTGAGCCCGAATTATTAGGTCAGGATCCTGGGTGCTGCGCTTAGTCCTCAGCCTGGATTAGATCAGGATCCCAGGTGCTGCACTCAGTCCTTGGGTGTGAATTATTAGCTCAGGATCCTGGGTGTTGTGCTTTGTACTGGGCCTGGATTCCATCAGGATCACAGGTGCTGGGCTTAGTCCTGGGCCTGGGTGTGTGCTTAGTCCTCAGTCTGGATTTATCAGGCTCCCAGGTGTTGGACTTAGTCCCATGCTGTGAGCTGCGCTCAGTTCTAGTCCTGGGTGCCGCGCTCTGTTCTAATCCTGGATTTGATCAGGATCCCGGGTGCTGCACTTAGTCCTCGTCCCAGGTGCTGCGCTCAGTCCTAGTCCTGGGTGCTGCGCTTAGTCCTTGGGCCCAAATTATTATATCAGGATCCTGGGTGCTGTGCTTAGTCCCCAGCGTGGATTACATCAGGATCTCGGGTCCTGCACTCAGTCCTTGGGCCTGAATTATTAGCTCAGGGTCCTCAGTGCTGTGCTTTGTCTGGGCCTGGATTCCATCGGGTGCTGCACTCAGTACTGGGCCCGGGGTAGATCAGGATCCTAGGTGCTGCGCTTAGTCCTGGGCCTGGATTAGATCAGGAGCCTGGGTGCTGCACTGAGTCCTGGGCCTGGATTCGATCAGGAGCCTGGGTTCTGGGCTTAGTCCTGGGCCTGGGTGCTGCGCTTAGTCCTGGGCCTGGATGAGATCAGGATCTCAGGTGCTGTGCTTCGTCCTAGGCCTGGATTGGATCAGAATCTTGGGTGCTGTGCTCAGTCCTGCACTGGGTGCTGTGCTCAGTCCTCAGCCGGGTTGCTGCGCTCAGTCCTGCTCCGCGGTGCGGTTAGGTAGCAGTAGACTTCTTCAGGTAAGAAGTTCCATAGCAACTACTAAGTGCCCCACAGCAATAACCCAGGACTGCCAGTAGCCATACCCCAGAGAGGAAGAAAGTGAAAGGAAAATGCTCAACAAGCCCAATTTATCTCTAGTTTAACAAAGTCTGGGGAAAAATGACTTCAGATATCCAGCCACATCCTCTGGCTTCTTGCCGCTACTTTTTGAATATAAAAAGCAGGCAAAAAAAAGTCTGGTACAAACCAGAGGAACAGAGGTGTTCATCACACATAGTAGGTTGATTTTCAGCTTTGATGGATTTAGGGGTGATTCTGTTTCAGTGATGTCAGCAGTCTCCCAAACCACCCCTGTTATTTCCTAGATCACATGAAGATCTAGATACTGTGTTGCTCCATACCGGTTTTGTGAAATACTACTCTGCTTTCCAGCTTGACCTGTGCCATTCCCAAGGTATGCAGCGGCCTACCATTTCTAATTAGGGAATGGAAATAGAACCTGCTCACCAGCTCAAGATGAGATTTAGGAATAATGCAGGACAGCAAGCACACTAAACCCAGACCTTAAGAGGGCCTAAACCCATTTGTCTCCGCAGAAATTGCTGGATCAGAGATGGACCTCCTGGGTTCAATCTCATCCCTCATGCCCAAGTCAAGGGAACTGGGTCTATTTTAGGACAGCCCACCCCACTTACTTGCTCAAATAGAGCGAGCAGTATATGACTTCCAAGTCAACTTCTCCAGATTCACCAGCTCTTCCTTCAACAAGGACAAGTCTGTAGACACTCAGGATAGCATGACCAAAATTCTGTAGCCCATTTATAAGCATTTTCTGTAGAAACACAAATCTGATGGAGCCTGTCCTTTCTGGTCATCTGCCCACATTCATTCACTCTCATGCAATGTGGATCCTTTTCATCAATATCCTGAACATCCCTGGTGTTCTCGACCACTGCAGTATTAAACAATATCCACCTTCAGTTTCCAAGGAAATTTTGATTCTTGAACAATTTTTGCTCCAGAAGCAAGATGGGTTTTCATCGAGACAATACTTTCAGGTTTAACCTTTCCATCACTTACAGATTATGTCTGTCCTCTGGTAGGAAAACACAACTGAAGCTTAGATTCTGAATCCACAAGTGCACAGCTTTTGGCAGAGCTGGTCTGCAATATTACTGGAAAGAATACAAAGAGGACAGAAGCATTTAACCAAGAGGCCTCAGGTCAGGATTATCCAGCATAGAGTCTGAATTCAGACATGCCCATGAAATTGTCCAGAACTTAGCTTTAGTGACAATAAACATAAGGATTATTTAATTGTACAGGACAAATTCAAGGACACAAAAGTATACCTGTAGGCTATCCCCATGATGGTGTCCTGAAAATACTATGGTACAGCATTTCAATAGCAGTCACCAGGGATACCTATCCCATCAGCTATGACAGCCAACTCCTTCTAGCCAGGGCACAGAATGTTGACATAGCTTTCCTGAGCATCAGCTTCAAAATGAAGCAAATATTCAAGTATGTCAGTCTCCCAAACTAACAAGACATTCTAGATCAAGATAGTGCTTTCCCAAAACGTTTTTAGATAAGACTGGAGAGTCTTGAGTAATTCTAAAACAAGATGGTAAGCAGACAAACATTTCCCCATTTAATGACTAAAATCCGCTGAAGTGAAGTTGCCAAAAATGAACCAGTTCGTTATGAGCCAAGATGATTTCCTGGGATTCAGCTGTTTGAGTGGTTTGGATTTTTCATGCCATTTCCTAGGCTACAGTCACAGGTGGGGTGAGAGTCTCATAACTAGAGAACCCAAGTTTTCACACTGGCAAAGCTGGTTAAGGGTATGAATAAACAGAATGGAAGTCCCAATTCATTGCAAAGCACCTCCACCTTCCACTGCTGCTTCTCTCAGTTCACTTCCTTGTTCCTCTTCCTGCCAATTCTGCCCAGCAGTGCAGAAAGAGGTGACATCCAGGAAGTCCCATCCTTCCAGCTTATTGCCTGAGCTTTTCCTGGGTAGGATTCTGTAGCCTTGGAATTTAGTGAAGAGTCCAGTACAGGGAAATATTGTGCCAAGCTAGACATGCTTTGGTGCCTATGTGGTCTACAAGGATGGATCTTTGAGGAGAGACAAGCAAGAAGAGCAGCAGCACACACCCAGTTGAGTGATACTAATGGAGAAGGACAAGTTCTCTGTCAAGGTGGCTGGGAAGGAATTTTCTCCAAGGAACTCGAGGGAGTTGTGATCGAGGTGCATGGCAAGCACCCTCAGAGTGTATCCTTTAGCATTGCTTCCTCCCTTCCCTTAATTTACCTTTGCTTTTGACCCATTGAGGTTTTGAAATTATAGTTCCTAAGCCAAACTTTGAGAGTTTTAAGTATTATAAATTCAAAGACAGAATTGTTCTTAAGGTCACAACTAACCAACACAAACTTCTTAATGACACGGAGTGGACAGTTTGTCTGCTGAGTGTACAACACCAGACTGGGGGCAGAGAGTGGCCCAAGGGATGTGCCGAGGTTCCTGTGACTAGAATACCCTGCTCATTAGCCAGGCTTCCATCAAGAGACAGGAGTCACCTGTGTTTCTAAATTATCTGAGGTTAGGAAATGGAATATGGTAGTTCACACAGAATAAAGATTCTCCTCCAGAAAGGAAAAGCAAAGCATATCAAGCCTCCCTCCTGTCCTCAAATCCATCCAAAAGACAGTCCCTCAGAGCCCTTAGCCCAGTCCTTCCTTGCTGTTTGGCCACTAGCTGAAGGGAACCATTTGGCACCACCTGGTGGCCGTGACGAAGAACACCAGGGAAATGCAGACTGGAAGCACTTCCCTTGAAACAGAAGTTCTGTCTTTGGTTCAAGGTGATATATCAGGACCTAGTTTCAGTTTGTTGCAGGTGTGGAGCCAGTTTTGCCAGCACCATTTGTTAAAGAGGCTATCTTTCTTCTATCCTTTTTTGTTTAGCTCCTTTATCAAAGATTAAGTAGGCATAGTTCTGCAGGTTCATTTCTGGGTCTTCAATTCTGTTCCATTGGTCTTCAGGCCTGTTCCAGTGCCAATACCAAGCTGCTTTTATTACTATAGCTTTATAAGAGAGCTTGAAGTTTGGTATTTAATTCTTCCAGCATTGTTCTTTCTGCTTAGGATTGTTTTTGCTATTTGCGTTCTTTTACTATTCCACATGAATTTCCCGATTGCTTCCTCTACTTTGTTAAAAATGGTGTTGGGATATTAATGGGTATTGCATTGAATTTGGAGATAGCCTTTGGCAATATTGCCATTTCGACTATATTAATCCACCCAATCCAGGAGCATAGGAGGTTTTCCCATTTCCTTAGTTCTGCCTAAATTTTGTTTTTAAAGGTCTCATCATAGAGGTCTTTCACTTCTGCGGTTAAATTTATGCCTATGTATTTTATGTTTTTTCTGAGGCTATTGCAAAAGGGTTGCTTTCCTGATTTTGGCCTTTGTCTTCTGGTCATTGGTATATAGAAAGGCCATTGGTGTTTGAGGGTTTCTTTTATGTCCTTCTGCTTTGCCAAAATTTTGGATCAGCTCTAGTAGCTTGGGAGTAGAGTCTATGGGGTTCTTTAGGTATAGGATCATGTCATCTGTGAAGAAAGAAACTTTAGCTTCATCTTTTCCTATTTAGATCCCCTTTATGGTTTCTTCTTGTCTAATTGCTCTGGCTAGGAATTCTAGTACTATGTTGGAGAGGAGAGGAGAGAGAAGACATCCTTGTCTTGCTCCTGATTTTAAAGGGAGTGGGTTTCTGTCTTCACATTTGGGAGGATCCTGTGGACAGATTAGAAGTTCCTGAGAGTGGAATGTTACAGATCTGGCAGCTGATGTTATCCTGACTCATCTGTATACTCTTGAATGGCCACTTTACCACCAGAACTCTATGTGAGCTAATTATCTTTGTGGAGGTAAAGCAGCTTTTGCAACCTAAAACCTAGTCTAGTATACCATCTAAAATCTGTAGAAGATATTTTCCCTCTGCTATAACTCACCCACTTGATGCCTCTATCACTGTACTTATGACTTTATCCTGAGATTATCATCTCTTCTACACTGGAACAATTTCAGACTAACCTGAATTCTTGTTCCCCGGCTATAAGCACTCATATTGGGCTCACAAACCCTTTCTTTGAAACAAGAGCTTTATTATGCATTAACAGAACCCCATCTAGAAGACAGCTTATGGAATCTAGTAGCAATTCAACTTCAAAGCTGTTTACAATTCAGTCTGTCTTCACAGTGGAGTGGCACAGGCAGCACCCCAGTAGAAGGAAGAAACTAGAGTGATATTGCATAGCAGCCATGCCTCATCCTCTTACAGCAGAGCCTCTTAGATCACCAGGGCCCCTCGAGCTAGGCAAGGCCCTCCCTTTGCAGTCACAACAATCCAATTACTACCAATTCTGCATCATTTAAAGTAATGCTTTGTGAGCTGCCTGCTAGCAATTCCACTAGACCCACCTAGTTTGCACCAGATCCACATTCCAAGAACTGGATGCAGGAAAATCCTTTCATCTGGAGGGTAAGTTTGTCTGCTTCAATACAAGAATATGGCTACTATCAAGGGTGCCAATTTAACAGAAAAGCTGAGACATTTGTAGATCCATCTCCTAGGAGAATCCCAGAATTCTCCTTGGCACACACATGCAGCTTTGATCATCTACATTTTTATTTAATCAGTAGCTCCTTTTGTGAACTATCACCTATGTTACAGAGGCCTTCCTTTATTCTACCATGTGTTATAAATACATTCTCCACGAACCATTGCAGTCACATGCATTGAGACAAAAATAAATTCTCAGCCAAGCAAAGTTTACTTCCACACACGAGGGTTCACACTAGCCAAAAATTGGCCACAGAGCAACCGTTCTTCCTGATATTTGTCCCTCACACAGCAGGAGGTTCTGCCCCTCTGCTCAGATTGGTTGAGCTCAGGTTTAAAATCTACTCTGCTTATGAATGGCTAGTTTAAATAGGATAAAATGTGCCTGAGGTGGATTTTCAAGTAAGATGAACAGTTCACATATAATCTCAAAATATGCCCAGCCCTGTTATTTCTTCAACAGTCTAAGGTGTGACATAACTCCATCTTGAAAACCCAGTTTAACATAAAACCTTCCTTTTTACAAATCCTTTATCCCAAACCAGTTCCAGTTTTCCTAAAGACCCAAGGCACCAAGCCAAAGCAGGAACTTTTAAGCAATATACGTTGATGGAAAAGAGGTTTTTCTCACCCATGTACGTAGGTCTACAGTAGGTTCTGTAGCATTTCTATGTGTTTCATCTTTATAAGCTGTTCATAGAAATTTACCTTTCAAGGCAGCAAACAAGGACACTGCCCACTTTGCTAATTTTCCACTTGAGAATGTGTAATAGAAATAATGTATGCTTTATTATATATATGTATCAATTATATGTTCAAAAGATGTGTGATGTCATACATGTCCTATAAGAAAAGGTTTCTCTGAATTGAGAAAGTTCATTGCATTTTTCCTAATATTTGTAAATATAAGCCACAACCAAAAATTAGATACCATGTTCCCAATGTTAGTAGATGAAGAACCACCATCTGAATTCATCTGTCTGCACCCTCAAATTGAGAATCCCCTTTCCAACCACTATTTTGAAAACAACCCTGAGACCAAGACTTGTTTTCCCTGTACAGAAATGGGCACAAGCATCCCAAACCAAGCTCCACACCCAGAATGAGGCTCCACCCTAAGGTGCATGGAGACAGCAGCACCGCATAGAATCTATACCATCCTCTGGCCACACAGTACTGCATCAGTCCATCCAGTGTCCAAGGTCAGAGAAAATGCCAAGTAACTGGGAATGAAGCGAAGGCTCCTGTGGCTATTTTACAGGATGCCCTTTACTGTGAGGTGCTGTGTTTGAACATTGTAGGCATGTTCAAATGGCCACCGTGGGTGCAGAGAACTCCTATTTCTCTAGGAAGTCAGAAAATGCCCTGGAGTGCCATCCCACAATCATTCCTTTAGTGAAACTTTGGGCCAACACAAGAGTATAGGCTCTCGCTTGTTCCTCTTGA
This sequence comes from Perognathus longimembris pacificus, assembly GCF_023159225.1. Taxonomy (NCBI): domain Eukaryota; kingdom Metazoa; phylum Chordata; class Mammalia; order Rodentia; family Heteromyidae; genus Perognathus; species Perognathus longimembris. The sequence goes on along the minus strand of NW_025961321.1, from coordinate 575,944 downwards.
ACAATGGATACGGAGGCTAGCTGGTGTCATCTTTGGCATCTTGCTGTGCAAACTCATAGAGGTGAAACTCCACCTGCAGATCCATGTAATAGGCTCCTATGAATTCCTGGAGGCAGGGGCAGGGACTCAGACATTAGGCTACCAGACCTGCTAGACCTGTATCATGCACTCCACTGAATTCTCAAGCTCCCTGTGAACCTGTCCCTTGGCCATGACCCTGTTCAGGCCACAAACAACTCAGCCACTGTTCTTCTAGCAAGGGGGAAATGTGCCCCTCAATTTCCTGTGTTCTGCTCTGAGGCTCTAGTCTTCAATGTGACGAGCAATTGAAGGATGGGGAAGGGCTTGTGAACTGAAGTTCTCAAAATATGTATTTAGTAGCTCCCACAGGGTTTCAATTTCACTTGATAGGAGCATGATGACATTATGTAGAGAGAGAATATCTTAGTTCAAGCAGCCAAGATTGTACTGAACCACCTTTAGTCCTAGTGAGAGCTATATTGGCTTGGTGCCTGATTGAGCACTTTTGTGACTACTAGGAAAGATTTTTGGCTGGTACTGGGACTTGAACTGAGGGTCTGGGCTCTGTCGCTGAGCCTCTCTGTGATCAAGCTAGTGCTCTACCATTTGATCCACAGTTACTTCCACCTTTTTCTGTTTATGTGGTACTGGGGAATCAAGCACAGGGCTTTATGCATGCTAGTCAAGTCCTCAACCACTAAGTCTCACTCCAAGTTGCCTGGAAAGCTTTTTTAAATGCATACTAAGCTTAGCAGACCTTTGGCCTCTATCAGGCTTAAAAGGCTGGAAATTAAGATGGTACCTGATCCTTGCAAATTTCCCTGCTTCTTTGAAGACATCTTAAATATTTTGAAAGACTTCCCTGTCTCTTAAGTCTTCTTGACTCCACAAGCCTAGACGTTTGTGAGGTCTTTTCATGCTAGACCCACCTAGAGGCCAGTTCACTCCACCCAATTTCGCAGGAGGAAATGAAAAAAAAAAGAAAGTGTTCAGCTACTTGGCCTCCTTCTCCATGGGAACAATGAGACACACTGCCAATCTCTACATGCTCTGCTTTGGCAAGTTGCTAGGCCTCTATCCACATTCACAGATACAGACTATGGAGAGGGCAAAAAACAGAATGTCCGAAGCAGCCCTAATGGCTTTAAGGAGCCCAGGGCAGTGTTCTATCCTGACAGGTGCTGGCAGAGACTAAGGGATTCTTAGATGTTTCAGAATCTTCTCCCTGAAACCTCATAATTCCCTGTAGTACTTGGGAATAAGAACTGGATCTAGTTCTACTAAAGAGTTAAGCCTAATTACATGAGGTATGGAGTAGAGGCTCTTCAAGCACCAGGGCTAGGCAAGAGAGCCAAGGGCTGATGAGAGCAATGAGCAAAGACCAGAGGGTTATACAAGGAGCCTGAAAGGTAGACATCCCATTGACTGGAGACTGTCATCAGTAATGGACTCTAGCATGACCATCAGACCAGAGACTCCTGCAACACAGGTCACCAGAGAGCCAAGAGTCCACCCCATGGACACATAGGCCAGAACCCAGTGTGTCCATAGCTGAGATCACACTGGCCACACAAAGTAGGACAGCACATGATAAATGTCTTTGGCTTGATTATGGAAGAGAATATAAAACAGAGATTATTTGAATATTTGTCAAAACAAAGCTTTTCAATTGGGGGACTTCTGAGGCCATCCTTGTATTTGGTTAGGAAAAGCCCCTCTGGCTTCCACTCAGTGGAAGGTAATTACTATTCTACTAACACACCCAAGGGTTGTAAGTGGCTTGGGCTATGAAGGTGGAAGACCCAAGCCCGAATCCTGATTGTACCTAATGGCTTTTGAACCCATCCCAGGCCTCTAATGTAAAGAGGACCAAGAACACATAGCCAGTACCTAACCAAAAATGTACTCAAATGGCCTGAGGGCCGAAGACTCTGACCATCTTTGGGATGAAGCATAAATACCAGCAGAGGTGGGCAAAAGCAGCACGCTAGTACCTGGATTTGGTACACTACTAGCATGCAGTCTTTCACAATGCATGGGACTATAGGGAAAGCTGTTTCAACCTCCCACACATGGGAGCTCAATGTCCAAAAGGAATTGAGTAGGGACAGGAAGAAAATACCCCTGGTAGTAGTAGAAGAGGTTTTGAATGAACCAGTATAGAATACAGGCTTATATCTCAAAAGCCTATTAAGTAAGATACGTCAGCTCCAGCAGGTTAGCTCTTTGCTAAATCATGCACAGTGTCCATCTTCAGATAATACTTAGCTGCCTAGGGAGTGAAAAGTTAAAGAGAGGTGGGTAACTTCAATAGGCTGTGCTTCCTTCACTGTATGACAGTCTTGATATTGCCAGCAGTATGTTCTTAGAAGTAGATTCACTACACTAAGTGCACTCATACTCAAAAGGAGCTTACGTGGGCGGCTCCTTAACCCTCAAGGAGTTACAAGCCTGTGTAGCACTTTCTGCAGGTGTTGGAGCTTCACATGTTTCCCTGAGCCAATTCCACAGTGGGCTGCTCAACTGAAAAGTTTACTGAGAAGCCCCAGGAAGGATGCAGTAACCACTTCTGTCAGGACTAGGGAACATTTCCAAAAAGTAGATAACACTAAAGTGAAATCAGACAAATAGTTTCTCTTTTGCAAAATCTACAAATCTGAAAGAGGACTGGAAGCCAGCAGGAGGCAGGAGAAAATGCAGGGTGAGAGGGAGAACATGATAAATTTGGCACCTTAAGGGGAAAAAGGCCATAAATGAATTGTACTCAGGTTGTGAAGGGGAATTCAGAATAGAATCAGAATTTCAGATGCTTGAGGAATGTATAGAAATACCACAGTGAAATCACTTCCTTTGGATACTACAGACTGAGTTTTCCAAAAAGTCACCTATTGTTTCCTCTAAGGAATTTAGAACTCAGAGGTTAATGTTTTTAGGTAGATTTATACAGGTTAGGAGTTTCCTAACCAGTACTTCAATGAGGGCAGGCAGGAAGCCAAATAGCAGAGCTCAGCTCTTCAGTAGCTTTACACTTAGAGGAGGCAATCACCCCCCCCCCCCAGATTCTCAGGTACCTTTTTTTTTTTTCTCAAATTTTTATTATCAAACTGACGTACAGAGAGGTTACAGTATCATACGTTGGGCATTGGATACATTTCTTGTACTGTTTGTTGCCTTGTCCCTCATGCCCCCCTCCCTCCCCCCCTTTCCCTCCTCCCCCCTGGTGTTCAGTTCACTTACACCAAACAGTTTTGCAAGTATTGCTTTTGTAGTTATTTCTCTTTTTTTACCCTGTGTCTCTCGAATTTGGTATTCCCTTTGAATTTCCTACTTCCAATACCAGTAAACACGGTTTCTAATATACTCAGATAAGATTACAGAGATAGTGTAGGTACAAACATAGGAAGGTGATACAAAACATTATCTATAATAGAAACTACACATACACATAGGACGTTGAAAGTGGTTACAACTGTGATATATCACTTGTTTCCATAACATGGAGTTCATTTCAATTAGCATCATCTTATGTGTTTCTAAGGGTATAGCTATTGGGCCTTGTGATGCTCTGCTATGGCTTGCCTAAACCTGTACTAATTATTCCCAATAAGGGAGGCCATAGAGTCCATGTTTCTTTGGGTCTGGCTCACTTCACTTAGTATAACTTTTTCCAAATCCTTCCATTTCCTTACAAATGGAACAATGTCATTCTTTCTAATAGAGGCATAAAATTCCATTGTGTAAATGTACCACATTTTCCTGATCCATTCATCTATGGAGGGGCATCTGGGTTGGTTCCAGCTTCTCGCTATGACAAATTGTGCTGCAATGAACATTGTTGTGCTGGTGGCATTACTGTGATTTTGTTTGTGGGCTTTTGGATAGATACCCAACAGTGGGGCTGCTGGGTCATAGGGGAGTTCTATATTGAGCCTTCTGAGGAATCTCCATACTGCTTGCCAGAGTGGCTGAACCACTTTACATTCCCACCAACAATGAAGTAGGGTTCCCTTTTGGCCACATCCCCTCCAACAATTGTTATTATTAGTTTTCTTTTTTTTTTTTTTTTTTTTTTGGCCAGTCCTGGGGCTTGGACTCAGAGCCTGAGCACTGTCCCTGGCTTCTTCCCGCTCAAGGCTAGCACTCTGCCACTTGAGCCACAGCGCCGCTTCTGGCCGTTTTTCTGTATATGTGGTGCTGGGGAATCGAACCTAGGGCCTCGTGTATCCGAGGCAGGCACTCTTGCCACTAGGCCATATCCCCAGCCCCCTAGTTTTCTTGATATATGACATTCTTGCTGGGGTGAGATGGAATCTCAATGTTGTTTTGATTTGCATTTCCTTTATGGCCAGTGATGAAGAGCATTTTTTCATATGTCTATTGGCCATTCTCATTTCCTCATCAGAGAAGTTTCTTTGTAAGTCTTTAGCCCACTTGATGAGGGGGCTATTGGTTCTTTGCAGTTTTGTTTTGGAAGAAGGTAATTTTTTTAGTTCTGCATATATTTTAGAGATGAGGCCTTTGTCTGTTGAATGTCCGGTAAAGATCTTCTCCCAGTCTGTGGGCTTTCTGTTTATCTTGAGAGCTATGTCCTTTGCCGTGCAGAAGCTCTGGAGTTTGATGCAGTCCCATTTGTCCAACCTTTCTTTGATTTGTAGCCTTTCAGGGTCTTTGTTAAGGAAGTTCTGTCCTGTGCCAAGGAGCCCAAGTGTTTCTCCTACTCCTTCCTTTAGTGTCTTCAGGGTGCCTGTTTTGATTTCAAGGTCTTTAATCCATTTGGAATTGATTTTGGTGCAGGGTGATATATAAGGATCTAATTTTAGTTTGTTGCATGTGTTGAGCCAGTTTTGCCAGCACCACTTGTTAAAGAGGCTATCTTTCTTCCATACTATTGTTTTAGCTCCTTTATCAAAGATTAAGTAGGCATAGTTCTGTGGGTTTAATTCTGGGTCTTCAATTCTGTTCCATTGGTCTTCAGGCCTGTTCCGGTGCCAATACCAAGCTGTTTTTATTACTATAGCTTTATAATACAGCTTGAAGTTGGGTATTGTAATTCCTCCAGCACTGTTCTTTCTGCTTAGGAGTGTTTTTGCTATTCTAGGTCTTTTATTGTTCCATATGAATTTCTGGATTGCTTCCTCTATTTCATTAAAGAATGGTGTTGGGATATTAATGGGTATTGCATTGAATTTGTAGATAGCCTTTGGCAATATTGCCATTTTGATTACATTAATCCTCCCAATCCAGGAGCATGGGAGGTTTTTCCATTTTCTTAGTTCTAACTTAATTTCATTTTTCAAGCTTTTAAAGTTCTCTTCAAAGAGGTCTTTCACTTCTTTGGTTAAGGTTATTCCGAGGTATTTTATGTTTTTGGGGGCTATTGCAAAAGGAGTTGCTTTCCTGATTTCAGCCTCGGTCTTCGGGTTGTTAGCATAGAGAAAGGCCGTTGATTTTTGAAGGTTTATTTTATATCCTGCAACTTTGCCAAAGTTTTGTATCAGCTCTAGTAGCTTGGGGGTAGAGTCTATGGGATTCTTTAGGTATAGGATCATGTCATCTGCGAAGAGAGAAAGTTTAACTTCATCTTTTCCTATTTGGATCCCCTTTATATTCTCTTCTTGCCTAATTGCTCTGGCTAGGAATTCTAGTACTATGTTGAAGAGCAGGGGAGAGAGTGGACATCCCTGCCTTGTTCCTGATTTTAAAGGGAATGGCTTTAGTTTTTCACCATTTAGAGTTATGCTTGCTGTTGGTTTGTCATAAACTGCCTTGATTATATTCAGGAATGTTCCCTGGAATCCCAGTTTTTCCAGGGCTTTTAGCATAAATGGGTGCTGGATTTTATCGAACGCTTTTTCCGCATCCAGCGATAAAACCATGTGGTTCTTTACCTTGCTCCGGTTGATGTGGTGGATTACATTAATTGACTTGCGTATATTAAACCAGCTTTGCATCCCTGGGATGAATCCAGTTTGATCGTGGTGTATGATTTTTTTGATGACCTGTTGAAGTCGATTGGCCAGAATTTTGTTGAGAATTTTTGCATCTATGTTCATCAGGGAGATTGGTCTGTAGTCCTCTTTCCGTGATGAGTCTCTGCCTGGTTTTGGGATGAGGGTTATACTGGCTTCATAAAATGAGTCTGGCAGTGAACGTTCTCTTTCAATTTCATTGAAGAGTTTGAGAAATATTGGAGTGAGTTCTGTTTTGAAGGCCTTGTAGAATTCTGCGGTGAATCCATCTGGACCTGGGCTTTTCTTGGATGGGAGATCATTTATTGCTGTTTCTATTTCAATACTGGATATGGGTCTGTTTAGAAGGTTTAAGTCTTCATAGTTGAGTTTGGGGGTATCAATTTTTTCTAGGAAATCATCCATTTCTTCCAAGTTCTCGAATTTGTTGGCATAAAGGTTTGCAAAATAGTCCCTTATTATTTTCTGAATTTCGGTTATTTCTGTGGTGATGCTACCTGTTTCATCTCTTATCTTGTTTATTTGAGTGTGCTGCCTTCGTTCTTTGGTCAGGTTTGCCAGGGGTCTGTCTATCTTGTTGATTTTTTCAAAGAACCAACTCTTTGTTTTGTTGATTCTTTCGATGGTTTTTTTCGTCTCAAATTGATTTAATTCTGATTTGATTTTAATTATTTGCTTCCGTCTATTGACTTGGGGTTTGGCTTGCTGTTCTCTCTCCAGAAAATTAAGGTGCTTCCTTAAATTACTGAGTTGCTGTTTCTCCAGTTTGTTGATGTATGTACTCAGAGATATAAATTTTCCTCTGAGTACTGCCTTTGCTGTGTCCCAAAGGAGCTGGTACTTTGTGCCCTCAACTTGGTTGAAGTCCATAAACCTTTGAATTTCTGTTTTAATTTCTTCAATGATCCACTGATGGTTCAGCAGTGTGTTCTTTAGTCTCCATGAATTGTGGGATTTTCTGTGGTGGCTGAATGAGTTGAGCTCTAATTTTATTCCATTGTGGTCTGAAAGAATGCAGGGAATGATTTTGATACTTCTGAATTTGTACAGATTTTCTTTGTGCCCTAAGATGTGATCTATTTTGGAGAATGTTCCGTGTGCTGCCGAAAAGAATGTGTATTCTGTCCTTGCTGGGTGGAATATTCTGTAGATGTCGATTAAGTCTAGTTGGTCTATGCAATTGTTTAGTTCTGTGGTTTCTTTGTTCAGTTTTTGGCGTGTTGATCTGTCCAGAGGTGATAGTGGAGTGTTAAAGTCCCCCACTATCATTGTGTTTGGGTCTATGAATGTTTTTAGAGCCAGTAGTGTTTGTTTGATGAAGTTGGGTGCTCCTGCATTTGGCGTGTAGATATTTAGGATGGTTATTTCTTCCTGTTGGAGAGATCCTTTTACTAGTATGTAGTAACCTTCTTTGTCTCTTCTTACCTTTTTTAATTTGAAGTCAATTTTGTCTGATACTAGGATTGCAACTCCAGCCTGCTTATGGGGGCCATTTGCTTGATAGATTTGTTTCCAGCCTTTCACTTTCAGAAGATGTTTACTTTTGCTGGATAGATGTGTCTCTTGGAGGCAGCAGAAAGATGGATCTTGATTTTTCATCCAAGTTATGAGCCTATGTCGTTTGATTGGAGAATTAAGTCCATTAATGTTGACAGTTAGGATTGAGAGGTGATCGTTTGTTCCTTTCATTATCAATGTCTTGTTTAAAGCTGTGTCTTCCCATTTCTTGATCTAGTGTTTACTAATTAGGGTTCATTTCTCTGTCTGTGTTGGGATCTTGATTATTTTCCCTGTATAGTACATCTTTAAGGATTTTGTGTAAAGCTGGTTTGGTGGAGATATATTGTTTCAGTTTTTCCTTATTGTGGAAGACTTTTATTTGACCTTCGGCTATGAAGGAGAGTTTGGCGGGGTACAGAATTCTTGGTTGGTAGTTGTTTTTATTTAGAGTTTGGTATACTTCATTCCAGGCTCTCCTTGCTTTCATGGTCTCTGCTGAGAAGTCTGGGGTAATTCTGATTGCTTTTCCTTTATATGTGATTGTTTTCTTTGCCCTAACAGCTTTGAGTATTTTTTCCTTGCACTCTGCTGAAGCTGTTTTGATCACAATGTGTCGGTGGGAAGTCCTATTCTGGTCTGGTCGATTTGGGGTTCTAAATGCTTCTTGTATCTGTATAGGCCTTTCCTTCTGGATGTTTGGGAAGTCCTCAGCTAATATTCTGTTAAATAGGTTGCCTATCCCATTAACCTCTTTCTCCAAGTTTTCCTCAATACCTATTATCCTTAAATTGGGCTTCCTGATCGTGTCTTGAATCTCCTGTAGCGATCTGTTTTGTTGCTTGGACTGGATTTGTATTGATTTTTGATCTTTCTCCATAGAATCTAAGGAATCTTCAGCTCCTGAGATTCGATCCTCTGCTTCAGTTAGTCGGGACTGTAGGCTAGCTACTTGATTTTGAATCTCTTTTCCTTCTGACTGGTCTTTCCTGATGATTTCCATGTCATTTCTTAGGTCCTGTATGGACTTCTTTACTTCATTAACTTCATTACTTTGGTTTTGAGTGTTGTCTCTCAAATCTTTAAGTTGGGTAGCTATCTTTTCATTTGACTCTTGAAGCTCACTTATCTTTCTATTTGTGGATGCCATGAAATTCTCCATTAATTTTTGCTTTGCCTCCTCACGCTCTAACATAATTGACTGAAGAGATTCAAACTTTTCATTTATCATGTTTATCAGTAAACTTTGTAGAGCATTTTGGGGGTTTTCTTCTATGTTTTTGATTGACTGCTCTGCTTCCTGCTTGTTTTGGGTGGGGGATAAGACTTCATTATTTGCCATCTTTCTTGTGTTTCTTCTGCCCATTTGGATTGGGAATGCCAGTCTACCAGCACCTGTGAGCACTGTTTAAGACCCAAAGCAGCCCTTACCAAGCACTGTTGTGTAAATCTTACAATTTCACAATTATATACAGATAACTTGTATACCTGTCTATAAAGTTAGATTTGGTGTTCCTAAAGAATACAATTTCAATATAACATCTGATCCTGGGCCCTGTATTCAGTAGTTACTTATTTACTGTTACAACCTTATACACAATTCTTGTTTTTATATTAAGTTCTTTTAGGACTGGCTTTCTCTATGAACCCCTTTGATTCACTCGTATTAAGCTAGGATATCCTCTATCCAATAACCAGGAGTCAATGGAGCCTGGAGGTCCAGGCAGTAAGTCAGGAGGGTAAGTTGGAGGTAGTAAAGAGAATAGAGTAAAGTGTATTGGGGGTGGTGGTGGTGATTTTGGTTTAGTTTCAGTGACGTGGAAATGTGGAGAAGAGTAGAATCAGTAGAAAGCACATTGATAAAATGACAGACACTGGAGAGTTAGTAGAAAAGGGTGTAGGTGTTGTTTATAGGAAAGTAATTTTTAAAGGAAGAGGACGCAACGAGAGAAATGAAGTAAAAATACTGGAAGACAGATACACAAAACAGAGAAAAAATTATTTCAAGGAAGCATAAGTAAATAAAAAGGAAAATAACAGAAAAGGGACACCCAAGCAAATAAACAAACACAAAAAAAAACTTGATAAAACAAACCAGTAAAAATGGAAAACAAACAAACAAAAAAAAACAGCCAATGATGTTTCAGGTGTGAAAAAATTAAAAAGAAAATTTAAAAGAAAAGTTTAAAAAAAATGTTTGAAAAGAAAAAGAAACCAGTCTCAGGTTTCCCTGCAGTGGACTGCAGTCTATTTTCCTGATTGGCTGGTTTGACTTGATTTCAGTTGGCAAGGGGTGGATCTGTTCTGACCTTCTCCCCTGTTGGTGCAATCGTGGGTCTCTGAGGTTCGCACAGCTTGCAGGCAGGCCTTGGGCGTCCTCTGTCGATGGGGACGTGGGCAGTCACAGGAACTGTGGCTCCTTTGTCTGCTGTCGGGCCGCTGCCTTTGATGCCTGGACTTGACTAGACTGTGAACTCAGCAGAGCGTGGCGCCTCTGGCCTGTTTTGCTCCACTAAGAGTTGCTTGCCTGAGGGAGGCGGCCTCTTTGGCATAGGTAGCTATGGAATGCAGCTCCGTTTTGGGCTGGGAATTAGTTTCCTCTGTGACGGGACCGTTTAGCTGTCCCCGGAACTGTTTGTTCCTCCTTCTGTTGTTTCCGTGCCCCTGGTAGCTGCTCGCAGCTTTTGCTTTAAGTTTAGAAGTTCCGGCGGGCAGGGCGGGGCATCTCTGGATAATCCACGGACTCGCCTCCCGCCAGGGCAGGGGGCGTTCTTCTGGGCGGAGCTGGTTCTCACTGATTCCGCCCCTCCTGCCCTTTTCAAAGATGGCTTTTTTGACCTCGCTTTCCCCAGGCCCGCTTCAGTTCCAGTCCGGTCTGACCCTATGCCAGTGGCAAAGATGGCGCTTTGCTCTGGCGGTGGGGACAGGGATGCCTTCCAGAAGCTGGACTGTAGGCACAAGCGAGAATATTTTTTTTTTTGCGGGGTACTCATGCTGTCTCTGCGATGTCAGGTCCTCCGTGCTCGGCTGCCGTCTGGAGTATTTCTCGCTTTAGCTGCGCGGAGTGTGGGGGGCTGTGCCCGGCACTGTGCCGGAGCCGGCGCTGGCGCTGCGGCGGGACGCTGCCCGGAGCTCAAAAATGTGTTTTCAGACCAACAAAGTCGATTTTTCCTTCCTGTTCAGAATCCCTGTACTATTAGAACTTACTTTGGCTGTCTTTCTCGGAGAAACAGTTTCTATGAGGTGAGAAAACTACGATATCAGAGGGAGCTCTGCAGGGCTCAGCCGCTCCTCCGCTGTCTTCCGCCGAAATCCTCAGGTATCTTTTAACCTTAAAATTTTTTATTATCAATGTGATGTGCAGAGGGGTTACAGTTAAGTCAGGCAAAGAGTACATTTCTTTTGGACAATGTCACCCCTTCCCTCCCTCTTTCCCGGTTTTTCCCTCCAATCCTACCCATAAGTTGTATATTTCATTTTCAAATAGTGTCCACAGAGTACCATTGCTGCATTTGTTCACCCTCTGTCCCTCCATTTCTGTGCCTTCCTTTACCCTCACAAAGACCTGTAAAAAAACATACACAACAAAAAGAAAGAAAAAAATACAGGAGAAAATACAGAATCCTTGTTTCCATTTTCTTGAAACTAATTTTGACTCCTGTGAGTAACTCCACACCCTACCCTTTGTTTCAGCTTAGATTGAATTGGCCCTCCATCCAATTTATGCTAAAGTGAGAGCTACCAAGGAGATCTTCCAAGAAAACAAAAGCCCTTGTATGTGTTACTCTGGTCAGTGAGTATACATTTTCCACCACAGGCTAGACATCCTCTATAGCAAGAGACATGCTGTGGAGAAGCAGCCCACATCAGAGCATCTGGAGATGGAGACAGGGGTTGAGTGATTTATAACCGAGTTCATTTACAAGGAGTAAGGATGAACTGGGGAGGAGATGGGAAATGAATTTCCAACAGCTCTGAAAGGACAGTGACAGAAATTCTCCATACTAAACCAGCATTCCTTCCAGAGGGACCAGCCAACACAGCAAGCCTGCAGCTCCCAATGAACAGTACCCACACCTTGCTCCCTGTTGATCTTGCTAGCACCTGGCACTGGCCCGTACATGGGGGGAATGGAGTGGATCAGGTGAGAGAACAGAAAAACTTACTTCCTTGACGCTTAGGAATATAGTGGGAGGGCTGAAAGTGAGGAAGTGGGTGGATGGACCTTGAATAAACATTCAGAACCATCTAGTTCTCCTTTCTGTTCCAAGCTAAAGCCTGCAAGACCAGAGATCTGTCACACAACTCTCCTCTATCTTATTGGCCTGAACAAGGTCCGAGGACACGTTAGATTGCTGCAGAGCCACAAATGAAGTACTCATTTTCAATACTTGATGCACTTAGAGTACATCTGAAACCCATTTTCCTCTTCTAACTTTAAGCTTCTATCTCCCTAACACACCTGAAGCAAAATTTATGATCCAATTGAGGAGGAAGAGGAGATAAGAGGAGGAGGAAAACAGAAGAGGAGGAGAAGAGAGAAGAGGAGGAGGAGAACAGGGGAGGAGGAGAGCAGAGAGAGCAGTCTAGGAGAGCAGAGGAGAGCAGAGGAGCTCAGAGGAGTGCAGAGGAAAGCATTATTTATTTTTGTTTGTTTTGCTCCCAGCTGGGAGGAGAGGCACAGGCTGAGGATGGTCCTTGCCTGTGGGTCCCCGTGCTGAGCCCCATACAGGTCCCTCACCGTGCCTGCCTGGCACCAACTCCGCCAACTACTTGTGCTGCCACCAGGACTGAACTTTGGAGGACTTGTCCCTTCTCCTCTGGCTGGTTGTCTTGGCAGGAGGTAGAAGGTGGCCAGAGGACCCCCCCCCCCACCATGCTGGTGAAGAAGCCCTCGGGGAAGGGAGCAGGGCGAGAGGCTGGATCCGAAGAGCCCAGCCCCTCCAGGCAGAGTTACACCTGCGCCATGCCCCCATGCACCACGCTGGCGACCCTCCTCTATGGGGTGGCCGGGATTTCTTGTCTGTAACTAGGGGTGAAATCCAACGACCTTCAGGCAAGGAGCCTCGCCCTGGAATCTGCTAAAGGGGCGCCCTCCGTTCCCCTGCTGCCCAAGAAGGTGGATCAGCTGAGGGCTATAGTACAAGAGAATGTGGAGCATCTCCTGGCTCAGGTGTGTGAGGCTGGGCCACATGCGGGGGAGTTGCATGTGGATAGAATTTTGCACAGGTGCGGTCAGTCTGCAGGATTCACCCTTACCGGTCATACGGTTGATTTGGGATTTGTGAGCCTCTGTTGTATCTATTTATTCAAGTCTCTTCCTTGGTTTTCCTCCAAGTCTGTGGGTAGGATCTTCCCTCTGTCTTCCTTAAGGATTGCATGTTGCAGTGGCAGTATGGGCTTTGCCCAGCTGTTCAGTTTTGTGGAGTCTGGTCTGCCAGCATTCTCAGTTGTATGGAGACTATTCATTGTAATGCTCACATCTGTTGTTCATATACCAAGGCTAGGCCTTATCAATAGAGGAAGGTAAGCACTCTTAAAAGTGAAATAAGCCTATAGATTTAAAATTCATTTAACTCGGAATTCTTTTCATATTAAACGTTTTAAATTTTGGAAAAATAAAGTTTCCTTTGTTTTTTGGAGGGGAGGAGTTAATAGAGGTTGTGCTCAGATATTGATGAATGGAGAATTGAAAGGGATTCCTTTAAAGATGACTTAGATTCCAGTAGGGAGAGGGTAGTTTTTCTGCCAGTGGAGAGATGTAGTAGTTGTAGCCCGAATGTAATAAAGTATGTCTACAACATTGGCTGTTATTGATAGGACACACATTGCCATGAGCTGCATTGTTAGCGCCAGGGTTTTCCCTTGGCTGTGCAGGGAGAGGGTGGTGATTGTTGAATAATGAAGAAAGGTGTTACCCAAATCTATCTATCTATGACAATGGTAATTTGCTTTTTAAATTAAAAACAAAATTATGTCTTGAGTACTGTTAGCTTTTGCCTAAGGTCCATGCACTTACATAAATGCTGTTTGTGCAGGCTATCAAACGTTATTAACTTAGCCACAGAGGAAGAGTCCCTTAAGAACTCACAGAACTGGAATACTACTGCTAGCTCTTAATATATCTTCTTTTCCTACAGAAATCCTAGGAAAACATGGCTAAACTAAGAATCGCAAGAGAAACACCTTCTGAATGCAACTGTCCAGCAGGTAAAAAATGAAACATACTTAACTAGGTTCCCTCTAGAGGAGAGCATTTGCAAACAAAAAGTCCTGTGCCTGTCAGGTCTACCTGTAACAGTAACAGAGAAAGAATGCAGACCCAACTTGCTTTAATAAAATCAGCATGTCTCCCATAGACAGATGGCGAGTAAAGGCCCAAATATTATTTTAAGCAGCATACCAGTGTCTGTGAGGGGAAAACAAATGAGCTAATCATCATGAAAAATACAGGCAAGGGGATATATGAAGTTCTTAGTGTCCCGAATTGAAAAGTCATCTTCAATTTTATTAAATAATTTCAATGTTCGTGGTGAACATGGTCTGAATGGTGTGAAGCCCTGGTGTCTAATTATCCTTAAGAGTTTGCTGTATATTCTGTGGGATGATTATTACGGACTTTTTTCCCTTCTTAATGTGATAAATGAATAATAAATGGCAATTCCCTTGGTTTTTTTTTTTTTTTTTTTTTTTTTTGGTGGTTGTTGTTGGCTCTATCAGCTGCTTTCCTTCTTGCCACCACTAGAGCTCCAAATTGCATCAGATTTACCTGGCTCCTTGGGAAGGAACTCTTTGAAGGGGCACATTCCTACACGCAGAACCAAAGGGGGTTTTTGGTGAGTTACAGAAATATACTCAGTTCTGTTTGTCCAATAAAAAGACATCACCCAAACGCAGGCTTTGTGTTGAAAGTAAACATTCTGGAGAAAACCATTTGATGCAGTATTATCTTAGGGAATTAACTGGCTGGCCAAAAAGGCTTAGAAAGAAGATATGGCACTTCCCACATGATTTGGCTGGAACCTCTGTTTGCCCTGTGTTACTAAGACTTGTCACCCAGACATCTGTTTGCAGGACAGAGCAAGACAAGTGTGATCTCAACTCAGTTGCTGTGGACACATGCCCATCCATTGAAGTTGACACTCTTGAAGACAGGCTGAGTCTCAGAACCAAGGGTCGGTAGCAAAGAAGCAAAGTTGTGTTGTTTGTAGTCACTAATGGGTTTTGCTCGAACTCAGGTCTTACTGGGGTTTGCCTAGCTAGCCTCTGGGAATGCTTTGAGGACTATTTATTGAATGGCTTCTCACAATAGGAGAGGCACTTTGTGATTTACTTTTTATAATTAGGAGAGTTTTAAGTGCTAGCAATCTTAAGATTCATCCCCTGCGCAGAGGGACTCCAGAGCCAGAAACCTAATAAGGAATCCAGAATGAGCTGGATCAGTCTAGACTGCAATCTTAGAGCTGGAATCAATGAATTGGGATTGTGTTTCATCTTCCCCTCTTCTCTCTTCTTCTCCTCCCCTCTCCCTTGGCTTCACATCCCCTCCTCCCTTCCCTTCCTTTCCTAGTCCTCTCCCCTCCTACTCTTGTCCCTTCCCCCCTTCTCTTCCTCTCTCCTTTCCCTTGCCCCTCTTCTGTTCCCTTCACCCCACTCTCCAGCTTTTTTCTTTTTCTTTTCTTGCAGCACTGGGAATCAAACCCGGGGCCTTGCGCATGCTAGGCCAACCCAAATGGAGTTTTCTTTCTGATAGTATATTTGGAAAAAGTGAGTGTGTTTTTCAAATATTGTTAATCCCCTAACCTTCTCATCCCCCAAACACAATAATCCCAAAGCCTATGAACGTTCACAGCCAACTAAACAAGTTGTATTTAAGTATTTGAGTTTGATCCTCTCCATCATGAGATTTAGGATGACCTCAGATGTGGGCCTCGCAGTTAATCTAACAAAGGCATGGGCCGTACCAGCCTGGAGCGGACTTCCAAAAGGCAGATGGTCCAGAGCCTTGCTTGAAATTATAACTACGTTATAACTGTAATTGCGGCTTGGTTTTCATTGGACGATCACAAGCAGTTCAGCTATACAGAAAGAAATGTGTATCCACAATTTTTGGTCATTTTCTGTGGCTGAGAATAGCCTCTGTTTTTTTTTTCCCCGACAATGAATACTTTTTTAGATGGTAGTTAAGGTGATCATATTACTTAGTATGAGGGCATCTATGTACTTATGAAACTAGTCCTATATCATTAGGACAACCTCCTCTGGTCATATCTTACAAACTTTAGTGCCAAGAACAAAAGTCTCTGGGATATTGTTAGGATGTGGGAGGTTACACAGTCTAAGCCATAAGTTTAATATGGGTATTGTCTCTTCAGAAGAGCCTGTCTATCACATGTGAACATTTCTAAACATCCCATGCCTTCGCCACATCATGGTGACGAATCCTAATGTTGGTATTCTCAAGTTATTTCTAAGTTTTCAACATAGTTCTGCTGACAGTAAGAAACACAAGTACTTCCTGTTGTTTAATGTATACACCACAGCCAAGAAACATAGGCAAAGGTAGGCCCTGGGACTCAATGCCTGTAATCCTAGCTTCTCAGGAGCCTGAGATCTGAGGATTGCAGTTTGAAGCCAGTTGGGGCAGGAAAGCCTATGAGATTCTTATCTCCAATAAACTACTAAGGAAAATCTGGAAATGGCACTGTGGCACATGTGGTAGAATGCCAGCCTTGAGCAAAAGTTGCTTGGGACAGTGCCAAGAGTTCAAGTCCCAGGACCAACAAAAACAAAAATCCCATGCAAGAGTAAGCATTTATTGCTTTAGGTTTAAATTTATTGTAGTAAACATGTGTAAGGAAAATATAATTGTTGAAAAAGACTAAAGAGAAAGCAGTGTCAATGTGTTTGAAGAAAATGGGGTCGTTTGATGTTTAAATCTGCCTTTGGCCTTGTACAATGTTTTTATTGCATACAAGTTTGCTAGTCTGACACTTTAGCTTAACTAGAAATTAGAAATCTTCCTTTTCACAAGACTATTTCAAAGTTGGAAAATACTCATTTTCCTCTGCAAAGGAATGGTCTCTGTTACATCCAGTGAAATGGATTATCTAATATCAGAGATACGAACCTCAGACTCACAGAAACCAGAAGCCATTAGTGTGAATAAGATGTTTGTCGACCTTGTGCTGGGTTTAATGGGATAGCATTTTAGAAGAATTTGGCCAGCAGCACACATGTCTAGTTGGGCATTGTAAGGCCAGAATGGCTTGGGATGAATTTAACCTCACCCCCCGATCCATCTACTTCTCCTGTGTCTCCAAGTGGATGGTGTCATTGTCCAAACCAGACTGAAGTCACCCCTTTAAATTTTAATTTTGGAAATAATGGGATTAAGTGGTGAAAGATGCCAGAGATAACGATGGATAATGGAAAAAGGTAGTAACTACTGGCCTATGTACATGTTAAATAATTGTTTATGTGAATGTAACCACTTACAGTTATACACATGAGTATGTCTCATAGTTGATTTCATTTCTGTGGCAATCTTAACTCCAGTCCTAAGACACACAAAACTATGAGTGGGACTGAACTGTTATTGATTACTGATGTGACTCTACTGGTGTCAGTCACCTAGTGGTGAGGTTCTACTTTTGTCAAACTGTTGCTGAGACTGAGCCACTGTCAAGTGTTGGTGAGACATTACGGGTTCCATTCCTGCGGAGTCAGAACCAGAGCAATGTCTTCTGTAATTGAAATTAATCAACTTAGCCTTGGGGATTTACTATATTAAATCAAGCTAGAGATGGATGAACAGGAAAAACTCTTTTGTCTCAGTGACAGAAATTGTTTGTCTACAGACATTTCTCTTTGTCACTATGGCAACAATCCCATTCCCCAACTTTGCTAGCCATTAAGATGTATCAAGTTTACTGGAAGACAGAGATGAACGTTTGCAGCATCAGGCATTTAAAATAAAAATGGATTTCCTAGAAAGTTGGAAAGTTATTTCTTGGAGGAAATGTGAGATCCTTAAAAACCTTAATCGGCTTTTTTTTCTTACTTGAAAAGTAGTTTGTTTCTTTCTTCAGTCATGGTGAAGCTGCGTGCATAGGACAAGCCATGCCCTTCATGCGCCTGTGTTTAGGAATCTGCTCCCTGGCAGTGCCCTGGGCAGGGCAGAATTACATAGACAAGCAAAATCGCAGTTTCTGCCACCTAGGCCAGGCACTCATACTCAGGGAAATAAAACCTAAGGAGTTGATAGATTTGAAACATATTTGTAGACTTAAAGGTGATAGGAAAATATAGTAGTTTAAAAATTTACCCAAGCAATCAGGGCTGGGAATGTGGCTTATTGGTAGAGTGCTTGCGTAGCATGCATGAAGCCCTGGGTTCAATTCCTCAGTACCACATAAACAGAAAAAGCCAGAAGTGGTGCTGTGTCTCAACTGGTAGCATGCTAGCTTCTGCAAAAGAAGCTCAGGTACAGTTCCCAGGTCCCTGAATTCAAGCCCCAGGATTGTCAAAAAAACAATTACAAGCAATAAATTAATGAGCATTACACAAAAAGTAAAAAATTCCAAATTGGTAGGCTATTGCTCTCAGAAAGAGTTTAGCGACAATGCTTCTGAAAGGGTAGTAATTGGATTTAGAATGACTAAGGTATCAATAATTTGAGTATGACTGGCTCTTCAGAGTAGATAGTCAGAACAAATACCTGGAGATCCTTTTAGAGGCAGAACTTGGGCAGTTTGCTGGGATCATGGCAAGCTGGCTAAAAGTATAACATGGAGGCTAAATGTTACCTGGTACCAATACCACTGTTCATGGTACAGTTCTGTTTGTTGTTGGTGGGTTTTTTGTATGACATTTAGCTGAAAAGGTAATTATAAAATCATGAAATTAATACAATTATAGCTAAAATTCATTGAGTGCTTATTCAATAGTGCAGGCAGGCACTATTTCAAGGTTTTGCATGTTTTATTCCCTAATTATAGGGGATAAGCACTATTTATTCTTAAAAAATTATTTCCATGTTTGCAGATGATAAATTGAGGTATAGATAGAATAAAGAAGGTCAGACAGCAAGTAGTGCACAGTCACTGTTCAAGTCAAGCAGATAAAGCTCATAGGATTAGTTAGTGCCATATGGGAGAGCAGCTTAAAAGTAAAAAGATGTGTAGAGAGTGGAAAGACTGAAAAAATACTGGATTTGTGGCTGGGGGCGGGGAACGCCCTTTAGAACTCTGCACAGAAGGGTCACATGAAACTGTTTTGAATAGAGCAAGCTGGGTGATCCCGGGCACCAACTAGAAAACATAAGACCAGGCTACAAGTTTCTCAACTGGGGAGTAAAAGTTTGAGGTAGACTGAGGGCAGGAAGGATGGAAAGGGAGGACTGGAAAGGGAATTCATTTGAGTCTGCTACTAGGGAGAAGGCATTAATGATGATTTGTATGCTTTTTTAGGTTAATGGGGATTGCATTAGCAGGTGGAGAGCCTGTTCTTTTATTGATTAAACTTCCTAATGCTGACCATTCTCAACTACCCTTCCTTTGAAATTATCTTTCCTCCATTGTGCTGGTGATCACTGTTGCACTTCAGCTCTCCTCTTCCCACCCTCCTTCTGTGGTTCTTTTCTGAAGTTGGCAGTCTTCACTGTCAAATCTGGGACTCATTTCTTTCCCTCTCCACTATGCTACAGAATAGATATGCTGTCCAATTAGCTTCATTCTGAAGGCTGCACAATTTCATGGCAGGGGACATCTGGGGCCCATTCCCATCTTCACCATATTAGTTGTGGAATAATAGTCTTAGATACTGTTTTGCTCAAGTGTGAATTTGAATGATACCCTCATAATGGAGTATTTCAATGCACCAAGTCTAGAGAAAAGGCTCCCAACACAGTGGTCCCTTGGCAAGTTTTATTTGCTCTTTTTCTTTTCTTACCTCTTCCTCCTATCCAAAAATTTCCCTTCAGTTGAAGTCACTTCCCTGATGGGGATTCCTCCTATGTTAACAGAAATAGTCATGGTTTTCATTTGCTTGCCAGATGTTAAACTGTGCACAATCACCTTTCATTGATAAATAGCACAGTGATTGTCTTTTGGTTTCAAACATGTAATGAGTTAATACTCTAAAAATATAAGAGATAGGAACGACAACGGGTTATAATCATAAACTGGTTGTACGTGCAACTACTTCAGACAGAGGGGCAAAGTTTAATCGTCCAGTTGGACTCCAAAATACAGCATAAAACAAGCTGTAGGAACATGATATATGAAACATAAAAATGGGCAACCCCCTTCCATATCTAGAAATTGTGTTTGTACAGATGTTAACGATACAAAGGATGATCTTTTATGTAGCAATTAGAGTAGGAATTTTATTTGATGAAACAGATGCTATTGAAAAAATTTATCTCAGCAAAGTACTAACTCATACAGAATAATATGAATTTTTTTCTTTTTGCAGGGGGTGGGCAGATGAGCCTAAGTAAACTTGCTAAAAATGCGTTAAAAAAAAAAAACCTAGGGGCTGGGTATCTGGCCTAGTGGCTAGAGTGCCTGCCTCGTATTCATGAGGCCCTGGGTTCAATTCTCCAGCACCACATATACAGAAAATGGACAGAAATGGCGCTGTGGCTCAAGTGGCAGAGTGCTAGCCTTGAGCAAAAAGAAGCCACGGACAGTGCTCAGGCCCTGAGTCCAAGCCCCAGGACTGGACAAAAAAAAAAAAAAAAAAAAAAACCTAAGCTCTTCAAAATAAGCCCAGGGACAGTTCCCAGGCTTTGAGCTTGAGCTCCAGGATTGGCATAAGAAGAGGAAGAGCAGGAGGATGTGAAGGGAGAAATGCTTAGGTTTAGCAGCATGAAGTGGGACTTTCCTGGGTTTATTTAAACTCTAGCCTTGCCATTTCCTACTTCTTTGACCTAATCCAGTTACTTCTTTTAGTCCCAGTTTATTTCTCCATTTGAGAATAATAATTGCATCAGGTGTCATATATCCTATTAAGTGGATACCTTTATATAAAGACATTAGTTCATCATCTAGCACAAGATATGTAGTAAGTGCTAGTTATTGTTGAAAACTGGGTGTGAAGCAGCTGCAAGCCTTACTAGGTAGGTGCTCTTGGGAGAGTTTGTTAATCTTAATAAGTCCTCAGCTTTGATTTCTCTTTCAGCCAAACTTCTAAAATTTTGTGTAAGAACTGAAGGAGGTGTGTGTGTGTGTGTGTGTGTGTGTGTGTGTGTGTGTGTGTGTGTGTGTGTGTAGGGTATTTCACACTTTATCTAGCCTAAAACAAAACTGATATAGAGTCAGAAAAGAAGTTGTGTGTAGTTTTATTAACCATAGTAAAGAGTTTAGATTTAATTTCAAATATTCTAAGAATAAATTGGAAAGTTTAGCTAGAAAAGTGATGCACCGTGTTTTAGAAAGATCCCCTTGATTACTGTGTTGCTGTAGAGAGAGTTTCAGACATGCTATCAATAACTGTGGTGCTCAGAACCATGAAAGAAACAGAGACATGCTCACTAGACACTATGTTGAAAATTAGCTATATAACTCGTGTGTGAGGAATGGAAGAAAACATTGGGAGAGAACCTGGGGAAGAGGTGACATTGTCTAAAAAGAAATGTACTCATTACCTGACATGTTATTGTAATCTCTCTGTACCTCACCTTTTTAATAATAAAAGAATAAAAAACTACAAAAATTAAAAAAAACCCCACAGGATAAATACCACCTTGAGCCATCCATAACAATTTTCCATATATTTAAATAAAGTACATAAAATTCCTAAAGGAAAAAACCAAAAATCCTAAGCTCTTGTTGAAATGTAAACATTACCTATATAAGGGTTTTCCCTGATTGAATTCATTTTCTTAGAGCCCGTTCAGTATCTCATAGGTAGTATTCCTTCCATTTTTAATAAAAATCTTAGGAGGGTGAGGGGATTTGGTGTGTTTTTCACAGCACTGTAAAAACAATGGCATTGTGGAAGTCAGCTGTCCTCAGATATATGACTTTAGTGGGAAGCAGCCCCTCTAATGCCATTCTCGGATATAGATGCTGTTTCCAGATACTCCTATCACTGGAAGAAGGTGGGTAGCACTATTGGATGGCCAGTTGTTTGAATATTTTACTTGGATGTACTAAGAGGTCAGGCTTAGAGCCATCCTGGAGAAAAGAGGGGCTGGATTGGGTGTGTTTGCCCTTGGGCAAACTATATGGGGCTGAACTAGACTGTGTATATGGGAATCTGTTTTGGATCCTTCCATGATGTTTTACTTTGAGTGTTCTTCTCTGTACCAGAGGCTTGGGGCTGGCCTAGGCATTCAAATATCCATTCCCCAGTCTTGCTTTCCTGGCCTCTTTAGAATGATTGAAGGCTCTGTCCAAGTAGGTGGTCTGCCACAGAACAGTCATGAGTGCAAGACATAAAGGCCTTAACTATCTGCTAAGTGGCAGGTGAGAACACGAGAGTTTATTTATAAAAACCTACAGGTAAAATGATACATAATTATCAAGTACGACATATTTCACATATAGAGTGGTTAAATCTAGCTAACATACAGATCGCACATTATTATCATTTTTTGTTGTGAGAACACTCAACATCTACTCTGTACTCTCAGAAGGTAGATTAAGAGTTTATGCATAAGACCGAAAATTCCAGGAAGCCTAGAGATTTAATTGCCAAGCAATATTATTGGCAAATATCAAACTTAGGTCTTTGTAATTCTTAGACGTTTTGCCATTTTGCCACACAAGCCTCATGAGCATTAACAGGATTTCAATTGAACACTAGTCTGAAAAAAATGAGGTTTTGGTGAAATTGGAAAAATAATAAGATGTGGGACCAAAACTCTGTTAATCTTTATTCTTGATGATTGTTTCTACTCTTATTCCTCTGAAAATCTAAAATGATAGAATCTGAAAATAGATTGCAAAAATTCAATACCTCTCAAATATTCAGATGAGAATATACGTGCTTCCCAGTAGTAAAGAGAGGAACAAGTAAGTTATCACAAATAGCCCAAATGTCTATGGTCTCAAGTCCTGTCCCACTCTTATTCTTCTCATTCCGTACCTGTGGCTTTATAGTAATTTTCCTGTGATCAGCTGACAGAAGAAGAAACTGGGGCATGCTTTACAGAACCTTCTGTGGGATATTCAGGCACCATGAAATAGTAGATAGTTATAGCACTTTGACTGTACTAGGATGACATTGAAAGGACGCTGGTAAAGGGAAATTCTCTAGGTGGGCAGAACATTGAGCACACAGTGTCTCTGGTGGTTGGATTGCAAGGAGAAGTGGCCAGTTGAGTGACTTTATAGATGTATGAGCTCTTGAGTGAATTGTTTGGCTAGCTAGTTAGGGACTTAGAAGAGACATGACTGGAAAATTGGTCACAAGGAATTTGGGGATGTGGTAGGTAGTAGACCTTGCTGAGTGGACACAATACCAAAAGATAACCTGAGTGGAGGAGGATGTTAGTAATTAAGTGAAAAGGTGGCTCCTTTTCGTGGATAGCAATCCTTTTTCCCATGCCACTCCTGTTCTTGCACAATGGAGCCATATGCAAAATGGCCATGAACCACTAGGTGGGGATTATGCATGGCTTCAAAAGCATGACTGACTCGCCATGCTGACCCAGCTATGGCCCTTGGTGATTGCCCAGTCAGCTGACCGAAGAGATAAGTAGTGGGTGGGTGGTAGGGTACTATTCTCCAGAGTGATTACAGCTAATGATGGTGGATATATTCCTTTGGATCACTTCTGTCATAGAGCAGTATTTGTTCTTACTGGATTCATATTTCCTATATATATACCTTCCTTGCATGCAATGATTGTGATTAATTACCATCCATGAACTTATAGAATGTTTGATCTGCCATCATGGTATTCAAATAGCATTGTTTCTGGTCAAGGGACTCACCTTCCAGCAAAGGATAGACATAATGTTCATGGTGATAGAATTCACTGGTTTTGCTATGACATCCTGCAGCTGCTGGCCGGCCAGTGGGGTGGAAGACTTCATCATGATGTCGTAACTCCTATCAAGCCTACCAAACTTCCCCAGGAGACTGTGATACTGTGAATTGAATAGGTGGCATTTTTCTCTGTAATTAGAGTCAATGGATTGAAGAATCATATGATGAACATGGTAGTGACACCACCCACGATTACTCTTAGTGACTCATTAACAAAATTTTTGTTTCCTGTTCCCATGACCTTACTTTGTGCCAACCTAGAGGCATTTGTCTTAAAGAGAGGAATGTTTCAATTGGCAGACACAATGGTTCCATTGAACTGGAATTGAATTCTGCTCCCTGAATGCTGTGGCATCCTCATGCCTCTGAATGGACAAGCAAAGAAGGAAGCTACTGTGCTGACTGGGGTGATGGACCTGTTTGCAATCAGGGGCCATCAGATAGCTACTTCCTAGTGTCTGGGTCCTAGAAGATCCCCTAAGGTGCCTTTTGGCATTAACGTGTTCTGTGGTTAGGGTCGATGGAAAACTATCACAGTTCCCATAGCTAATGGACAATCAATTGTACATCTTTCCTCTAGAAAAAAAGGAAATAATATTCTCATTGTTATGGAACTAACCCAGAGCCTTCACATTCACAGAATGATAATGTTAAATTTGACTATTGCAACAATGTTTAAATGTATCATTTAGCAGAGCACTAACTATATTAATAATATTGTATAAACACCATTGCTGTAGATGTTTTTTAGAATGAGAACGTTTTAGTGTTTCGCTGTTTGCTAAGATTTGTAATAATAAATATATGTTGAATTGTGTAAAATACTTTTCTGCATGTATGAAATGACTCCTTTGTCCTGTTAATTTGATAAAATATATTGATTTGTTTCAGTCAGTCCAATGATTTTTAGGTTAAAATCCATGGCACATGAAAGATTGTCATTTTCATATACAGATGGATTTATTTTAAATTTTGCTAAGGATTTTCCAGTCTATGTTCATAAATTAAATGTGTCTTTAATTTCCATTTCTTTTAATATATTTGTCAGTTTGGGTATCATTGCTATGATGCTTTCACAAAGCAATTTGGAAAATTCTTTTAATTAAAAAAAAATCTTAAAGTGTTCATTCACTAGTGAACCCTTCTTTGTCTTTGTGAGAGACTTTTAGTGACCAACTCAGTTTCTTTCATAAATGTATTACTTTTAATTCTGGGTGACTTATTAGCATAAAATTGTTTTTAATATTAATTTATTATACATTTAATGTTTGTAGCTCTTATAGTAGGCCCTTTCTTTTATTCCTGGCATTTTGTGTTTTCTCTTTTTAAAAGATCAGTATTGCTAGTATTTACTAATTTCATTTATTTTTCAGAAAAAAACTTCAAAATCTAAAATGTTCATTGCTAACTTTTCTACTTTCCATTTTGAGATTACTATACTATTAATCTGATTTATGATTGTTAATCATTTCTTTCTTATGGCCTATTTTAGGATTAGTTTGTTCATTTTTTGGTCTAGTTTCTTAATCTCAAGTCATTATATTAAATCTTCCTTATCTAGGCATGGTGTTACGTGCCTATAATCTCAGCACATGGGAGACTAAGGCAGGGGAACAGAAGTTTGGAGCCAGCCTTCATTCCATAGTAAGAATTTATTTTTTTCATATCAGCATTTTTAATGGTAAAATGTCCTCTAAGTGATACTTTAGTTGTGTCTCACAAATGTGTTTTATTTTCCATATCTTCTGACTTAAAATACATTCTAATTTGACTCATAGGTTATATAGGTTTTTTAGTTTTTATTCAAATGTAGAGCTTTTATAAATGTCTTCTTGGTGTCTAATTTAACTGATTGCAGTTAAATTATACATTCTGTATGATTTTAATGTGTTAAACTTTTTTGGAATTTTATATAAGCACATATAGTTTATGTTTGAGACGGGTTCACAGGCACCCAAGAGTATACCTGAAATTTTTTGCTTTGCATTTGATTAATGTCAGTTGTCAAATCAGTTGAGGCACACACTCTTGCCACTAGGACATATTCCAAACAGGTCAAATTAATTGATAGAGTTCATTTCTTCTATATTCTTGCAGGTCAAAACCCCCCCATCATCTTTATCATTGAAAGAGGAGTGTTAACATTTTGAAGTATGATTACACATTTGTCTCTTTTTTTTCTTTCTGTCAAATTTGTTTCCTAATTTTAATACTGTACTATGGTGTACATAATAATTTAGGATTTTTAAGTCTAGTTAATGAACTGACCCTTCATCGTTATGGAATGTTCCCTCTGTATCTCTGGCCATGCTCCTTGTGATGTTTTTCTCCCCTCTGCTTGATACGAAGGTCAAGGCAGTTGATTTTCCTTCTGGCCTCCTGAATATGAGTGTGCAGAATGGTTCACCTGCAAATGAATAATGTGGTTGTTTGGGGTTCTAGTCCTATGCATAGTACATGACTTTTTTTTAATGAAAATAGTTGAAACAATAAGTGAATCTGGGAGGGAAGATCAGAACTCAATTGCAGACATATGTTGGATGTACTTTACTTTTAAATTTAATTTTATTGTACAGGTGATAAACAGAAAAGTTACAGTTGCATAAGTAAGGTAATAAGGACATTTGTTTTTGAACAACATTACCTCCTCCCTCATTTTTTCCCATTCCTTTGACTTCTCACCCTACAAGTTGTAAAGTTCATTTCCAACACAGTTTCAAGTGAGTGTCACTGATGCTAATATTAGATATTCTTAAGGACCAGGTAAGTATAAATGGAGATAATTTTCCAAGCCTTTACTAAATAACAAACATAATCCCAAATACCCCCCAGGTACAAACAGATTGAATTCTTGAACCAGACCAAGGGGTGAATAATCATTATTGTTCTCTTTTGTGAATGAGAAACTGAGACAGGGAGGCTGAACTACTCACAAAGTTTATAGGGAGGCAAAATGTGGGTATCAGGTGATGTGTTGAGCTCATTCTGAATCTGTATGCACATCTAGTCAATACTTACTCATATCCTTTACTATCTTCTCACGGTCTTCAGAGTAAGCATTGAAATATATTACCTGCCCTGTAAAACAAGATCTAGTCCCTGCTTGCTTTCACAGTCTCATTTTGAAATACATTATCAACCTGATTTGCCTCCTTCGTGGAGTCATTTCTAAGATTTCAAATGAAATATGGGTTCTCCTCCAGGAACATGGCTAAAGTCATGTGTATTTATAAGGTAAACAAGTGGCCAAAGCTGTAAAATGTCTCTACCCTTTTTCAAGTTCCATATAATTTTTCTTTGACCCATGGGAAGGGGGCACAGGGAATGCTATTTAAACAAAAGTTGATTTAAAGTATAAAATGGAACCCAGAGAATCCCCTATGACCCTGAGTATTTCCTTGATGATGCCTCAGATTATTCTGGATATAAAAACAACTGCCCCTTTGTTGGGCATCAGCTTGGCATTGAGGGGAAGAGGGCTGCCTCTCCTCCCACCCTGGGGCTGTATGACTGTTAGCTATTCCTACCCCCTTCCGGGTCCCGAATGGGAAGAGGTAGCCAAACCAGCCCCGCCCTCTGTCTGTGAGTACGTGTGCCACAATGGTGCCAGCCAAGCTCAGGGGGAGTGGGGTCCTATGGGACATGACATTAACCTTGGAGGAGGTCCTAGGGTGTCGCTCTTGGATGGATAGTTTATTAGCCAATCACTAATGCCTAGCTAGACGCTCCAAGTCCTTCCCCTTCCCACCATCATTACTGCTATAAATGTATTTGCCCTTCCCTTTATTAAAGGGAATTCCAAGGAGTTTTCCCTGAGAAGCCCTTGCATCCTGCATCCTTTGTTCTTAGGGAGTAAAGGGGGGAGGGTCATCTTAGTGTTCACACATGGGTCCAAGGCTTTCATGTGGCCCTTGCTCAGCCCTTGCTACCTGCTGGTCAGGCAGCTCATGCATGAGGGTGAAAGGGGCCACATGGGAGATAAAAGGCCTGACACCCCTTTTGAAATGCAGATATCACTTAGGGTTGGTGGAGGGGACATTGCTAAATAAGGGAGCATGAGGAACTTCTTGGCATATCCACTTCCTTGTTTGTTTCAACTTTGCATGGGTTAGAAAATCATATTCTACCCAAACTGACAACAAAAGGTCCCATGAGGGTGCTGGCCAGATCTGACCTCCATATTGTGGTCCCCTCCCTTGGGAGGACCCCATTACATTTGGTGCATGTGCCAGGAAGTGTCCTTAACCACATTTTTTGGGGAAGATGGAAGATGCCTAGGTGAAGAAAAGAAATCTCCGGAGCTGTAGTTCAAAGGTCTTCATGTGTTGTGCCAGTCACGAAACCAACACCAAGAAGACCACCGAGACTCAGACATTCTGAAATGCAAAAGCAAGGCAAGGCTTTATTTAAGCAAGCTGCAACTCGGGCCTCACCCTACCCACCGACACAGCGGAGGTTAGGAGGAAGCCCCGAGCTACAATTACACAGGGCTTATAAAGGCAAAAAACAAAGTTACAGCAATCAGGTGTTTAAGCAAGCAAGATTAGGGGTACAAATCTGATTGGCTCAGGGCTGGAGGAATTCTGGGGGCAGTTAGAGTTAACCATTTCCAGCAGTTAGAGTTCTGGGCCCTAATGGGCTTGTCCTGGGTCTGCTCACAGGGCCTGCTTATCTCAGGTTCACATGGTAAAGTGGGGTTCGCGTGGTAAAGTGGGGTCTGACTTCAAAGTCTGGCACTTCACATGAAGTAACTAGGACTGAAGGAAAAACAAAAGGCTCTTTTAAAACAGGTAATAAACAGTACAAGAAATGTATCCAATGCCTAACGTATGAAACTGTAACCTTTCTGTACATCAGTGTGATAAAAATTAAAAAATTAAAAAAAGAAATTAAAAAAGAAAGGCAGCCTGGAGGCAAAGAGCGGTACCTGGTTTCAGAATGCCTATAACTTCAGAGTTTTTCCAATGCTGATAAAAGCCAATGTGTAAGTGTTAGAGCAGTGGTTAGTAAAAGGCTTTGGAAATCAAGAATGCATTTCTAGATCAGAAATTTGGAAGTGAAGTTGTCCTAAATGATTGTTCCAAAGTGAGAAAAGGAAAATTATGGCTACCAAAATGAGTGTTTAATTACCATTCCAGTTTGTTTATAGGTTTTTTTGTAACAGTTCCCAGCAGGCCCACAGAGAAGGACAGATGATTTCTACAAGTTTGTCAGATGTAATGTTGGCCCTTAATAAGTTCCAGAAAGTTGCAGGCAGCCCAGCAGGAGGTGTGACATTCTATTGGAGCCACTGGGAGCCATTGCTGCCTGCTGCCACCACATCTTCTGTGCATCCCATTTGGTTTGAGATCAAGGATAGCCTAACTGTCATCCGGAAGAATCTATAACTTTATCCTGAGCATCCCTACTGTAGTAAAAGCAGATGGGACTCCATCACATGCAGCTGATTCCTGCTGGAAGGCCACTTTGGATCTGCTGAAACTAAGATTTTGGGGGGACATTCTTCCTGTGGTAGCCTTCCCACTCCTCTGAGTTGTCTGGAGTTGACTAGCTCTATTAAGAAAATTGGAAAGCATGCATGGCAGGCTAGAGAGTCACTCCCAGGTGATGCCTGGGGTGGGAGGTGTGTCCAAGTGTATCAGAGTGTGTCCACATGGATTAGGGTGTGACCTCAGAGAAAGGAGGGAGGTAACTGCCGCCAGGTGTACCAGTTAATAGGTAACTGGATGGAGATTTAAACAGGTGAGAATACCTGCAGCTGTCCTTGGGGTGGACCTCACAGATAACCTGTTTTCTTTCTGAGTACAAGCTTAAGAGCAGCAGTCCCTTTGGACTGGCTCTTGTCTCATCCTACCTCTCCCCAGCAGCCTGTGGGTGGAGTCACTACAGAAATTACCAGGAGAAAGAAACAGCTGAAGCAAAGTAGCCTGTCATGCAAAGGACTGGAAGTATGCTGTCTTCTTCCCAGTAGTTGGGAAAATGTTCACAATTAAAAAGAGTTAAAGAATTTTGGCCTGCATCATACTTTTTATGTTTGATTTCTTTGGAGCTTGGCTCATGATTAAACTATCCCCTGAGCTGTGCACAAAGCACTATTTTCCTCCTTTGATGTCAATTCAAAAGTACCTGACAGTAGGTAACCTGGAGCCCAATGGAGTGGAGTGGATTTCCTTACATTGGAAAGAGCAGAGACATAGCGCCTCTGCAGTGGTTTTTCTTGATGTCCTGATGTAAATATTGCTTGAGCCTGGACCCAGAGGCGTCCCAGTCCCTGTTCCAGAAGGCGCCTGTGGTAAGGGCAGCCAGTATAAAAATTTGCAAGCCTCTCTGTCACTCCTCCTTCTTCTCGAACAGCCACACAATCTTTTTCTCATGTGAAATGAGAGAAGAATAAAGTGTGACTTCAGCAGGCCCCACAGGCAGTTGCATTTGAAACTATAACCTTGATTCCATACTTAAAATTTTGAAGAGAAGCATTTGAGATCTCCTGCCCCAAGCTCTGAGGCAGACTCTGTTGCTGACCCTCAAAGAAAGATTAGAGTACAACTGGGCCTTCTCTGACCTCAGGATCATCTTGTGAAAAATAAAGTGCTTGTGCTTTCTCTAGAGGAATAAACTATTTTTAATGCAAAAGACTAAATAGTCAATACTTTGAGCTGGCAGTTATTCATTTCTGCTGTATTGCAAAAGCAAATTCATGACAAGGAAGTAAGTGAAAGGACATTGATTAAGTTTCATGGACACAAATTTGAATTTTGTACAGTTTTCCTGTGTCATAAAATATAATTATTCTAATATTTCTCAACCATCCAAGAACCATTTCCTTGACACAGGCCATAGGGAAACAAGCAACTTGCTAGTACCCCATAGACTTGAGTTTGTTGACCTTTGAACTAGTTGAATATCAAGAGTTTTTCCAGAGTTCTATTTGGCTTTGATGTGGAAGTCTTTTAAAAGTATTTTTCTGGCTGGGTACTGATGGCTCATGCCTATTATCTTAGCTACTCAGGAGGCTGAGATCTGAGAATCAAAGTTCAAAGGCAGACTGAGCAAGAAAGTCCAGTCCATGAGACTCTTATTTCCAATTAACCAGTAAAAACCCAGAAGTGGAGCTATGGCTCAAGTGGTAGAGCACTAACCTTGAGCACAAAAGCTCAGGGACAGTGCTCAGTCCCTGAGCTCAAGCTTCAGGACCATCACTCTCTCTCTCTCTCTCTCATATATATATACAATATGTTATACATAAATAATATATTATAAATATATATTTCTATCCAATGAACATTATTCAGAAGGGTCTATTTGTTTCTTTTAGATGGACTTACAATAAGAAAATATAATATTTTTTTGAGGCAAGGTTTCACTATTATAAAGCTCAGAGTTGTCTGTCCTAGCCTCCTATGGACTAAAATTAGAAACACACTGCCAACCCTCCTGGCTAAAGATCTTTGTTTTACCTTTATTTCTTTTTTGATACTTGCTCTTTCTTTTTGTATATACAAGTGTCTGATTTGTGCAATCTTCCTTTGCCTGAAGAATTCTTTTGGCAATTTTTTTTACCCCCATGACAAATCTGCTAGTGATGAACTTCCTTGTTTTTAGCAAAATCTTCTGAGAATGTCTATTTTTTGCCATTTTTGAGTGAGAATTTCACTAGATGTGGAATTCTCAGCAAAGTGTTTTCCTTTTCTTTCAACGTTTTTAGTATTTCAAGCTGCACTTTTGCTTGTGTGGTGTTTGATGGGAAAGCCTTCAATTCCTATCCTCGTTATCTAGGTAAGGACCTGGTTTCCTTCAGAATTTCTCTCTCTCTCTCTCTCTCTCTCTCTCTGTGTTTTCAATTTGAATACAATGTGCCTGTGTTATTTTTCCTTTTTTTTTCCACTTAATCTGATCAGTGTTTCTTAATTTTGCCGGACTTCTGCTGTATATGTTCTCTTCATATGTTTTGAAGCTTGAAAAGTTCCCAATCATTATTGATTCAAGTATTTTTCCCTCCTTTCTCTGTCATCTCTGGAACCCTGATTATACTTGTATTAAAGTCTTTTTATATTCTTCCACATTTTTTTAAACATTCTGTTTTGTTTCCCCCTTCTCTCTCTCACTCTCTCTCTCTCTCTCTCTCTCTCTCTCTCTCTCTCTCACACACACACACACACACACACATATACACACATCTGGGGATTTTCTTTTGACCTTGAAGCTCCCTGATTATATTTTTTTGACAATTTAGAGTGTGCAGAGCAGGCCAAGGGGAGTAGGCCTTATGTGTTACAATTATTTTGAGGTTTAGCATTTCCTTTGTAAAGGAGCTATTGTGTTTTGCTTTGTTTTTTAAAATTTAGTGTCTCTGCTTTATTGCCACTTAGCTTTTTTAATTAAAATCTTTAACATTTTAAATAGAGTTCTTTAAAAATATTCTGTCTCTTCGGCTGGGGATATGACCTAGTGGCGAGAGAGCTTGCCTCGTATAAATGAGGCCCTGGGTTCGATTCCCCAGCACCGCATATACAGAAAATGGCCAGCAGTGGCGCTGTGGATCAAGTGGCAGAGTGCTAGCCTTGAGCAAAAAGGAAGCCAGGGACAGTTCTCAGGCCCTGAGTCCAAGGCCCAGGACTGGCCAAAAAATAAATAAATAAATAAATAAAAATAAAAAATATTCTGTCTCTTAATGACATAGGTAACTCTAATATCTGTGGCATATCTGAGTCTCAGCTTGATAAATGCTGATCTCAGAATGTGTATTTCCTGCCTGTTGTTTTCCATTCAAAGCTATTCATTATGTCCTGTGAAGTAGAAATTGGGGCAAATAGGCCTTTAGTAAGAGACTTTAGTCTGGTGAGGAGTTGGGCTGTGTTGAGTATTCTCTGGTGCTGCCTGCACAGGTCAAAGATTTTGAATTCTGCTAGTGTGTTTGTGTTTGGTCTCTGATTTTAGGTTTTCCTAAGTAGTCTTCCTTAAGGAGTTTGGTATTGGAGACCTTTTAGCTGTAATCTCCTGTTGGTGTGGTTATAGGGTCTAAGTGAGCAGGAATTTCCTGTAGCCATCTTTAAAAGCAAAGACGCAATCCTTTCCTTTTAGTAATGCAGCACCACTTTGCTGTATAAGAGAACAGAAAAATCAAGAACATGGCAGCATAGCTGAGGCTGTCTGAAAATGAGGGATGAAGGATTCGCTCTTTCCAGGCTTCCATTGCTTCAATCAGTTCCAAAATAAGCCACCAGCAAATACTAGGTACTAAGTAAGAAGAAAGTGATATTGTCAGTGTAGAAAGGACCAAAGGAAGGTTGGCTGGAAAATATTTTCTGCTTGATGAGTAGTGTTGACTATTGATTCAAAGTTTGTCATCATGAACTTGAAATGCTGCTAGTCAGGATGGTTGCAGGACTACCTCTCTACTCTGGAGTGTTCATCTGCTTGGATGTGAACTTGGAGTTGGTGTGTGTTTGGGTTCCATCAGTGATAGAACTCTGCCAGAACAGCAAGACTTGGGAAGGATTTGTGGGAGCAGAAGACCTTTGAAAAGGAGAGATTATGCCAGTGTGACTTTACAGTGGAACCATGGAGGGAAGTAAGTGAAGGTGGTGGGAGAGGTGGCCACAGGTAGTAAAGGTGATGGGAGAGGTGGCCACAGGTAGTAAAGGTGATTGGACAGGTGGCCACAGGTTGTAGGGTCCATGGGTTGAATGTCTCACTGAGTTTGCAATGAATGCAAGTAAGCTGGAAAGCTAGTAGGTGGGCATGGCGGCGAGGGGGGGTGGGGTTGTGATGGAATTCAAGGTGAGAGAGTTAGATGACAGCTGAGGAGGAAATTGGTTCAGGCAGGGAAATCAAAGACCTGAGAAGCAACTTTTCCCATAAGTCTTTGACTCCGATGTTGAAGTCATGGAGACTAACGAAGGAGTTAGGGATGAAGAAGGAAACCTGAGAGCTAATGTCTACTGGCAATGAAACCACTTCTGTAGGAGGGAGGGGGCCCACCACAGTGAGGGTAGGTGGAAAGATGATCTGTCACTAGAGCAGAGATTTGTGTAGGAAGAAGCGAGGGAGCAATGGAGAGCTGAGAGAATGTCTGCCTCATTTCCTGGTCTGGAAAGAAAGAAAGTTTGGATTTGAGGACCAGGGGGCTAGACTGTCTTAAAGGAGCATAGATTTCCACTGAAGTAGCAGGAGGTCTTGCTGAGATTTTAGGTAGAAGAACACAGCAGGCATGGTTATTTTGTCTACAGGAGAAGGACTCAAAGGTGGAGAGTGCAGGGAATTGGCCACGGGCTGTGAGTGTGGATTTTGTGAATTCCGGTAAGAGGGTTCCTAGGTGAACCAGGACTTCCTGCAGCTATTATAGTGACTGAGAGTGCACAGCTTCCCGGGTCAAACAGGGGACCTGCTATATGGTGAACTTTCTGCTTCTCTCTCCTGCCTTAGTTTATAGGATCATTGTTTAACATAAAAGACATACACCAATTTTCTGTATACATAGCTTTGGGAGGCTAATTTAGTTAGGCTTTCAGGTAGCTGTGACAACCTGGGGTTGAATTTCTTTATGTGTTGCAAAGCATGTTGGTATGGAGAAGTCAACTTGGCTAAAAGTAGAATGAAGGAAACTCAGAATAGCTGAGACTCTACTATGCTCTGTGCCAAATACATTGTGTGAGCCATTTTGTAGAAATCAAGACTGACATGTTGGAAAGACTATAAGCTGGGATTTTTAGTTCCTTACCTACTGTGGGTACGTGCCCTGTGTTCTCCAGCATTAATTTTCTCATCTGTAGGGTAGAAATATGATCAACCACCTGCTGTGGCTGATTCCGAAGCTGCCCAGGTGACTGTGATGAGCAGATAAAGCTGAGATCCACTTCCATGAGGTGAATAGTAGTATTTGTTCCATTTCGTTGATATAGCAAATGAAAACTACATGGGATGCTTATGATTATGTGGCATTTAGATGGCATCACCAGGATGGGGAGCTAGTCTCTGACTGGAAGACCCTTGCTTTACGCGTTTTGTTGAGTTGCTGGTTTAATACAGGGGAGCAAAGGGAGCCCGCCCTGGCCTGTTGGCCCACCACTTGACACATGGATGAGATGGAGGGATGACGTGAGTGTAATCGAGGTCAGTGGTTTCCAAACCTGGCTATGTTTCCAGTTCACTGGAGAAGCATTTAGAGTCCCATCTCCAGGGATGGCCTGAGGCCAACTAGATCAGAATTTCTGGAGCATAGGAATCCAGAGTTTGTGTCTTGAGGTTTGTTCCCTAAGTGAGTCTGAGGCTGCTCATCAGACCAAGTCTTCATATCTGCTTCTGAGAACAATAAGCTTTTATCTTGAAGTCTTGATACACAACAGTGAGACCCTGGGTGCCTGCCCGTGGCCCCCAAAGGGGTCTTTGGGAGTTGAGTGCTTGGAGATCTTTGGTGAAGTACCCGAAGCAGACAGTCACTCAGTCTGTCACTGAGCATTTGAACTTTGAGGAGGTAGGAAATGTCAAGCAGGCAGGCTCTACTGTAACAGAAAGTTATTTGTTCTTTAGAACTGTTGTTTTTCCTTCTTTCCCCTTGAGGCTCCTGCCCACTCAGATTACAACAAAATAAATAAGCTTGTACTACTGAACTAGCACACATACTGTAATTTTTTTCCCTGACTGTGTGACATCACTGATGTAAAAAATAAAATCCATTGGTTTTCATGGGCTGAGGCAAACAATGGAAATTTGATGTAATATAGAGGAGAGAAACATTACATCAATAGAAATGCTTGTTTGGCAGCATAAATATGCATCCGGAGTATGCTACAGTCTGGGTTTGATTTCCTCTCCTGGATGACATTTCCCTGAATGGGGTTTTGAGGGCTGGGCACTGGGGGGTGGCAGGCTGATGTTTAGGGCATTTAGCAGTGTGTGATGATGATTCTGGTGACAGTGGGGTATAGTTGTAGTTGTCTTCTCAGCTCTGCATCAGAATGTCCTGAGGAGGTCATTGCATCACCCTAGTGTGGTCTCAACCATCTGGAGTGGAGAGACCTGAGGATGGTGGATGGGCTTCTCCCAGATTCTGACTCAGGTGGCCTGGGCATCCCACTCCCTCTAGTCAGTTACCCATGTTATGTGGCATTTACATAGCCTCCACCCCTTCTTTGGAAGTGGCTGGGCCACGTGCTCCCCACCTACCAGCTGAACAGTTGTAAATTGGAGGTCAGGGAGTCAACCAAAGGCTGCACTGAGATCTGGGTCTGACTTCTAAGCCTTTTCCTTCTACATAGGTCATGTATGGCTCCTTCCTGCTCTGCCCAGTGCTGTTTGCTTCCTGACCCTAGGCTTTGCTTACTCCAGAGGGCTGGTGCTATAAAGAAGACAGAAGCCATTTGTTGTAACTGCAAGTTACTAAATGCAATATTAAGTTTGGAGGCAATTTCAGGCCCGATCCTGACTTTGAAAAGCCTGGCTAATCCACTTGTGTCACAAACACACACTTCTGCTGTCCACCCTCCTCATGTATCCCCTTTTACTCAAGTGGCTTGTGAACTGCAGACGAGGGGTTGCAGACCTGTGGGTCTGGCCCGTGGCAGCCAGCCCCAGGACGTGTCCACATGGGGTTCTGTGCATGGGTCATGTCTGTTGGGAAGTTTTCACGATGTGTTATCCAGTTAAGAGTTCCAACGGTATAAGCTACATTTTAGCGGAATATTACTTTGGGTGCCCGCTCTAGACCAGGCCTTGGTTTTGGTGCCTGGGAAAGAGAGGAGAACCCCATCACTAAGTGTCTGCCCGTGCAGAACTGACTTTCTGGTGGAGAGATTTCCTAATAAAGTCCTTGATGTGGACCTCTGTCATCCAATCTCTCTCTCCTTGGCTTGGATCTTCTTCGTCTTCTCACTCTTGATGCCCAGCATAGGGGTGTGTGTGTGTGTGTGTGTGTGTGTGTGTGTGTGTGTGTGTGTTTGCTGTTGTTGTCACTTAGGCTGATGTGACAAACCCTACTTCCCTAGGTCCCAGTTGTATTTCTATTGCAATCTCAGTTGTTACTTCGTCCTGCTCTGGATAAGTTAGAATCAAGTAGCCACACATTACCCTTGGTTTGGGTCATGTTTGCCACCCATTCTGGACTCTGGATCTTTAACTAAGAGCCCAGGTCTGCTTTGTGTGTATATCCCCAGGCCCAGTAGAGCGCCTTGGAAAAAGATGCATTCCGCATACTTGCACTTAGAGTACAGAGCGCCTTGGGGAAAGGACGTAGGGTATACTTGCACTTAAAGTACTAATCCCTGGAACATGGTGGTATCTTATGGGAATTGCTTTATGGGAAGAAATGGTGCTGGGTTGGAAAGAGGATGCTCCACTCCTGCAATTTAGTCATCCTTGGTGA
Source organism: Perognathus longimembris pacificus (assembly GCF_023159225.1). Classification (NCBI taxonomy): domain Eukaryota; kingdom Metazoa; phylum Chordata; class Mammalia; order Rodentia; family Heteromyidae; genus Perognathus; species Perognathus longimembris. The sequence continues at coordinate 539,096 of NW_025961321.1, read as the reverse complement.
AAAACAACATGAATACTTCTGAATAGAGGTGCTGGGCTAGCATGGAAGTAGCAAGGATGAAAGAAAGGTGCCATGGCACATTCTAGAAAGAGTCTTTGAAGGGAGGAGACAATTATTTTATACCAGTGGTTCTGACAGGTAGTCACAGAGCAAGGGGAACATGGCCCTCCCTATTCATGGGGCTTTCTACTACGCTGGGACTGTGGATTGTGACAGGAAAGAGAACAAAGATGAAGAGGTGAGATAAAGCACCCGATCACACAGCTCATGCAGCACACAGTGGTTCAGGTGCAGGCTCGCCTGCTGACAGAGGCTGGCTGCAGCCTCCAAGCTATAAATACTGTGTCCACCTGTCTTCTTTCAATAGTGAAATGATGGTCATAGCACACTTTTTATTTTCCCTCTTTCGTCACTTGGAATCCTTACAGGAAAATAATATCATCAACATGCGTTCATTCTATAGAAGTGCAGGCATGTGTTTTTACAAAGGTTTTAATAAAAGTTCTTAGACTATTTATTATGGGTATTTACATGTAGCATACACATTTATAAAATGAACAAGGTTCTGTTATCTACCATTAAGCTTAAAACACTTCTATTTATTTCTACTGGGCTTCGTTTAAAAGAAATATTTTGGTACATGCCAGTGATCCCAGTACTTGGGAGACTGAGGCAGGAGAATTACAAGTTAGAGGTGAGCTTGGGATACAAAGGAGACTTTGTCTCAAAAAAAAGTTAAGTAAAATAAAAAAGAGAAATAAATATTGTATATCATACTATTATTATTGTTGTTATTATTATTATTGCCAACATTAGACCTGAACTCGGGCTCTGGGTGCTGTCTCTTAACTTTTTCACTCATGGTTGGAGCTCTGCTGCTTGAGCCACGGCTCTACATCTGGCTTCTGCTGGTTAGTTGAAGATAATAGTCTCACAGAGTTTACTGCCTGGTCTGGCTTTGAACCATGATCCTCAGATCTCAGCCTTCTGAGTAGCTAGGATTAAAGGTGTAAGCCACTGGAGCTTGTCAGTGCAGGATATTGTAATGACAGAACATCTGGTTATTCAATTTCGAGAGCTCCTGTATTACAGCCAGTGGGTTTAATTATATAGTGCTCACCCGTAGAAGTGTCATGTGAAGTTCTCCCTAACATTTGTTGACTTATGGAATAGAAGGTAGCTATATTACTATATTGGAAAGGATTCTTTTTAGACACAGAAAAATTAAACGGCTTGTGTGGGTTTCCCAACCAGTTGATAGAGGAACCAAAAATAGAAATTTGTCTAGTGAATACAAACTCAGCAAGATTCCTAACTAGAGCTCTGGGTTCACCCTTAGCAACCTCCAGCTTAGGCTGAAGGACAAGCTGGTCATGCTAACCAGAAAGGCTTCTGTGGGTGGGAGGGGCAGGTGGAGGTGGAGGGAGGGCTGAGATGGTTGCTTCTAGGTCATTTTCAGCCTGCCTCCATAGCAGTGGATTTAGGCAGTGGAAGAGAGTATGTTTAGTAGAGTGAAAGTGTGTGCTTGAAAATAAACAAGGGAAACTCCAAAGGGCTCTGCTTCATAGATAAACCAGTGCATGCACAAAGGGACTCTTGGCTTTGTTCTTCCTGCTGTTGGGTTCTGGGATAGGGAAGTGAGTGGTCCTTAGAAATTGCAAAAGTTGTTCATTGAAACAATAGCCAGTGTTTCTCTGTTTTAATCTATTCATGGGCATACTGATGTAACCAAGTACGGGTAATAGAATGGTTCTCTTTTTTTTTTTTTTTTTTTTTTGGCCAGTCCTGGGCCTTGGACTCAGGGCCTGAGCACTGTCCCTGGCTTCCTTTTGCTCAAGGCTAGCACTCTGCCTCTTGAGCCACAGCGCCACTTCGGGCCGTTTTCTGTATATGTGGTGCTGGGGAATCGAACCCAGGGCCTCATGTATACGAGGCAAGCTCTCTTGCCACTAGGCCATTTCCCCAGCCCCAGAGTGGTTCTCTTGATCTCTACCTTTAACCCAACTTGAAATGCTCTCTAATTCATATATGCTAAGAAAAGCAGCAACATAACCCCAATGCAGTATTTTGGGGAACTGCATTCTCTCTCTCTCTCTGTCTCTCTCTGTCTCTCCCCTCCCTCCCTCCCTCCCTCCCTCCCTCCCTCCCTCCCTCCCTCCCTCCCTCCCTCCTTCCCTACCTCCCTCCCTTCCTCCCTCCCTCCCTTCCTTCCTTCCTTCCTTCGTTTCTAACATGCTGGTCCTGGGGCTTAAACTCGAGGCCTGGACGCTATTCCTGAGTTTTTTTACTCCAGGCTAGTCCTCTACTATTTGAGCCATAGCTCCACTTTTGGCTATTTGGTATTAATTGGAGATAATCACAATAGCTATGTGCATCTAACAGTAAAAAATAATATTCAGCAAAATAAACTCCAGGAAATGGATGCAAGAGGGTTTTGTTTTCCTTTGTTGTTAATTTTGTTTTCATGTTCTTTTGTCTTGTTTGTTTATCTGAATTTGAGAGGAAATGGGGATGCATAGAAATGGAGGGATAAAGGGTGAACAAAGGCAGCAATAATACTATTAGACACTATGTTGAAAATGAACTATACAACTAGTGGGTGGGGACAGGGACAGGGACAGGAGGGAAAACTGGGAGAGAATGAAGGAAGGTGTGACATTGTTCAAAAAGAAATGTACTCTTTATCTGACTTACCTAATTGTAGCTCCTCTGTATGTCACCTTTACAATAACAATAAATCAATTTTTTTTTTAAAAAGCGTCTCACATACTTTCCTGCTCAGGCTGACTTCAAACCATGATCCTCAGATTTCAGCCTCCTGACGAGCTAGAATTATGGGCATGAGCCACCTGCATTCTTCTGGACATTGCATTCTAAGCATAACTTTGCAAATCCTTGTATCTCCCCCATTTCTATTCAAACTTGTTTCAGTGGACTGACCGTGGGTACAGCTTTTTGTAAATGAATGTTGTCTGTTTCTTCTTTTAAATGGAATGGCCTTTTTTGTCTAAGTACTTAATGTTATTTATGAAGGTTTCCTTGATGAAAAGCCTATGAAATTTGTGCAGCTAACTCAGAAAGGCTGTTAGATTAGTGATAACATTTGTAAAAGACTTTCATGTCTTTCTAGTGTACTTTCTTTTTTTTTTTTTTTTTGCCGGTCCTGGGCCTTGGACTCAGGGCCTGAGCACTGTCCCTGGCTTCTTCCCGCTCAAGGCTCGCACTTTGCCACTTGAGCCACAGTGCCACTTCTGGCCGTTTTCTGTATATGTGGTGCTGGGGAATCAAACCTAGGGCCTCATGTATCCCAGGCAGGCACTCTTGCCGCTAGGCTATATCCCCAGCCCCTTCTAGTGTACTTTCTTGCTCAGCTCAAACTGTTTGACCCTTACCTGGCGGGTTCTCTCTGGATCATGGGATGGAATAAAGAAGAGCAGGGTTCTTTGGCATGGTTCTGAGCATGCCTTCCCTAGGCTTCATTTTAAAGGGAAATTAGCCAAGAAAACCCACTGGGCTATTTAACTTTTCAAGGTCACACAGCAAGTACTGTGGGCACTCCCAAGAACTGAACTTGCTTCATTACTCAGAAATTCCACACACTTGAAATTTTCTTACTGTTACTCTGCCAATTTTTTTAAAAGGCCAGATTAATTATTCTCAATGTTCTTAACAGAGCTGAAATACACTTAACATCAAATTAACCATCTTCAATGTCCTTTAGTACATCCTTAGTATCCTAAAATACTCTCATCTATTTAGTTTCAAAATCTTTTCGTCTTCCCCAAGGGAGACCCCATTATCCATTAAAGCCACCCGACCCATACTCTGTGCTCCTCAGTGCCTGTGAATTTACCTGTTCTGGATTTTGACAGAAATGGACTCACAATATACAGCTTTTTCATCTGCTTTCTTAAACATAGTGTAATACTTGTATGCAGTCTTGTGTCACAAGGTTTTTTTCTGTTTATTTTTTATGATTTTATTTTTAGCTCTGAGACTGGGCCTCAAACTTGGTACCTGACACTTTCACTCATTGGCTAGTGCTCTACAACTGAGCTACACCTCCTACCTTGAAGTTTATTTCTTTGTATGGTGGACTAACAGTCCATTGTCTGGATAGACACATTTGGCTTATCCATTCATTAATCTGTAGACCTCTAGGTTGGCCTCCCTTTGGGCAATGGTGTAAACATTTGAATGCATCTATTTGAATGTTTATTTTCAGTTTTTTCGGCATATATACATTGCTAATAGAAATGTTAGAACATGTGGTGATTCAGTGTTTACCTTTTTGAGGAACCCTTGGACTGTGTTGTTGTGATTTTACCAATTTATATTCCTACCAATAATGTACAAAGGATCTCCTTTCCCCATGTCCTTGCCAATTCTTGGTGTTTGAATGTTTTTTCTCTCTGCAATCATTTTCATGGATATACAGTATTATTTTTTTACATTCCATACTGAAATACTTGCATTTTAATTCATAGTGTTTTAATCAGAAAATGAATGTTGCTGAGACAAAATCAACACCCAAATGATGCCAATATCTGTCTTGAGGGGATTAAGATTGGCATAGACTCACTCCTAGGGTACAAAGAAGGGTTGTGTTGCTTTGGGATTAGGAGAATATATGCGAATGGTGGAACCAGTTATCTCCTGAGTTTCCTTTTTTGAAGTACTACCATTTGAACTCACACTTACTAGCTAGATGCTCTACCAGTCAATTTATAGTAACATATATGTAATTATATTCTGTTTTATTCTTATGGTATCAATCAGGAGATCCTTAGTTTTTGCTGGGCATGGTGGTACTAGCCAACAATCCCAGCTACGTGGGAGCCTTCGGTAGGAGAATTGAGGACTGAGCCATTTGGGGCAAAAACAAGGAACTACCTGACAAAGCGCTAAAGAAAAAAGGACTGGAGTTGTAGATCCAATACTGAAGGTCCTGCCTAGCAAGTACTTAGCATTGTATGGCCCAAACAAACAACCCAGAAGGGGCTTAGATCTTTGTATTTCAAAGCTACATAAAAATACAATGCCTTTGAGACTTGATGATCTATGATGGTACATGCCTTTCTTTTTCAGAGTGAAGGAGGTGCTCAGGATGGCTCAGGGATCTGGGGATCAAAGAGCGGTGGGGATCGGTGATCCAGAAGATAGTTCTCCCAACATGATTGTCTACTGCAAGGTAAGAGTTTTCCTCAGATGCTGGATGCGCCGTGGGGTGATGTGCTCCGAGTCAGGCTAACTGATGCAGGACACCAGGCCCAGACATGTTTTCTCTTACACCTCCTAGATCAACACATTTTCTCGTATCATCTGGTTGGCTGATTATAAAATCCAAAGAACTTAAGCTTTGTTATACTAGAAAACTTGGTACTGAGAGCGTGAAACATTTTATGCCATTAAGTTCTATGTAAACCCGCAGCTTCCCTGAGCAGTGCAGTGGGGACTCCTTCTCCTTCAGTGTAACGACTTTCACACCACAGTGCAAGGAAAGGTCCATTGATTCAGCAGATGCTCAAGATACAGTCTAAAAGCTGGAGGAGAGACAGAGGCCCCTCTGTATGCCATTCTTGTAGTTGGTTAGGTGGTAGAAGATGCTCAAACAGAGCTGCAATGAACTTGAGTGTTGATTTCCAAACAGAGGCAGCACATAGCTTGAGAAGGAGAAGTGAAGTCTCTGGGTTCAGAAGTCTTGGTGACTTGGGCAGCAGTGGCCTTGAACTTGGTTTGGAAAGATGTATACAAAGAACAGAGGGAAAGACAGTGCCAAGTGATGAAATCAATCCCGCAAGAGCACCAAGCAAGGGATGCATGGGGAACAGCCCCCAGAGTCTGTTGGCAGGGGCACACAATGAGTTATGTGAAATTATTACTAGAGGCGAGACTATGGGAGGAGAAACTACATGGAGCCAGATGTTGAGAGTTTTGAATCATAGGCATTTTCTTCATGAAAGACTTGTGTGTTAAGGCTTACAAAATCAGGACCTATTTGAGACTAGGAGACTTGGCTCAGAGTGCCAAATGGGTTGGTATAATGATGGGACAGAACTACTAGGAGGGCATTGCTTCATCTGTAAAGTGGGGGAGGGGGCACTTGCTAAAGCAGTGCCCTTCAGGATGGAGAGGGACTCATGAGAGGAAGTGATAGGTCTGAATTAATAACGACTTGAAAACTGAATTATTATGGAATTAGGAGGCAAGTTGGGGGCCAAAAGATAACTAGAGTTTGACCTTGGGTGAAAAAAGGTGTTATCATTGTAACTCAGATAGGATCATGTTGAAGAAGAATGTTTTAAAGGAAGGAAACAGAAACAGGGCACATGAATTTATTTTTGCACATATGGATATTGAGGTAGTAATTACATTGCATACTCATGAAAATTAACCTAATGATGTTACCTATTAATAAGGAATGGGGTTAATGTTTGTTCATTTCACTAAGTATTTGACTACTCTGCTGGTTTGGTACATTCTGCAACCCTGGGTTCAGTGTATATTAAGTACAACGATGATATCCCACTGCATTTTTGTAAATAATCAATGTGTGTTTTTTTTTCTTTTCTTTGTAAATGTAGAATTCTTATGTTATTCTTGGTTTGTGTCTAAGACTCTGTAATTTTTTACTTTGCAAAAGAATGATGAGCTAGCCTATTACTTAGATATGCTTATTAAATTGTAGCAAAGAAGCAATAGATTTAACAGGGCTAATAATTGGCGAATCATATAGAATAATAGAAAACACTTATTCATCACGGTTTCATCCCGCACTGGAAGACCCTGTGGTAGTCTAGCAGAACGTGAGATTTGGATGTGGACCTAGGTTAAGATTTCAACTACAGGTCAGGCATAATTGAAGCTATTCAGTGAGCAAAGTTCAGGAGGATTGAGCTCAGGCAAAAAGTTAGTGAGATCCGTTTACAATAAACAGGCTAGGCATGGTGGCTCATTACCCAGCTATGAGAAAGGCAAGGATAGGAGGATCCCATTCCAAGAGTAGCCCAGGTGAAGACATGAGGGCCTGTCTGTGAAAGAACTAAAAGCAAAGGGGAACTGGTTCAGGCATGTAATCCTAGCCATTCAGGAGGCTGAGATCTGCAGGGAAGCAGTTTGAAGCCAGCCTGGGCTGAAAAGTTTGAAAGATTCAATTTCCAAAACAGCAAATAAACAAGGCTGGAGGCATGGTTCAACTGGTTGAGGACCAGCTAAGCAAGCAAAGAAGCTGAACAGGTCTCTGAATCCAAACCTCTCCACCTCAGAAAAATTGCAACTCTACCATGTGCTGTCAATATGACTTTGCACTAATTAACTTGGATAAATGTCCATTTTTGTTCTGAAATTCATAAAAGACAGCACTAGGAACCTGTAAACCTGAACAAAGTATCATGAAGATTCAAAGCCATGAACCAGCAACTGTGTATTGATTGTCACGTGTGTGCCAGATGTGGTGAGATGAAGATTGAGTCCTCAGTGGGTCTGTAAGTCCACAGGGAGCCCAGGGTTATGGGACAGTTTGTTTTGATAGAGGCAAATGGATGAGTTCTGGGAGGAGGTAGACAGTCAGATAGTCCATACAAGGAGAGGACAAGGATTAGTGTGTGCCTTTTTCATTCTTAAAAGATGAGTAGTAACTAATCTGGTGGAAAAAGGCAGGGGGGGGGATATAGGCGAGACTGAGTTTTGCAAAGTCTGAGTGGCAGTTTTCATGGATCTGGGTTTCTGTGATGAAGAGTTGAGACAAAGATAGATGCTAGGTAGATTTGGGCCAGGCCACAAAAGACTTAATGCATCATGTCAAGGAATTTGACATGAATTTGGACATCTACAGGTATCTGCCTTTTGTGCCTCCATGCCCACTCTACCTCTGGACATCCCTCCATCCTTCCCCCTCCCCCCAAAGGTTGAGCCATTTGGGCACCATCTGTTGGGCTCCTGTGATTTCTAGCTTCCTCATGAGCTTGGTCCACAGGAACCTGGGGAGAAAAGGGAGGGAAAGAGAATAGGAAACTCAGGTATTTTCTCTCTTGGCTGTCTCTACAAAGCCTCATACTGACACTGCTGTCAGTCATTGCCTTTCTTCTTCAGAGTCCTGATGCCTCCCTTCACCTCTACACATATACTTGGATGTTTGGGATAGTTCCAGTCATTCTCATCTATTGCTCTGTAACAAATAAGTCAAAAGCCTAACCAGTACATGTATTATGTCACAGAGTCTCAGTCCTTTATAACAGGACAACGCATCTCTTTTGTTAGAAACAAGTCACTCTTACTCAGCTCTCACCCAACATGAAGGATTAACACAAAGGTCACCAATACTGGGAGAGGGCATCCAGGAAGCAATGTGGGCTATTGTGAAAGTTTAGCCCCGGTTCCTATTCCTTTACTGTCCTTGTCTCTTTTGCTACCTATATATACTTAGCTCTTTTGGAAATAAATCTTCTTTGAATTATCTTGTACCCCATGTGCCATCTGTCTATTGTAAAAGCTCTTAACTTGTGCAAATTATCTCACACAAAAAGGGAAACCTCTGAAGCCCTGTTTTCCTTCCAAAGGATAACTCTTGGTGAAAGGACTTAAGACAGAGAAACCCTCAGCTCAGTGGGGAGAATAGGATTGATTGGTGGTGGGTAAGCTAATGTGGTGATCAGAGGTGCTTCACACTGGAGAAGAGATTCAATAGGAATGTGGTACCAGAAATGGTAGGATCATGGACTGGAAAGCAGTTTGGAGATGTTTTAGAAATTTGATGTGGACAAACAATACGTGTTGGGGTCCAGCTTTATGGACTTGACAGGGGACTTGACGCCCCTCCCCCAGCCCTAGGGGAATGCGGAAGCAGGCTATGGTCCTCTGGGTCCAGAACCAGAAGAACCGGCTTTGCACCCAGCCCCCAACTCTCTCGCCAGCCCAGATGCCTCCCAGTCTCGCCCTGGCTCGGCGCTTTCGAGTGACGTTAGCTCAAGGGGGTCATGTGACAGCTCTCAGCCTATTGGCGTCCTGGCCGATCACCTTCTTTCGCTATCAATTCCATTTACACCACCTTAATAAATCAGATTGCTCTGGAAGCTTTCTCCGAGACTCGAGCACACCTGGCTTTATTTACCGCTAAGGAGGGGGGCATGCATTCTCGTTAGGCCGTGTGCATGTGAGGTCGGCCCTGACCCCTCTGTCCCATCCTGGCTATCTGCCGGCCGGGTGTCCAGGAGAGAGGACGAGAAAAGGGGGTGGCGAGAAACCTAGCTGAGCCTTGATCCCCACGCCGGGAGAGGCGACACGAGCCCGACATTTTGGCGCCCACGTGGTTTCATGAACCCAGGCGAGCAAGTCCGGCTCCCGACCAACCCTCACGAAATTGGGCTGGAAACCCTGGGACACGTGGTCCTCTTGGGTGGTACTGGGAATCTAAGAGGGAGGTTATGCTTGAGAGATGGCAGGAGATAGGATCAATAGGAAGTGTTGACTTAGAGAGCTCTAGAAAGAATTTGGGATGAGAGAAGAACAGGAGGTCTTTTTATTCAGTTATTATACTTTAGAGTTCTCAAAAAGTCTCCAGTGGGGCTGGGAATGTGGCTTAACCGCAGAGTGCTTGTCTAGCATGCATGAAGCCCTGAGTTTGATTCTTCTGCACCACATAAACAGAAATTGTTGGGGTTTTTTGCCCCTCCCGGCTCGGACTCTTCCTTCTTTCTTTCCACCCTCCTTTCTCGCCCACTCCCCTAATCACCCGACCTGCAGGTAAGTTAGAGTGGAAGAGTGGAACGGGGGTCAGCTCCGACCTGACGTGCATGGGATCTGCCGCAGATATGTGATTGCCTCCTTACGCTAGAAGTCTGGCGAACATATGCAACAGGGCCAGCTTCTTAGAGCGAACTGACTTTATTAAGAGAAGGACAAGGGGAGATGATTCCGAGGGAGGGGTTTGGCCAGGATGTTGATAGGTTGAAAGGTATCACCTGACCCGGAAGGGCTAACGTCACTCGAGCCCGCCGAACCAGGGCGGGGTTGGTAGGCACCAGGCTGGCTAGGAGGTTGGGGGGCTGTTTGCCCAACCGGTTCCTCTGGAATCCAATCCAGAGGGGGTAGAAAGGCTGCATTCCCCAGGGCTGGGGGAGGTGCATCAAGCCCCTTCCATCAAGGGGAAAGATGGATCCCAACATCTGCCTCTTTTATATTTATTTATTTTTTTCAAACAGCAGGAGGCGCCCTACTTGAGAGCGTGTTGTGTCTTAGGTTGCCCCCCCCCAAGGGGAGTCTTACCCGTCTCGGGCTAATGCCCTAGCTCTTCAGGGTGACCTTCCTGCCGGGCTGGTGGGCCTGATGAGAGGCCTTGGGGAGAGTGGGATTGGCACTTGAAAGAAAGCCCGTATAATTTTCTCTCATGCCAGCGGACCTTAGTGAGCAGCAGGTCCTAGGGGCCGAGTGACAAGCCTCATGGGGTTCCTATATGGCTAGAAGGCCAAAGGCCGCTTGGTACCTAGACATCTCTGGCCCATTGCTTACAATAAGAGACCCAATGTAAACATAATGTAAATGGGAGCATAAAGCAGACATGAGCATAAGCAATCGTAATACAAGGCAAATGCAAACATGAGCAACTGTAACACATGAGCAATTACAACATAGGCACAAGGCAATGGAGGGTCTCTTATCTGGGTCAGTCCATGGAAAACAGAGGAATTCTAGTCCAGTCTGGTGTCGCTCAAGGTAGCGCAGATGGCTCTTCCTTCCCTCGATGGTGAGGTAGAGGGGCAGGTTCAGTTCCTGGCGATGTGGCAGCCAGGGTTCTGGTAACTTAACAACTGAGGTTAGTAAACACTTCATAGTAAACATTGCAGCAAGGTGCCAATCCCTTGCTTATTATAAACATTTATCATAAAACATTAAAGTGTCCAAGTCCTTTAGCTCCTATTTCCCTCCAATGGGGACCCCTGAGATAAGCAGCAAAGGGGGGGAGCGAAGGGAGGAACAACCGTGCAACATTGCCCTTTGGTCCTTGTGCAAGGCTGTGGGCCTCGCTGCCACAGCAAACGTTACTCCAAAGGGCATCAGGCAGGGTCCAGGGAAGCAACAGGGCCGACACTGGGTCCATCGCTGGTGCAGGCAGGCTTTCCCGTTTCTCCTTAGAAAATTCCACCTCGGTCTTTGCTTTCCTGAGAGGAAACAAGGGGAGACATCCCTCAAGGGCAGGTGCCCTTGGTTGGTCATTCTGATGGACAATATTTTACATCTCTAGCAGGTATCCAGATTGGATTCAGTTCCCCAGTGGGGAAAACATAGGCGAAACCCCTTCCGGCACTGATAAGTAGGTCTGGGGCACACGCCACTTCCCTGTCAGAGGATCCTTCCACCGGACCTCCACTTTTAAGTAGGGTGTTTGGCTTGACCAGTGTCTCTGGAAAGCCGACAGAGGTTGGTCCTTAGAGAAATTTAAAATATTCAATGTAAACATCGCTGTCCTCAGCTGGTCATGGGGGCTCCCCCCCCCTTTTTGTTTTAATAATTGATCCTTCAGGGTCTTATTATGCCTCTCAATTATGGCTTGACCCTTTGGGTTATAAGGTATTCCAGTGGTATGTTTAATATTCCACATTTGGAAAAATGCCTGTAAAGGCTTACTGGTGAAACAAGGTCCATTATCTGTTTTAACCTGTAAAGGCAGTCGTAGGATAGCAAAACATTGTAAGAAGTGGCTTTCAGCATGCCGTGCTCTTTCTCCGGTATGGAGAGAGGCTCAACACGTGCCAGAGCATGTGTCCTCTTGGGTTCACCCCTGGAGATTGTAGGGGAGGGACTTGCACGAAAGGCATACACGATTTGCAAGCCCTTATAATCTTTTTTAAGTCTTTTATAGGAATTGAAGTAAATCTCTGATGTAACCCTCTCCAATTTAAGTGAGTACGCACATGAAGTCCTTTGGCCATTTGGAGATTTTGAGGTTGTACAATGGTCAGAGCTATGATGGTTCCATTAGTGGCCAGCTGGTCAGCCATATGATTACCTTGTGTCAGGTCCCCAGGCAGCCCTTGGTGTCCGCGAAGGTGCTGTAAAAATATAGGCTTACTCCGCTCTTTTAAGAGACCTGATTTGGATCATCAGAGGAGTGACTGGGTTTTCATCCAATTTGATATATGAACATACCAGGTTGGGTAGCAAATTAACCACATACAGACTATCAGAGAACAGGCTCATTGGCTGTTTAACATGGGTCAGTGCAATCTATCTTAGAGAAAAGCAGCCAATTAATTTTACCTAACAGTCTTTGCATCTCCACCAGAGTATAAGTTGCCTTGAAGGTTAGCTGGGGCTTGAGTGGGCATACAGAGTCTAGTTTAAGCTCTGCCCCCAAGATCTTAAAGGGGTATACTTTCTGAACCTTGTCACTGGCTACACGTAGCCCTCCTCTTTGAAGGAGTGTTTGTGCCTTGCTATAGGCCAAGTCTAGCTCTTGAACATCTGCTGATCCAATAATAATGTTGTCCATTTAAATGCATATGGTCCGATCTACTCCTGTATCAATTAAGAATCGGAACTTCTTTCCAAATATCATGATTACTGTCTCTGGCCTTATCTTGGGGGCAATGGGGACTGCCCAGCAAGGGGCTTCAGGCTGTTTATTGCCTTGGTTGGTGGGGAATCTGAAAGTCAGGCCGTAAAGTAGATGTTTTGCCCAGGGCGTGTTCGGCCCGCCTCTCTCAAGAACCATCCTCTAGAACTAATGGAAATCTGTAGTTTCCTGCAACTCCCATGAAGGCCTCTGAATTTAAAAGTGGACAGGTAGTTTCTTTTTTTTTGTTTTTGCTCCAGGGCGCTGCAGCCTTCGTCGTCACTGCCACGGCTGGCGGAAAAGCGGCAGAAAAGCGGCTGCTCAGGGCTGCCGAAATCTGCATATGTATAGAGCCAAACTGAGCCTCCCATGGGGGAGGGGTAGCAAGCCTGCGGCTGCTCTGCTCATCTCCTGGCTGCCGTGGCTTGGGGTCACAGGGACCAAACATGCGTTTGTCCCAGGACCTCTCAGAGTGGGGCGTCGTGGCCCGCTCCAGATCAAAATTCCCTCTGGCTTCCTTCTTCTGAATCCAGGGACTCCCCACCCGGGTCCCAAGAGAGGCAAGCCTTGAGAGTCTTAATGGCTCGCAGTGGGAGTTTTCCTCCCCATTGTGCCGTTTGTAATTCCCGCTCTAGTTGGTCCCAAGTTTCCCACGAGACTGGATTGGCTCCAGTTAGCCACGAGACCCTGTGGGTTGATTCCTCCCAAATTCGTATGGCGCAGGGCTCTGAGATATTAATCCCCGTGTTTTGGAGGGTGAACTTTAGGATTTTAAGGGGCGAACTGTTTCGCCGACTCTGGACTTGTCCCATCCTCTTACCTGGGGTGGGAGGATCACGTGTCTCAGGATTTCCAACCTGTTTTCATCAGGGTCGGATGGAAGCCGGGCTTCCACGTGTGGATTCGTGCAACCCACGTGGGTGCCACAATTTTGGGGTTTTTTGCCCCTCCCAGCTCCGACTCTTCCTTCTTTCTTTCCACCCTCCTTTCTCGCCCACTCCCCTAATCACCCGACCTGCAGGTAAGTTAGAGTGGAACGGGGGTCAGCTCCGACCTGACATGCACGGGATCTGCCGCAGATATGTGATCGCCTCCTTATGCTAGAAGTCTGGCGAACATTTGCAACAGGGCTGGCTTCTTAGAGCGAACTGACTTTATTAAGTGAAGGACAAGGGGAGATGATTCCGAGGGAGGGGTTTGGCCAGGATGTTGATAGGCTGAAAGGTATCACCTGACCCGCAAGGGCTAACGTCACTCGAGTGCGCCGAACCAGGGCGGGGTTGGTAGGCGCCAGGCTGGCTAGGAGGTTGGGGGGCTGTTTGCCCAACCGGTTCCTCTGGATTCCAATCCAGAGGGGGTAGAAAGGCCGCATTCCCCAGGGCTGGGGGAGGTGCATCAAGCCCCTTCCATCAAGGGGAATGATGGATCCCAACAGAAATAGCTAGAAGTGGCACTGTGGCTCAAGTGGTAGAGTGCTAGCCTTGAGCAAAAAGAACCCAGGGACAGTGCTCAGGCCCTGAGTCCAAGCCCCAGGACTGGCAAAAACAAACAAACAAAAAAAAAACTTCAGGGCTGGGGATATGGCCTAGTGGCAAGAGTGCTTGCCTCATATACATGAGGCCCTGGGTTCAATTCCCCAGCAACACAGACAGAAAATGGCCAGAAGTGGCGCTGTGGCTCAAGTGGCAGAGTGCTAGCCTTGAGCAAATGGAAGCCAGGGACAGTGCTCAGGCCATGAGTCCAAGGCCCAGGACTGGCCAAAAAAAAAAAAAACTTCAGTGACAAAGTTTTGAATCATGCATGTGTAGCACTTCCTGGTGCTCTACTCCCTTCACGGAGGTTTTGGTGAGATGATTGTACTATTAGCCTATCTGGCTATCTATATTGTTCATAAGGTTCAATTTTATCACCAGCAAGGCTGGCTAGGCTGAGTGAACTCTAAAATATTCTTCAGTTGACACATTTGAGGAATTTCATGATCAGAAAAAAAATTGCCCAGTGCCTGTAATACTAGCTATACAGGAGGCTGGGATCTGAGGACTACGGTTCAAAACCAGCCCAGACAGGAAATCCATAAGACTCTTATCTCCAATTAACCACCGAAAAGCAGGAAGTGGAGCTGTGACTCAAGCGATAGAGTGCTAACCTTGAACACACAAGCTTAGGAGCAGCACTCAAGCTCTGAGTTCAAGCCCCAGGACCTGCACAAGAAGAAATAAGTAAATAAATATTAAGAGGATAAATATACCTATTCTTTTATAGTCTCCTTTGCCTCTTTTTACTTTTCTTTACAAAGTTAACTGAGAGACGACTTCCAAAACAGTTGTCAGAATGTTTAAAACAAATGCTTTTTTTAGGTCTTAAATATTTAGAGTTCATTTTCTTTCTTTCATTCTTCTCTTTCTCCCTTTTTTCTTCACATTAAATAAAATTCCCAAGGACTAGCTTCAGAGGATGTTTGGAGTAGCTAGCTTAATTGTTCAGTCTGCGTTTTAAGCTATTTTTTTTTCATTACATCTTTTGAAGCTTTTTTTTTTCTTTTTAATTGCCTTGGAAGGAGGAAAAAATATGTTCTGTTTTCCCTTTCCTCCCAGGATTAGGCAGACTATGAGAGAAACTTCCCATCACATTTGCTTGGTTGGTATAAGACAAAGCACAGGCAAGCCCTATGGAATTGGTGTCCATGGATGAAAAGGATGCTAGTTTTAGCAATGAGGAAGAGCTCAGTGTGGCTTTTAGTATGCAATGCTTCAGAGTGTTGCCTTTTAATTGGAAAAGCCTTGGTGTGTTTACGACTTCACTTCATCTCCCCAGTTTTCCTCCTCTTTTCATTTAGAAGAGCATAAGATTTGCATTCTGGAAGATCATCTATATCACTGTGGACAACTGCTTATAGAATTTTCATGCCGTAGAGCATATGAATGGCCATGGCTCCTAAGTACAGTTTGTATTCGTAAAAGGAAAACAAATAAGTTTTAAGATCATGAGAGAGTAGGAATATACCTTTAAAAGATTGTTAGGTCACCCATACAAATTAATTCTTTGTACAATTACTTAAAGATAATAAAATATAATTTTAAAAAAGTATCAAGGCTTCTGATCAGTAATCTCAGTTCTTAACATGCACTCCAGTGAAGGAACTGAAAACATCATATGCCAAGATACAGAAGTAGACAGAGGCCCTTTCGACTAGAATATTGACCACACTGTGATAATCATATCTGGAGACTAGAAATAAATCAAATGTCCCTTGAAAGAAAAGCAGTTACAGAATTATAGTGGAATAAGATTCTTATCTGGAATGGCATCATAGCTTACCGGCTTTCTGGTCTGGTGGAGGTAATAATTCACTTGAAAAGGAAAATGGCTACAGATGTTCTGGGATATAGTTAGAGTGAATGTTGTCTCTTTAAAGCCCTATAAAATATATTTTTTGGTAGTAGTGCTTAAACTCAGTGTTTAAACTCAGGGCCTTATTCCGTCGCTTAGTTTTCTTGATCACAATTGGGGATATAGGGGGCAGGGGGACTCTACACTTTGAACCATGTCTCCAGCCTGGCTTTTTGCTGGTTATCTTAGAGATGGAGTCTCACGAACTTTTTCTTCTTGGAGTTGGTTTTGATTGTCCAGATCTCTGATATCCAAGTAGCTAGTATGAGTCATTGGTACCCAGTGATTTGGGTTTTTTGTTTGTTTGATGTTTGTCATGGGACTTGAACTTTGGGCCTGGGCACTGTCCCTGTGCTCTAGCACTCTACCACTTGAGCCACAGTGCCACTTCCAGTTTTCTGGTGGTTAATTGGAGATAAAGAGTCTCATGGACTTTCCTTCCCAGGCTGGCTTTGAACCTCAATCCTCAGATCTCAGCCTCCTGAGTAGCTAGGATTACAGGCTTGAGCGACGGGTGCCCAGCATGATTTGGTCATTTAAAAATAACATTTTTGCTTTACTTGTTAAATAAACTGGTTATGGGGGTTCTCTCAAGTTGTCTTTCCCCCAATCATTCTTTTCCTGCATCTCTCTTGCATCTGAGATCATTTTTCTTTTGTCTGAAGAGCCACCTTTAGAATTTTTTTTTTTTTTTTTTGGCCAGTCCTGGGCCTTGGACTCAGGGCCTGAGCACTGTCCCTGGCTTCTTCCCGCTCAAGGCTAGCACTCTGCCACTTGAGCCACAGCGCTGCTTCTGGCCGTTTTCTGTATATGTGGTGCTGGGGAATCGAACCTAGGGCCTCGTGTATCTGAGGCAGGCACTCTTGCCACTAGGCTATATCCCCAGCCCTAGAATTTTTTTTAGTACAGATCTACTAAATATACATTTTCTCTGTTTTTGTTTGTCTAAAAAGTCTTGGTTCCATCATCAAGTTTTGAAGAGTGTTTTCTCTGAACATGGAATTCTGGACTGTCACTGCTTCTTGACACACTTTGATGATGGTCCTTTTTCTTGGGACCAATTGTTTTGGGAGGAGGGGGCAGATAGGAGAGAGGTTAGCCATGAATTTACTGTTGCTCTTTGAACTATAAGCTCTTCTTCTGTCCTCTGGTTGAAAGGGAAAGTGAAGGCTTTCTTTTACTTTGGTATTTGGAATTTTATTATGAGTCATGGTTTTGTTTTTACATTTATTTCCCTTTGAGCATAAAGCTCTTTTGATTTGGTTGGTACTTGAAAGTGCCTCAGCCACTAGCTCCTAAATATTGTTTATACCTAGTTTGTTCAATCTTCTTGGTGTTCTACTTTTATTATGATGTTTTCTTTTCTTTCTGGATTTCATATATTTCTTCTGTTTATTTTTGTGTTTTCAATCGATTTGTTATTTTGTGTTCCAATGTAAATATCATCTATGGATTTATCCTCTGGTTCACTAATTCTTTGAACAGATTAGACAATCTGGTTAAATCTGGTCCCTTGGAATTTATAACTTTTCTTATTGTTTTTATTAACTTGTAAAATTTCCATTTAATTCTTCTTTATGGCTTCCAGTTTCTTGTCAAGATTCTCTATTTTGCCATTTAATTTATTATCCACATAAATCATAAAGTCCATATGCAATACTTCAAAATTCTTGTTTCTCTCAACTATTTCTTTCTTCTTTTATTCTGGGTTTCTAGTTTCCTGTTAATTTCTGTTTTTTTTTTTTTTTTTTTTGCCAGTCCTGGGCCTTGGACTCAGGGCCTGAGCACTGTCCCTGGCTTCTTCCCGCTCAAGGCTAGCACTCTGCCACTTGAGCCACAGCGCCGCTTCTGGCCGTTTTCTGTATATGTGGTGCTGGGGAATTGAACCTAGGGCCTCGTGTATCCGAGGCAGGCACTCTTGCCGCTAGGCTATATCCCCAGCCCCTCCTGTTAATTTCTGGACATTGTTTATGAAACTATCCTTGGAGAGATAAGAGGAGCATAATCTTACTCCTCAAAAGGATTTAATTTTTTTTTTAATGTCAGGCAGCTAAATAGAAGATCATTCATCAAACAAGATATTAAGTAGAGCTGGAGCTTAGTTTTTATTAGGGATAAATCATCTTTCTTCCTTGTAGGAAGTTCTCTGGTTCCAACTAAAACTCCAGGTGTCTTCTCAGGCCTCTCCTTCCTCTATGGTGAATTCTGCTCTCCGATTTCCCATGCAGCTCCACAGAACTGCTGCAAACTCTTCAGCTCTTAGTTGTGCCTTTTGCTTAAGAAATTGATGTCAAGATTATAATTTTCCTACAAAGAAAGGAAGGAAACTGGAAATGTCCTTGGGAGGAAAAATAACTACAGTTGATGAATTCAGTCTTAGTTTTCTTTTCTCAGACCTTGAGAATTAATGTTTACTATGGTGATGTCTCTCCACTGCCGTCAAACCTACTTACCAAAGTGTTTTTTAGTCTTTCTAGTTGTTCTCAGCAGGGCGGTTATTCTAAACAATCTAGTTAGTATTGGCAACAGTGGAACCTCAAAACATTGGCTTTGAAAGAACAATTTGTCTATACAAGGTAGTTTGATTTGTAAATACTTTAAGAAAGATATTTCCTGGGTATCTTATTGGTCTGGGGTGGTAGTATTAGAGATGAAGAGGCAAAAGGGAAACTTCAGTACATTATAAAACACAGCATTCATGTGACTACCTTTCAACTGAGGATAAGAAAGCAGGCTCAAAGGCGAATCACCAGGATTCGTAAGTAAGGTAAGTAGCAGGAGAATGACATGGGAGTACAATGTCTCCATAGACACAGATGGCATTTATTTACTTGCTATTCCAAGAGGGACTACATCCAGGTAAACAGCCCTGATAGGAAAGGGACCTTACCAGAATAGTGGAAAAGAGCCACGAAATGACTCCAGGTGATGGAGCCTATATGAGCAAAGGATTTCATAACACAGGTGCTCCTCAGCTTATGGTGGGGTTCTCTGACTATAACATAGGTTCCAACAACCCCATTGTAAGTTGGAAATATGGGAAATCAAAATCTACCCACCAACCATCATAGCTTAGCCACATGGTGCTCTGTAGAGACTTGGCTCTTGCATCTCGTAGAGTGGCTGGCTGGGAGCTGTAGGCTGGCACCATGTACTAGGGAAGGTGTGATAGAACTACAGTGTAAACCCTCATTCTTCACATGAGGACACCACCATAGACAGAATAAAGCCTTTCAGATTTTACTAGCATGCGGTAAGGTATCAGTAAAGCAGAACTTTCTACCAACTAGTTTGACTTTTCCTTTGCTTAAAATACCTTTGTTTTCCTTTTTAAAATTAATAGTTCAACTCAAAAGAATGAAAGCATAAAGTTGAGGGGGAAAATCTTGCTTATTCTTACTACATAATTATGATGGATATGAACATTTTGGTCCATTTCCCCTAGTCTTTGTGCTAGTGATATATATAATACATTAACCTAGTGGATAATCATAGAGTAAGTAGGTTTTGTTGTTGTATTTTTGTGCTGGTACTAAGGCTTGAACTCAGGGCCTGGGCATGGTCCCTTCAGTTTTGTGCTCAAGGTTGGCTCTCTATCACTTGAGCCATAGCTCCACTTCTGGCTTTTTGGTAATTAACTGGAGATAATAGTCTTGTGGACTGTCTTACCCAGAGTCACTTCAAAACAACAATCCTCAGATCTCAGACTCCCGAGTAGCCAGGATTACAGGTGTGAGCCACTGGCACTTGATGAAGAGCATGTAGTAGTTTATGTTCTCTTGTCATCTGTCTTGTAAGTAGCGATCTGTACCAGATGATTCATTGTGATTATCATCAACTTAAAAGATTGCATGGCATTTTGTGAAGTGGATAATGTGTCCTCATTTACTTATTGAGCTTCATGCTTGTTATTAATAAAAAGATTTAAGACCCTGAGGTCAAAAGGCATGCACGGACTGACAATGCTTTATCTCTCGTATTTCTGACAAGTTTGTTGTTGACTTCTCCATACCTGGACTGGCCTTCCCTGGCTTGTTGCACCAGTTCTGCATCATCCAAGACAGAAGAAAAATGAGAGATTTCTAAGAGCGAGGCCAGTGTTCCCTTTTGCTTTCTGTCTTGAAACCACAGCCCCAAACTGGTGTCTGACCAGTTATGCAACGCGTCCACCCCTTATCCTAAGAGCTTGGTTGGTGCCAGGGTACTCAGAAATTCTCCGCTTGGAACCTTCCCAAATTGTTTGCTATTTTATCCTCTATTTGTTGTTCTTAAGCAACTAACTAAACAAGCATAACATTTAAACCTCATGCCATGTCCCACAGCGTTTCGCCTGCCTGTAACCACCTCTGCCTACAATTTAACCTTGGGGTGCTGCTTATATTTTTAAGTGTAATACAAAAGCACAGCTCTGAGAAGCAGCCAAGTTCTGCAAGCCAAGTTTGAGGAATAAAACTTTAAAACAGCTCTTCTGTCACATACTTGAGAGGGGAGGCAGGCTTTGCTATAAATAAAGCCACATTCCATTTCTATCATCCTTTGCAGGCCTCTCGGGTAATGCTTTTTGTCTCTGACTATAGTGCTCTGTGACTGCCCACTCACCCCTTTCAACCTTCCATTTTATACCTCTCTCTCTGGTCGATGTGCAGTAGTTTCAGACTTTAGGGACCTTGCATGCAGGAAGAGTAAGA
The DNA here is from genome assembly GCF_023159225.1 of Perognathus longimembris pacificus. Classification (NCBI taxonomy): domain Eukaryota; kingdom Metazoa; phylum Chordata; class Mammalia; order Rodentia; family Heteromyidae; genus Perognathus; species Perognathus longimembris. The sequence continues at coordinate 518,468 of NW_025961321.1, read as the reverse complement.
TTTGCCTCACCTTCAGGGTTAGCAGTGATGATGTCCAATGGAGGCCTTAGACACTACTTGGTCTCCTTAACTGTCACAAGCTCAGCAGCTGCAGGTATGAGTTTCTTGGAGCTGCTGTAACAAATTACCAGTAACAAATGTAGAGTTCTGGAGAGCCAGAAGTCTGACCTGCTTTGGCAGCACAGCATGCCCTCTGCAGGCTCTGGGGGGTGCGGGGTGTGTGTGTGTGGAAATACAGTTCTTTCTCTTTCCCAGGTTTTAGAAGCTGCCTGCATTCCCCGACACATGACCCCTTAGCCATCCATCCTTGGTGTCCATCATCACACCTACCCTCACTCTGACCCTCCTGCCTCCTTCTTACAGGACCCCTGCAATTATATGGAGACTACCAGACACTCCAGAACTAAAGTCCCATTTGCAGCATCTCACAGAGTCTCAAGTGTCCACACTAGGAACTTTGGAAGGCAGTCATCTTTGAAGGGCTGTTATTCAATCAACCACATGGTGTGTCTTAGACTGAGAAAGGAAAAATAATTTGAAATAGTTATCTCTTTTTTTATATATAGAGCGGGAAGGGACATTTAACTTTCCTTCCTGTATCTGTCATGGAAGACATAGAACCAATTAAGTGTAGTACATTGGTTTGTTCTAGCTGAAGTCTCTGAGAGGGCAGGGAAAGGGAATCCTTTCAGAGACTGGAAACGAGGGCACAAACAAGCCATTGACATCAAGGACAAATTACCAAGCTGATAAATTCACAGTTATTTCCTCACAGGACTAGGTCTTCAATCATTTTTTTTTTACTAGTTAAAAAATGTATAAAAATGAATGCTACTAAAATCTATCAGTGAGTTAGCAACCTTTCTCATGACTGGTTAGTCAGTGTGGTCAACACCACATGCTCTGCCAATAATGATCAGAACGCGTGCTGATGGCATGAGCCTTGGGTTGACAGGCATGTGCTAGGAGCTTATTGGTTCTGCAGTGTGGCCAATGAAACTGCATAAACCATAGTGACAGCACCAAGGGACAGAGCATGACATCGGCTTCTAGTGTGACCCAAGGCAGATTGTCTCCCTTGAGGAGCTCACCAAGGAAACATGACAAATGCTCACTGTAAATAAATGAGTAGGGAACAGACTTTTCCTTCCTTAACTGAGTTATGGACATCATTAAATGGAGTTATGGATATCACTGCCTGCCTGGGAAGGAAGGCGAGGTCAGAAGTAGAAAATGAAAATGTGTGGACAACGACACGTGACCACTTTTAGACCATGGTTAGCACCTTCCTTGCCTGTCTCCAGGCCAGAATTGTAGCCCTCAAGCTTAGAATGCGTTCTCCATTTTGAAAGAGAGAGAGAGAGAGGGAGAGAGAGAGAAAGAATACTTCATGATGTGTAAAAATCCTGTGAAATTCAAATGTCCCTGAGTGTGCACCAAGTTTTCTTCAAACATAGCTGCACCATTTGTTTATGAATTATCTATGGGTTTTTGAGCTACCAAGGAGGAGTTGAGTAGTGATGACTGCCACTGTCCATATGATCAGCAGAGCCTAAAATATTTACTTGCTGGATTTTTTTGCAGGGAACTTTGCAGCCTCTGTTTGGGGAATTTGGAGGATACAGAAAGAGCATCTGCAAAAATGTCCATATTGGGACAGTATTTCCAGGGGCCAGATGACCCGGGTGATTCCGTGGGGTTGGTGCTGATTTATTTATTGCCAGGAAGCCGTGGCGGGCTAACTGGTGGCCAAGTAGAGGAGTTCACTGAGAAGCGAGAGCGCGTCTCATGGGCCATAAATAATATCCAAGTCCTGCCATTCACCCCCTGAACAGTATGTTTGTGTCCCTTACTGAAGGGTCACAGTATGTTATGGATGAGATTTTTTGCTTGTTTGCTTTTTATATTTAAAAAGAAAAGGAGAGAGGGAGCATAATGAGCCACGGAAACCGTTGGTTTGTGTGTCCTGAAGCATCTCAGGAAGACCTGCTACCGGCGGGCTGGCTGCCTCTGCTTGGAAGGGAGGCAGTGCCCTCACTTGGCAGCACCCGCACTGTGCCAGGGCTCTGGGCATAGGGATTGCTCAAAGGGACAGGACTGTCTCATGGTACCCGTTCTTCCCCATTCATGTGTGAGGAAGGGGACTGCTGGGGAGTGGAGTCTGGGGCCCCACTGTAAGTGAGAAGCCAGGGTTGCTGCTCTGTCTCTTGTTCTCAGACCAGTCTCTTTTCTTAAGGCCCGGGAGGAAAAGGACAACCATGCTGGGTGCTGCTTGCCTCTGCTCATTCCTGTGGGACAGCTAATACAACAACCTCACAAGCAAGATGCTCCCAGGTTGTTGATGTGTTTAGGGAAAATATGGACTTTTGTTTTTTTTGAGACACAGTGTTGTTCCTAGCCCAGGCTGATCTTGAACTTATGACATTCCTGTCTCTGATGCTCAAATGCTGAGACTACAGTCATGTACTACCAGTTTCTGCCACAAAATGTTGACTCTCAATTCATAGTTCCTACCAGCACTCTTCCCTCATATTGTTGCCTTCAGTACCTGTAAGTTTGAAGTCTGCAGATTCAGCCAGTCTCAAATCCAAAATATTCATGAGAAAGAATGCATCTGCACTGAACATGGGCAGGCTCTTCTTGGTCATGATTCCCAAAAATAGACTATTATAGCTATTAACATGGCATCTACATGATATCCAATATTATAGCTAATCTGGAGATGCCTGAAACAACACGGTAGAACATATGTAGGTTATATGCCAATATGATGCCATTTTATAGAAGGGACTTGGGCATCAAGTTGGTTTGAGTCCAAAGAAGTCCTGGAAAGAATCCCGTGTGGGGAGCAATGGAAGACTCTATTAGACTTGTGCAAAAGAAGGTGTTATCTAGGCTGCTTTGGAAATGGTAAAGTCTCACATAGGTTAAGAGACATGGCAAAGGGAACCAGCTCTGAGTGCAGTGCGTATCTGGCTTCCTGTGCCCTCCTTCCCAGGAGGCAGAACAGGATTTCAGCTCTAGAGCCCGGTACTCAAACCTACCTGAGCAGAACCCTGGGCTACAGATCAGGTATGGTGGTGGTAAAACTTCTCCTCAGAGGAGGTCACTTCCAGACTTTGAGTGTGACCAACTCCATGTCATAGGGTGTTCTTTAAACCCTTGACTGGGCTGAACCCTGAACCTCTCTTCAGATGTCACCCCATCTGTTGCTGGAGTCTCAGCCCAAACCAAACCAAAAACAAAGTGATAGCCCTTTCTCATACCCAGTTCCCTTCATCCCACACGGCTCCAAGCCAGGAAGGGATGAATGCATGTGTTCTGCGGAGAGAAAGCCTGGGAGCCTTTGGAGAGATCCATCGTCTAAGAAGCGTTGTGCTCTGTGGGCTGCAGGAGTCCCGCAGTCATTAGGACTGGTGCATGGGGCATCTATTGAACTGGTTCATGTTACACAAAATTGTAGTGTTGAAAAAGATGATTTCATGGCACCTTAGCGAGCACCAAGACTGGGTTTGGCCCCAGTTTCTGCACAAGCTGTCTGGATCGTCATAGCTGGAATAGCATCATCCCTTCACCCCATGAGTCCTTGGCCTCTTTCTCTTCTATGTGCTGATTGGGGCAATCCTCTTTTCTCTCCTTGATGATTTGATGTCACCCCCACCCCCACATGCTTCCTTTCCTCCAATCTCCAAATGTCTGCACAGAGGTACAGGATCTCTCCCCACCCCTTAACTATAGACACAGCTCTCTTCACCCCTCTGAAACTGCCTTGCCCTTGGGATCCAGTGAGCAGTGTAACCACATCTCCCCAGTTTGTAGCTGAATTAAAAACCCATTGTGATTCCTCTCGATAAGAAAATAAAATATATCCCTTGCTCCTTGATGCCACTTTTATTTTTTGCATCATGAATCACTTAACGGCAGGATACATTCTGCAAAATGGGTTGTTAGGTGATTTTGTTGCTGATGGGACATTCTAGGTTGTATGTAGGCAAATCTAGAGGTACCGAAGATCACATACTTGCCATGGCTGATCTCTGTCTCTCTTTCTCTCTCTCCCTCCCTCCCTTTCCCCCTCCACTCCCCCTCTCTCTTTTAAAATAGTATCAGGGCTTGTGCTTGCTAGGTAAGAACTCTACCACTTGAGCTACACCTCCAGTGCTTTTTTTCTTTTCACTTGATTTTCATTTTTCATATAGAGTCTTAGGTTGTTGTCTGAGGCCAGCTTTGGACTTTGATCCTGCAACCTTGCACCTTGCCTTCCTCATACTGGAGGTTACAGGCATGCACTACCATGCTTGGCTTTGCCATGGTTTCTTCTTGATGTTTTAAGAAGACACGGTAAACCCAGAAGCATGAAGTCACTACCAGCCAGCCAGTCTAACACTGTAAACTGTTTTTTTTCTTTTTTCTTTTAACATGTACGAGCACTTTCTAAAGTAATCATAAAAGGTAAAGGTAAATACATAAACCTGCAGCATAATGGCTTATTACTATTATCAAGGATTACATCCTGTATGTAATTATACATGTTATGCTTCTGTATGATTGACAGCACAGGAGGTTTTTTTCCACCCTCATCACCACAAATATGAGAAGTGAATATGTTGGGCTTAGACCTGAATGCAGTCAAAGCAATAGATGAGGAGGATTTTCACTTCTGCTAAAATTTCCATTATAATACATGCTGTGCGTATGTGGTCTGTGCTGAATGAGGCATTGTTATAGGGAACAAGACCACATAACCTCATTTCCCAGTGGTATTTGTGCATACATGGCACAAACCGGTAAGAAATAAGTGTTTGGTGGACATACTTGTTAATTACGCATCCTGAAGTCATCTCCTGTTGCCTTTGAGGTGGATGTTGTGGCCCATGACTTCTGTTTATGTTGGCTAGATTGTGTAACTCCAGGGTTAACAGATGGGTTGGTGCCTCTAAGCTTCACCTGGGTACTTATCTCAGGAGTTACTGATCTTGGCTGCTCTCCACATCGTGGAACAATTCTGTTATCATTTTCCCTACCTTGCTGTCTCCCTTCCGTTCTCCCCACCTTTCACATTCTTATCTGTGAGAAAAGACAAGAAAAAGCAAAGAGCAAAATGCCAATCTATATTCCTTTCCCCAATTATAATTGCCCTTTCATTTTGCTTTGCCTTTAATGTGTTGTGTCTTGTGTCTCAATGAGAAGAGCTCCGTTCCGTCTTAGTTTCTTTCTTCCATTTTTTTTTACTACAGAAATGGTTCATCATTAAGCTTTTTTAAATTTCAGAAATTATAAACTCAGAGAAGAAAAATAAAAGGTGTAACTACCCTCACTCAGAATCATGTTGCCTTTTGACAAATGTACTTCCAGTTTTTCTGTGTCTGTAATTGAACAAAATAGAGTAATACTTAATTTTTGGGAAACCTCACTCGATAGGTGGAGAGTGTTTTCTCATGATAGTTATTATTCTACTAGATCAAGATGGGAAAATGTTTTTTTTTTCTTTTTCTGCAAAGGACCAAAGAATAACTAATTTAGACTTTGTGAGACATAATGTCTTATTTCAAGTATGCAATGCTGCCATTGTGATGAAAAAGCAACTGCAAAAACCGTGGATGGTTTGTTAGGAATTAAGTTAAAAGTCAAGTTTAAGTTTTAGAAGCCATATCCTCAAGTGCTAATTACATTTTAGTTCTTGTGGGTGGTTATTTCTTTAGGGTAAATGCAGAGACCAAATAACAAATACATTTTCAGGCTTTGACATGGGTTCCCCGTTGACAGGTACATCCACTTGAGAAGTAAGACTTGGCTATATCAGGGCTCCTATACCCTTATCTGTAATGAAGAGTCTTTGTGCTCTTTGCTAATTCAATAAATGCAACAAATGTTATCATTAAAAAATTATATTACTACTCAGGAGGCTGAGATATGAGGATCAAGGTTTAAAGCCAGTCTAGGTAAGAATTCATATCTCCAGTTAACCACCAAAAAGCCAGATACAGAGCTGTGGCTCAAGGGGTAGAGTGCTAGTGTAGAATGTAAAATACTAAGAGACAGTGTCCAGGTCCTGACTTCAAGCCCCAGTAAAAGAAAGAGAAAGGAGAGAAATAAAAAGAGTGAAAGTCTTGGAAGCCTGCACTCTAACTCACACCTGTAATCTCAGCATTAAGAAGACAGAGGCAGAAAGATTGTGAGTTAGAGACCAGTCTGGCCTGCACACTAGAACCTGTGTCAAAATAAATAAGTGAAATTAATTTTAAAAATAAGTGAATGTATTTATCTTATGTGTATTTCTCATTTATGTTTCTGGATTTCTCATTCACATTCGTTCCCCATTATCCTGGATATATTCACATATTCATGTTCTATGGATTTGTTGAAGCCTTTCATATAAAGAAATTCCATGGGGTTTAAGTTGATGCTACGTTTCTCGTTATAAAAATGGTCCCTTTCCTGTAAAGAGATGTTACCTTTGCCATCACAGAGAATTAAACAGAGGAGATTTGGGTTTTAACACAATGTTTTGTAAGTTCCAATACTGTAAGATAGTACTTAACTCTGTTGTGGAGCTTGCTATCTTAAATCAGTAGAATTTGTATTCCTGAATTGGAATCGTTAGTTCCCTGTGGCCATGGAAACACATCTTAGCTTCCATGAGGAGCACATATCTTGACAAACTATTCTTTTTAGAGAGTAGCTTAATGGTGAAATTTATTATCCTATGAATTCATGAAGTCTATATGAATCAAAGGATGGTAGACCCATAGTTTTATACCCTCAACAGCAACAAAAATGGGGAAATGAACAGTTACTATTGATCACTTACTATAACCCAGCCATCAGGCCAAAGTGCTTTATTATTTTATTTGGTCATCATAGTGATCCTGTGCTAGATATTGTGATTATATCTCTATTGTGTACATGAGGAAGCTATAACATAAAGAAGTTAAGTGGCTTGTCATGGGCTGTACAGCTCCAAAGATGTGGAATGTGACCTTGATTTTCTCCTAACTGAATCTTGCAGGCTCATTATAGAATGGACTTTGTTACTCATGGTGGCAGCATGTAAAAAATCTTGATGATCAAAGCTGGAGTTAGGGCCACTGGAATCTCACATACCAGGATCAGTGGGTGCCAATGAGTTTGACCCCAAGAATCTGTCTATCTTAGTCACTTAAATCACCCTTGTTGCTTAAGAATTTACATCTCAATTCCTTATCCTGCCCATTAAGGGTTCCTTTAAAAATGTTGATTCTCTTTAAGTGTGTTGTACGAAGGGTTTTGATTCAACTTGGCAGTTTATGAGCATTTTCATCAGTGTTACCTCTTCCATCTTTCTCCCTTGTCTCTTCCAACCCCACCCATCCCCTCTGGTTCCTGCTTCCATGTTCATATATGCTCATTGAATACTAGGATTGTATTTGCTCATCTTTCCAGCTAACCATTCTATGCGCTGACCAAAAACTGCAGTTTGGGTTTCCCTCACAGGACTCCACAATACACATCAGGTTCTCTGGGTTAACCTACTTGATCCGGAAATACCGCATGCCTTTCCTTTTCTTGCTTGTGTTCAGCCTATTCTGTCTACTTAGAATGTCTTGATTGCTCTGTGTCACCTCTTCATCTGTCAGAATTCTTCATCCCCCTCATTATTGTGGTTAGATGTGACATGAGTATCAATTCCTTTTTCTTTTTTTACAGGCAAAAGTAAATTCTCTTCTTCATTTGATTCCTATATCATTTATAGTATTCACCAGTCAATGATAACCTATATATTTGTAGGATGTTTATATATTTTTTGCTGTGTACACATATATTTCTTTTCTTTTACTGGCTTTTTTAGATAATCCTAAGAGTTGGGGTCTAATTCATTTTTGTAGTCCCTGAAGGGTTTGTATGATTGCTTAACACAGTAGGTTGTCAAAGGAACATGGTAACACACCTCAATTCCATGTTTAGGTTTTCCTTCTTTGGAACAATTGAAAGCACTCTTTAGGGTCTTATAGTACTTGGACTGTTGTGCCCTCTTGATGGAGAATGTTCTCATATTGCTTGTGGTGGGTGTAAGGTCCATCCCCAAAGTCTCAAAGCAGATGTCACCACCTCATTAAGTCTCCACCCAGTTACCTGGGTAACCAGCAGACTTGGAGGCAGTTACCTCTCCTTCCCTGAGGTCACATCCTAATCCGCTTGCCCACACCCCCTACCCCTGACCAAGATAAAGCAGGGCTAGGTGGGGGTCACCCCCTCTCTCCCTTCACTCTGGCCATGGATCATCTTGGCCACAGGCCAGCACTTTGGTAATAAACCTTCTCTCTTGCCTGAATACCACGTGGCGTTCTCCTTTACCGGCTACCTACTATAAAAACCTAACATATATGGTGCCTTGTGACTCCGGAAGAGATTAAGAGTCAGGACAGGTAGAATTCCCCTCTATTTCTCTCCTTTTTCTGGGAGTATCCCCAGTCATGATGGCCCTTTTTCCGAGAACTGAACTGCTGTGAGACGTCACGTGGGACTTTTCACCAATACCATTGCTGGCCTCCACATCCACACCACTTGTCTACCCTGCTGAGTGAAACTGCTGCTGCTCAGGTTCTCTGCAGCTTCTGCCCTGTGAGCTCATTCACTCACCAGGTGCCTCTCTCCCATGCTTTTTGGGTTTTTGCATCTCAGTCACACCCAAGCAGGGAAATTGCTAGCAAGCCTCTTGACAGTGCAATGAGGCCTGCTCGAAATACTCAAACAGATACAGTTTTTGCCACTGTAATGGTAAATGGTCAAAAGTCGCTTATATTCAGGCTCTCTTTCTCTTTGTCTTTTCTTGTATTTCTATTCCTTTATAAAACTCCAAGTTGTTGCATCCTGATAATGTGTCTTGCTCACAAAGCTGCCTCTTTTCAGAGACCTCTGAAACTGAGGCTTGACCACCAATGTGCTTTGTCAGCAAATATATCTAAAAGTTATTTTCTCTAACATTGACCACGTGGTGCATATTGGGTTTAACAGGCACCAGCTCAGGCGCCATTATGCCATGTTACATATTCTCTGTTAGTGCGTTTGTGCCCTCCTGCTACCCACTTTCAACATGGCATCCCACTGGAGTTTATCAAAATATGGTTTCTCCATTTTATAATCTGAAAATTTTTGTTTGCTAGAAAATTTGTTTTTCTAGCTGACCACGTGCTTTTAAGATATTGGGCAAAAATGGCATTTACTATTGGAATTCCAAGAGTCTACCACTGAAATTCATTTTTTCATGCTGTAAAACCTGTGTGCTCAGTGTGTATGTGTATTCCATGGGTGTACGTCTGTGTAAACGTCATTTGTTAGTGAAGTGTCAGAAAAGGGGACTGAAGAAACAGTGAAGGAAGGAGATGGTGCTAAATGGGTGTACAGTTGTTGGCTGTGACGTAAACACTGACGTAAAACCAGTATGCCATTCTTTATATGTCTATATAGCTTTATTTCTGTGCTAAAACTCCTCACGTCTACTGAGTTTTATCATTGTAGAATTCTGACAAGTATTTGGTCAATTCTTAACAGGGTACAGATAAGCTCTAGTCCCTTGGTCTCCTTGTTGTTTTAATTGGAAAGAAAAATGGGCTTTTGTAGCAAAGATGCCTTGGATTGCATTTCGAAGCCAGTCCAGGCAGAAAATCCCTCTCAAACTCCACTTCCCAACTGACTAGCAAAGAGCCAGGCTTGAAGCATGGCTGAAGAGACTTATCTCTAACCAGCCAAATGCTAGACATGGAGCTGTGACTCCAGTGGAATGTACTAGCCTCCAGTCAAAGTGCTCAGGGAAAGTGTCCAGACCCTGAGTTCAAACCCCATGAATGCCAACGAGGGCCAGCCATCTCAGCAACAAGTACTAGACCCCTGGGACTCAGCCAGTTCAGGAAACAGGGATCATGGAGCTGAGTAAGGAGAATGATGTCACATCCTAAATGGAATCACTTTATCCCGCCCTTTCAAAATTAATGAGAGCCGGGGGATCAAGCGATAGTAGCTTGTCCATCTAGTGTCCAGACTTGAGTATAAGAAATAGCCAGATTCATCCAATTTTTTATTTTGTGCCCTAAGTCCTTCTTTTTGCCTTACTATATTTTTGTCCAGTCCCTGCCTCATGAGACTTCTTCCAGGCTTCATTCAAGGACTGGCATCTACCACCAAGGGCCCCTGCTGCTAGCCTTCTCCAGGAGGGGCCACATTTCTGCCTTTTACCCCTAATGCCAACGCCCCTTGCCAGCAGGAAGCAGCCAGAGAGAGTCTTTGTCCTTTTTCATAATTATTAAAGGGCTGGAATGTAAGGTCCCTCCCTGGAAGGCTCCAAGCAAATGCCTCTCTACCCCCCATTAAGTCTCCACCAGTTGCTATAGTTCTGTTCAGTTCTACTCTCAGAAATTTTACAAATGAAGTCCAGGCCAGTGGAGCATGAGTGTGAAGAGCTTTACTCTGAAGAGCAATACCCTTCTTGAAGCCTGCCGCCTCTCTTGATCATGGGTTTTCTCTGTATGTTGTCCAACCTCACTCTTCCCCAGGTGGCTTTTTTTCTCAGTGGCTGTGTGTCTAGTTCTTATACCCCATGATATTTAGATGTTTTGGAAGGTGTTTCTTTATTATTCAGGTATCACAGCATTCCAGTTGTGTTAATTCCTAATCTGGTTCTTTCTGCAAAACCTTCTCTCCCAGGGTCATGGGAAGGTTATAGAAACTGTAAGGGGCTAGGGAGGAGCCAAGGCAAGATGCTCTATAACAATGTCTCCTTTGACTCTGGTTTCCACTCACTAGGCCAAGATGCTGTCCTGGGACCCTGAGGCCTAACTAATTGACTCTTTCACTCTTGCTCTTCAAACCCTAATGTTGACACTCTAACTCTAGGAACTCAAGATGTGATCTTATTTGGAAATAATGTTGCTTATAGATATTATTGGTTGGGATGAAGTTATGCTGGTCTAGGACAGGACCATACTCCAGGATGACTGGTGTCCTTATAAACAAAGAAATTTGTCAGGCACTGGTGGCTCATGCGTGTAATCCTAGATACTTAGGAATCTGAGATCTGAGGATTGCAGTTCAATGCCATCCCGGCTTGGGAAGTCTTAAGGCTCTTAACTCCAATTAACCTCTAAAAATCAGAAGTAGAGCTATAGATCAAAGTTGTAGAATGCTATCCTTGAGCAAAAATACTCAGGGCCAATGTGCAGGCCCTAAGTTCAAACTTCACAACTAACATTAAAAAAAAAAAAAAACCCACCCCATAACCAAAGGCATTTGGGCCCTGGTACATACCATGCAAAGATCAGAGTGATGCTACTAACAAGCCAAGAACTGACAGCTGTCAGGACAGAGCCTACAGAGGCTATGTCATCCTGGAAGTGCCTTTATCTGAGATTTCCAGCCCCCAGAACAATGAGACAATGCATTTCTCTTGTGTGAGCCACTCGGTGTGTGATTCTTTGTTTGGTTGGTCCCAGGAAGTGAATATAAGTCTGTTATCATTCCCAACCTCAGCCCTGTCCTGGCAAGAATTGAGAGTGGAGGTGGGGTGGCCTGATCACAAAGGCACCCAGGAGCCTCATCTGTTATCTGTGCTCCCGGTGGAGGGCTCCAGCCCCACAGTGCCTTTGGGTTCTCTGAGCATCTTCACCAGAAACTCAGCACTGCACACCAAGCCCGTCTTTGTCCCAAGTTCTTCTTCCTCTTGAGCCCACCTCAGCTATGGTTGCCTTGTTCTCTCTCACACGATATCTCCCTTTTTTGCACCTCCAATTAAAAAACAGATTTGGATTTTTACCTTCTTTTGGATGGCAATAGAAGCCTGACAGTACCAGGCCCTGGTTATTATACAGCAATAATTGGCCAGGAACATGAGCTTCCCCTAACCCAGAAAATGAGTTCTTAGTTCTGTTTGACATTGGATGCCCAGGCCTAGTGAACACTGGAGTCTGGAACCCCCTTGGCAGTGTGGGGTGAGCCCACCACTCCTCAGACCCCAGGATCTAAATACAGATCATGGGCTCTGAGATGGACTGCTGGCCAGGTTCACACCCTGCCTTTCAGGCTGGGGCCCAGCTGTGGGAAGGCTTCTGAGTCTCCCAGAGCCTCTATTTTCTAAACTATATATGGAGATAATGATGCTGCCACCTCAGAGGGATGTTGAGAGAATTAAATGATTTCATGTGTGTCAGGAGATTTTAGAACCTGATGCATAGCAATCGATGATAAATGTCCATCTGTAGTGTTGTGTGTTCAGGAAAATCTCGTCACCCTTTCCCCACGCTGCCATATTTATTTGTCATTAGGGAGCATCTATTTGCTGCTCCAGATTTTCTTTGCTTATCTCTATCCACCTTCCATTCCATACACATATTAAGAAATAGGGCAGTAGTTTACACACACACAGATTCAGGGCTGGCCCGAATGGGAAATTGGGAGCAAAGCTCAGGGGACGGAACTTGGATGAGCTCTTGGGCTTTTTCTGGCTGCTGAGTCCCCAGTGCTTGCCTGTCTTCTCTGTTGTTTAGGTTCCAGTGACCAAGGGCAGAGTTTGACAACTGGCCTCCTGGGGCCCTGACAGTGGCTGGAGTCTCTCTAATTATTTACACCATTGAGCATGCAGGTATTTATCCTGCAGGCAAAGAAGGCATCTGGGAATAGCTGTGTAACATAAAATCCAGGCACCAGTCAGTTGTTTGTTTAAAACATATTACCTCTGATTTGGGGCCACTGGCTAATCCCACACTGAGAGAACACCAAGGACCTCCACCCTCCATGTTGTTTCCCACCTCGCCACGACTGTGTCCCCTTATAGCTCATTCATAAGCTGTGCTGGTTCACTCAGCTAACATTGTTGAAGTTTCATTAATTAACGTAGATTTATTCAACATTCCTGAGTGGCAGATCCATCACAGTAAGACACACTGTCCTGCCTGTAAGGCCTGATAGAGTCTTGTGGCCCAGAATGGGTAGAGTGGAGAGTCATGGGTATGGTTATGGGATCCTAGGACATGGCGGGGACCTGAGGCCATTGGGAGAGGACGATATTTGTCATCATTCATCTAATGTCCCTATCAGACTGAGTTTTGACAGGCAAAGGATTGTGACTGCCTTTTTATTGTTCCATGTCTCAGCTCACTGGACCTTTGATGGGCAAGGGAAGTTAGTTACATCTGAGCTCAGAACTGAAGGATAAGGAGTTGGTGAAGAGGGAGATGTGTGTTTGTGTGTGTGTGTAAGTGTAAGGGTGGGGGACAAGGGTCTAGGTGAGTATCAAGTGGGGATTAGGGAAGGCCAGAAGGGGAGGGAATAGCAGGTCCTCCTTGGGAAGTGGCAGGTGAGTTCTAGCAACTCCTATATTCACTCCATGGTGCAGTACTATCTAGCACTTCAAGGGGGAGTAGAGGAAAGCTAAAGAGTGATAATGACAGAGTTCATAATTCCTAAAACAAAGGATAATAAACTGTAACCTCTCTGTAAATCAGTTTGATAATAAAAATTTGAAAAAAAATAAAAAAGAACCAGCAAAAACAAACAAACAAAAAAACAAAGGATAATAGAATTAGATTTCGTGTGCATGTTCTAAGTTGCAGGGAATGGATTGGAAAGGACAGAGTAGCGTGGCAGCTTGGGCAGCAATGGTGGCAGCAGCATCCAGTTACTGACACTAGAGATGGGGAAGTGACTAGGGGTATAGAATGGCCAGGATTTGATGATTAACTGTCCTTAGGGAAGGAAGGAGAGGCATTTGAATGATGCACAGTCCTCAGCAAAATGATATTTATCATGGTTGTGATAAATAACTGGGAACAAGGAGCAATAGAAACATAAACTCCCCCATGGACACACTGAGTTCAAGTCACCTACATGGATTCCAGTGGGCAGCTTCATACATAAACCTTCACCTTGGGCAGATGAGTGGTTGTAGAAATAGAGATGGGCACTCATGGGCTCAGCAGATCAGGATTTTGTAACCTGGACATCCACAGATGAGATCAGGAATGCCATGAAGTTTTAAAATGATTGTAACACTGCCTTGTTCCATAGAGTTAGCTTTGGTAAGTGTGGAAGGGAGGGAGGGAGGGAGGGAGAGAGGAGAAGAAAGAAAGGAAAGGAGGGAGACAGGGAGAAAGGACAAAGAAAGAAAGATTCCCTCAAACAAGCTCTTTATTTATTTATTTGTTTGTTTGTTTGTTTATTTATTTATTGAACACAAAATTTTTGACAAGGTGTTGTGCAGAAAGGTACAGTTACATAGTAGGGCAGTGTGTACATTTCTTGTGATATCTTACGCCCTGTTTTTCTATCTCTTCTCTAGGTCAGGTAAACATATATACAATATACAATGTATCAAGAACATATACAGTAGCCACGTGGCCATGCCCAAGAAAGTTCGCCTAGGGCTTTAAATGTAATGTCGATATTAGACCATATGTCGACAGTAGTCTTATATGAACGTACGTACATAGCTTTTGAGCTATTGTATTCCCCTGAGAGGTCAATTTTTGACCTTTATATGTTGAGTAATTGTTTGGTTTTAGTTACATACTGTTGGGTCACTGCCCCAATCCTGTGGGGAATACTATTTGACAAGCAGTTTTTGGTTTCACAGACTTGGTCTCTACTGTCTCTCTGTCTCCCTTTGTTAACAGTCATATTACAGGGAGATCATGCCCCTTTGTTTTCTGTGTTCTAGGCTTGTTTTGCACAACATTATTTGTTCCAGTTCTGACCATTTCCCTGCGAATAACGATATTTCACCATTCCTAATCGCTATGTAGTATTCCATTGTGTATAAGTACCATATTTTTTTGATCCATTTGTCTGTGGAGGGGCATCTGGGTTGTTTCCATATTTTGGCAATTGTGAATTGTGCTGTGATAAACATGGAAGTACAAATGTCTTTTTGATATCGTGGGGTTTGCTGTTTAGGGTAGATGCCTAGGAGTGGTATGGCTGGGTCATAGGGTAGGTCTATATTGAGCTTTTTGAGAAACCTCCATACTGTTCTCCAAAGTGGTTGTACTAATTTACACTCCCACCAACAATGGAGAAGGGTTCCTCTTTCCCCGCACCCCCTCCAGCATTTGTTGTTGCCTGAGTTCAGAGTATAGGCCATTCTAACTGGGGTGAGGTGGTATCTCAGGGTTGTTTTTATTTGCATTTCCTTTACTAGCAGGGATGTTGAGCATTTCCTCATGTGTTTCTTTGCCATTTTTATATCTTCTCTTGTGAAGTCTCTCTTTAGCTCCTTTGCCCATTTCCTAATAGGTTTATTGGGCTTGGAGGGGCTTAGTTTTTTGAGTTCTCTGTAGATGACAGATATCAGGCCTTTGTCTGTTGCTGTGCTTGTAAATATCCTTTCCCATATCGTTGGCTGTCTTTCTATTTTGGTGGCTATGTCCTTAGCTGTGCAGAAACTTTTTAATTTGTAGTAGTTCCATTTGTCGAGTCTCTCCCCTATCAGTTGTGCCCCTGGGACTCTATTCAGGAAGTTCCTTCCTGTGCGTATAAGTTCTAGTGTCTTTCCTACTCTATCCTTCAGTAGTTTCAAGGATTCAGGTCTGATATTGAGGTCCTTGATCCATTTTGAGTTGATCTTGGTGCATGGCTTGGGTCTACTTTGAGTGTTCTGCATATGGCTGCCCAGTTCTCCCCGCACCAGTAGTTGAAGAGGCTATGTTTATTCCATTGTATGTCTTTAGCTCCTTTGTCGAATATCAGTTGGCTGTAAGAGTGCGGTTTTATTTCTGGATCTTCAATTCTAATCCATTGGTCTTCCGATCTGTTTTTATACCAATACCATGCTGTTTTCAAACAAGCTCTTTTATTGTTTCTTTGTTTTTTTAATTCCCATAGTGGGCCTTGAACACAGGGCTTCATACTCTTTGCTAAATGCAGATAAGTTTGGAAAATATTTTTAGAAATACCACCTCTCCATCTAAGTAAAAGGAATGTGGAAGCAAGCTAGAAAAGGGGTCTCTCTCTCTCTCTCTCTCTCTCTCTCTGTCATATGTGACAAGATAATAAATACAGATACAGTTGGCTTCTATATCCATAAATCTTAAATCTTTGGATTAAACCAATTGTATATTAAAAATAGTGATGGGCCTGTGACATTACATCTGTGTTGAACATGAACAGTCCCTTTTTTTGTCATTATTCCCTAAGCAATCCACTTGAAATTTACATTGCATGAAGTATTATTAATAACCCAGAGATGATTTAAAGTATAGGGAGCATAGGCATGCTCTGCTTTAGGGCCTGATGATCCTTGGACTTGGTATCTGAAGGGTTTGGAATTATTTCCCTTTGGACACCAGGGGCCGACTGTACTTTAGCCTTAGTGAATCATGTGGTCTGTGTTGAAGCTCCCCAGCCTGATAATTGCTAGCATTACATGAGACATAAATGAATGATCATAGTTGTGTTCCAACAAAACTTTATTTATAAAAATGGATAATGGGCTTGATTTGGCCTAACAGCCATAGTTTGCTGACCCCTGAGATAAACAATCAATTTACAATAATTACCACATGTGTCCATTTTATAGGCAAGGCAATAAAAAAATAGGAGACTCAATTATTTGGTAGTGAAAACATATCCTGAATATTTTGGTTTCCAAGTCCATGTTCTTTGCGGCAAAGCACGATACCTGGGCTTCTCCCTCCTAAGGCTCGTGACCTGAAAGAGGAACTCATATGAGTGCCTCATCCTTAAAGATGATAGTAAATGCAGCAAGAATTGTGCACAATGCTTTTGAGACTAAGGCATGAAATTTTGACAGGAGAAATCAGATTAAGTTTCCTTGTGGAAATAGTTGGAGTTAGCTGTTGAAGGAAGAAGGTATAACTTTTAAGGGGTAGAAATGGACATCAAAAGATCCATTTAGATGAAGTGAGAACCTCCAGGCAAGTTTAGAAAAGCATCTGGGAATCGAACTTCATCTGAATTTCGTGACCTTTTAGGGTGTTAGTGGAGATAAAAATGGATTAGGAAGAATCTTAGGATTAAAAATCTGGACTTGATAAAGAAGCACAGACAGTTTGGGGGCAGGATTGTGACACACAAACACACACACACACACACACACACACACACACACACACACACACACACTACATTCCAGGAATGATTATCTGGTATTGCTGTGCAGAATGTTTTGAGTCAGGAAATAATGGTCAAGGAGAATTCACTCAGAGAGTTATTGCAGTATCTTTGCATGATGAACGAAGCGGAGGAAGCAGGCTGTATGAAGGATGTGATAAGCCATTCAAAGGACTTGGAAACATGTAAGTGTGGGTGGAAAAGAAATATGGCTTTGATAGGAAGAGACGGGATGAATAACAATACTTGGAAAGCTAGGAGTGGGACAGGTGGTGAGGTTCTATCTTGATCAGAAGTGATGAGGAGAAATGTAAATATTGAAAAGGCAGTTGAAAATGTGGGTGTGGATGGAGTTGGTTGAAAGCCATCATTTATAGGTTCTTGAGCCAAAGAAGAGCTCAAAAGTCTGAGGATGTATAGATAGCTAAGGTTTCCCAGAGGAAGATCCAAGAGATGTAGATTATCAAGGACCAGGAGAGGGACAAGACAGCAAAGTGGAATGTGTATTTTTGTGGGGGATGGTGAAGTACCAGGATGGAATATTATAGTAGATGCATCAAGGGGTGGAGCTATTTCTAGGTAATTGGATGGCCAGGAAAATTACATGCTATTGGAGGGTAAGGACTACAGTCATTAGTTTCTATGAGGGGTTTCTTTAAATTACTTTTAATATCTAGTAAATATAAATAGAAGTGAAAAGCCTGTACATTATGGATATATTTTGGGCATTGTTTTTGATCTTTGACTCTAGATGCAGAATGTAGATAGTAGTGGAACAAAGAGAGAGCCGACTACTTCCCTGAAAGGCCTCTGCATGTGGCAATCACAGGGCCCCCAGGTAGATCCTTATTGCTGATTAGTGTGTGGACTCTCCAAGGAGTTTGATATTGAAGCCTAAGAAGGCCAAGAAGGGTCAGTTGTAATTTGTGTTGTTTTAAAGTTGATTAACTTTTCAGAGCCTAAGTAGCACAGATCACCTGGATCTAGTACATCTTGATTTCTCCCCTAAAGCTTTCCTAAAGAACACTCAGGTTGCAATGTGTTAAGGTGAGATAATAGAAAAGCCACACTTTGAGGGGTCGAATCTTGGAGTCTTTGCTAAAAGGCCGGCCACTGCATGGTGGACTCCTGTCTCAAAGACTTGTAGCCAGCAAATACACTTAACACAGGAAATAGGCCCAAGAGGAAAGAAAAAACAAAAACAATACCAACCAATTCAGCTCCAGTGGAGAGCTGAAGTGGGAGGCCATGGTGACCGGAGATGAGCCAGGAGACAGGACAGGAACATGGAGACACGTGGCTGAGCTTGGCCTTCATAGGGTCAGGTCAGGGGACAGAGTCACAGGAAAACTCCCAGCCCCACATACTGGACTGACAGGTTCAGTAACCTATCAGCCAAGTTCCCGCCCCTGTCTCCAGGGATTCAGGTATGCCCACCACCTTGGGTGGGAGTTGGGGGTGTGTTCAACTTCCCCCATATGAAGATAAGATACCATTCCTTATGTGGACATCAGGTATAAGCTCAAGTACCAGCAAAACTTTTCTGTCTAGGGAAGACAGGCCTCAACCTTCCATATTGAGGATACTTAGAGGCTACTCAGGCTGGTGAGTCTAGCCATTTAGGGAGTTAATCAAGGCAGAATCAGCATTCTCCATGAAATGCCTTCCTAAAGCTACTGCATCTGCATTTCTCTGTGGCAAAGCCCTCCTAGCTGACCTTGAGCTAGACATCAGCATTCCATGAATGGTCTCTCTCACTTCTAGGCTTTACAGCCCTGGGTGGAGAATTCCCTCCAACCAGCAAGAGGCACCAGCATGGCTGTAAGAAGTTATTTAGACTCAGCCTCCTTACTTTACCAAGAGGAACATCCCTTCATTCTCTCTGGATTTTAGGATTCTTTGTTTGTTTGTTTCTCTGTGTATGTGGCCAGCTGTTTGCATCTGAATTGATTCTACTTTTGGCTCTGCTGGGGGCCTCCTCTGGCAGGTCAGGTGCCAGCAGGCACAGTTGTTAAGTAACTGCTTCTAGTCATCACAATCCTGCTAAATTTGGAACATATATGAGTCTCAATTGAACCTCTCTTGTGTGGAGAAAAAAAGTACCTGATTCTGAAATTTCAAAAGTCACTCATTTGTAGGACTAGGAAGACTGTGTGTTGATTATTGACCCCTCTCATAGAATTCTTTAAAAATTCATCCAATTGTTGTGCAGTGCTGTGAAAACTTAATTCTCTCCTGAGCCTTTTCTAGAACACAAAACAAAAGCAAAGCCTGACTAAGCTCCACACGGAAGTAAATGTTTTACATGGTTACTTTCTAAGATATAAATAAATCCAAGCAGCAACATACACATCCCAACACCATAAACACAATAGTACAAGTCATCAAAACCACAAGCCTAACACTAGAGTTTCAGGTGGAAAAGGGTTTACCAATCTATGCTAAAGACTTATTGTAAGTAGTATTTTTTTCACACCTTGATTTGTGGCTTCACTGGTATCAAGGTTTTGGTCTCCAATGAATTTTCAAATAATTACAAAAAGTATCTTGAATGATTATTTTTCCCCCTAATGGAAATCTCTCCCTCACCCTCATGGTTAAATGGTTATATTGTACCTTAATGACCCTAAGGCAGATTCTCTGGAGCTCTTTGGAGATTCGATGTGTTGCTTGTACAGATAGTACCAAAAATCTAACTAGTAAAAAAAAGACTTCTTCAGGTGTGTCAGAGCTTCGGTCTTGACTCCTTCAGGTGTGTCAGAGCTTCAGTCTTTGAAATGTTTCCATGTATAGTAATCTCCTTTGATCTTACAATAGGCTGTAGGTAACCCAGAATTTAATAAATCCTTGTTGCAGATAAACAGACAGGATTTAGACAGGCCAATGAATTGGGCTTGGATCACTCAGGGTTGAAGGTCAGACTTTTCAGCTCCAAATATATTCGCTTTTCAATTCGTCTTTGGGTGCCATTTTTTACATTAGTGTTGTTGTTGCTGTTGTTTTGCTTTTCGTTTTATTTTATTGTTTTCATTCTTAAGCCCTGCAATGTATAGGCCTTGTATAACACTATGCTGGTTTTTTGAAGTGCATTGATTGTGGAGGGCCCAGAAGTAGAAACCACAGACCTTAAGTGACAGTTGCCCTTATCCGAGGTTTGACCTTTATTGAGTGGAGGTCTCTTGTTAGAAGGGATGTGTGGAGGTAAAAGGCCTGCCAACTTTTCAGGAAAAAAAAAAGGAAACTCCTGGGGTCCCCACATGGAGAATGATAACAGTGACTTGTGGGAAAGAAGTGCTTGCCAATTCTGTGACTGTGTGAGTCTGGGGAGGTGATTTTGCTTGGGGTCCTGTGGGCAAGGCTGCCTTGGATGCAAGCTGCTGGCCCTCCATGCCTGTAGGTTTTGCATATGAGAAGTCAACCAACTTCTGATGAAGTCGCATCTGTATTATAGATGGACAGGCTTTCTTCCTTGTGTTCCTTCCTTCCAAACAATGTAGTATCAGAACTATATACATTGCTTTGGCATTTTATTGAATCTTACACTTAATGAGATATTTAATATATTTGGAGCTCCTTCTGTGCAAATGCTATGCCATTTTGGTCTTTGGTAGGGGGTCCTGGTCCCCCATTCCTTCCATCCATTGATGCTAAGCGATGGCTGTGATTGTCTTTATAAACAACTTTGTTAGCTCTTTTTTTAGAGAAATTAGTCTGTTACCCAGTCATGGTGGCTTTCCGCACTTTTAAGCATGTACTTTAGTTACACTGAGCCCTTATATTCCTGCAAAATGGAACTTCATGACATTGCCAATATCTGAGTCCTCAAGTAGTCTTTAAATATTTTTCACCCTGGAAGCTGGCCCAAAAAATATCTTATTCCTTGCCCTGTACCACTCAGCATATAAATCCTGAGTTCCTGCTGACCAAAGATAACGTAAAGTACAAATCAATAAGCATTTTGTTTCTGTAATTTGGGAGAATGAGATGATGGGTGAAGGAGAATTCCTTTATGAGGGTTCAAAAAAACACTCTCATTATCCCGTGGATTAAGAGAGCTACACTACAGTTTGATTCATTTGCTGAGCATTGGGTCATTATACTGAACTTACAGGCTTTGTCAGACTGCTTTCTTGAGATAATAATTCATACACCAGACACCATGTAAAGTGTATGATTTTTTTGGGGGGGGGGCACATTATGGATTTTTTGTGTATTATTTTTTTAAATGAATGCAATATATTAAAAAGTACCATCCTGATCATTTTTAATGTACATGGCATTAATTACACTCACAAGTTTTTGCATCCTCTATCACTTTCTATTTCTAAAACATTTAATTGTCCCACACTGAAACTCTGTCCATTAAACCACAGCTGAATGGTGGTTTCCATGTACTTTGCTTAATTACCTTCAGGTGTATGTCAGAGCTTTGAGGGAGATTTCATCTTCTCTTCTAGGAGAGATGTCTTCTTTCAGGAGAAATTGACATGGTACCGAACATATAGCAGGTACCCTTAAGAACAGCCTCTGAGAATATTATTAGGGATGTGGGGCCATGAATGGGGACTCTTAAGATCCACATTTGTGGGAGAAGGGGAGTGGGCAGGACTGACGAGAAGAAGGAGATCTGCTGGGTTGCTGTCATAAAGTTTCATCCTACTTGGTAGAACTATGAGCCTGAGATTCTGAGTCAAAGTGCTGTGGTTTGAATGTTCCCTTCCAAAACTCATGTTGAGATTTAATTATGGTATGAATAGGTAGGTAGTATCTTTTGTGGTATGTATGGTTTGCTTTCACCTTCTTGGGAGTGGGTTGGTTCTGGGAGCTCCTGATGAAGGTGCACCGCTCCTTCGCTCTGACTCATAAACACTGACCCTACTGCCTTGTTGTGCAGATGCTGGGGCAAAAATGGTGTCTATGGACCGGTCATTAAATGTAGCTGCTCATTAGCCCTGCCTTTTCACCTTCAAACATACTGTGGATGACATCATTGGCACAGAGTAGGAAATGGGTGCTGGAAGTTTCCAAGGTTCTACTGGGCAACACAGATTGAGAATAACAGCTCTCAGTCTTGAAGGGGCATCAGCAGAGTGGTCTACCAAACCTACCATCTTCTCTAATCATCTTAGGTGTTGAATGGTTCTCCTCTTTACCAAATTAAAGACAATTATTCATCAACACAGTGGGAAATGCCCATATCTCAGATTCAGGCTTGAACACAGCTCATTCATCCACTGATGAAGTTCGTATCTATGTTCTTCTAAGCCTTTTCGATGGGTAATGAATGGACAATGCATTTGGGGGAGGGGGGAAGAGGAGCATGTAACAAATCAGTAGGAAAATAGAGAGCATCTCCAAAAGATAAGTCATTCATAATGAAGGAATTCAATCTTTAAACATTTGAAAATATATTATCAAATGAGGACTCTATTTGCTTAGTATACTGGCAATAGAGTTCAGTAAGGATATTTTTGTACTCAGAAGAGATTTTAATACTCTGAGGAGAGGATAGACTGGTATGGTAGAGTATGTGGCAAGATGCATAAGGATTCTTGAAAAGCCCTTGCATTCACTCTTGTTTGTTTTTCACTTAAGATGGGTAGGTACTCTTCCATTTGAGCCATGCCTCCACTTTGACTTTTTGGATTTGTCTTCCTGAGCTGCCATTAAAGCGTAAAACTCAGGTCCCAGTCTCCTGAGTAGTTAGGATTATAGGCATGAGCTGTCAGTGTCAGGTTTTAATATCTTCTTCGTCAGTCTTCTTTTTGGTAAGTACTGAGTAGAGATGGAACATAGGTTTATGCTAGGCAAGTGCTATGCCCTCTGACACACTAAATGTAACATTGATGCTGAGGAAACCATAGACAAGTATGGAAACCTAATGCAGATGGTGTAATCACTGAGTCTTGCTGACAACAGTACATATGAGGAGTTGCATCAGTGTTTATGAACAGGGTATGGACTAATTAGGTTCTGTTACGTACCTAAGTGCTTTAAACTCTGAGAAATACATAAAATCAGATTTGCATTTTAAATGCCTGGAAGAAAACCATCACATGGTAATAGTAGTAAGCAATGTTAATTCTCCTAAAAGAATTCTAGATAATTCTAGATACATTATATCTCTAACCTACACATTTTCATAATATACAGATTAAAACACTCCCACATGTTCATTCAATTTGTGAATTTCACACGCACACCTACACACACACATACACACACATACACACATACACATAGCATAGAGCTTGCATAGTGCCATGTGCCAGTGGTAGATGCCTGTAATCCCAGCTACTCAAGAGGCTGAGACCTGAGGATTTCAATTCTTGGTTGGCTGGGAAAGGAGAGTCCATGAGACTCTCATCTCCAATTAACCAAAAAGCCAGACAGCACTTAGGCTCTGATTCAAGCCCCAGTTCATGCACACACACACACACACACACACACGTGTGGGTGCATACACACACACACAGAATGCATACAGGCAGTTCTAGAATTATATACTTCCAAAATTACACACACACAAACACACACACACACTTCTTTCTTCTCCCTTTCCCTCCCTCCACCTATTCACCTAGCAGTCTAGAAAAAGGAAAGTACTATAAGCAATTTGTGGTCATTCCCGGTATTTGGGAGTGATGGGTGATTTTTATTTTTTTAAGTACTTATACTTTACAAAGCTTTATACTGAGATTGTATCAGCCTTACAATGACAAGGAAGTAATGGTTTCTAAAATATCAGTGTTCTTGCCTGACCTAGTTTCCTTCCAGTCTTGCATTCATCTCCTAGGAAGGACCTTCTGGGTTGTATACCTCCCTCCATATTTGTCTTCCTTCCTTCTTATTAAAATAATCACTCGTGTGCTTTACCAGGTTAGGGGCAATCATTCTACTCATGCATTTGTGACACACAGTACACATTTACTCACTTTATATGCTAATTCTTTTCCTATGTCCAACCTTTCAATAAGACATTTCCAGGCATTGAATGTCAATAATGTATCCCCCAAAATATTGATACTGCATTAAGTCATTCCATATTCACCCTTGGGAAAAGTCTTGGGGCTGTAAGACTTTCCAGACACATGGAATATTCATAACGAGCCATGCTGGCTACCACTTCAGCAGGCAGATGTTCTTCAGGTGAAAAAGCTCACAACCTTAAGGGTCTCCATCCTGCTCTTGCTTAGGCTACACTGGGATGCCCACCTTATATACTTATTATGGATCTCATTACATTTTCTTGTAAGTGGTTGGCAGTGACCGTCATTTTTAGATCACTGATAGGAAATGTGGTCATATCTACCCAACCCATCTCCACCAGATATGGTCTTCGCCTCTTTGCATTCATGCCCTCCATAAATAGATGAAGCTAGAAGTGACCACATGTCATTTCCAAGACTAAATTACAAAAGATGGCAGTTTTCATCTTGGATACCTCCTCTTGGAAAGCGTGTAGTGAAGAAAGTCAAGCCATGTACTGGGAGAAGCGCCATCTTGCCATTGCTAATGAAACACAGAAGCTGGCCTGGCAGCCTCATGCATGGGACTGGCGGTAGATATGCCCCTCTGAGTCTTCAGATCTTGTCAGCCCAGTTTGATTGAGAGCCCATAAGACCCCAGCCAGAAGTGTCCGTATAATTGCCTTCTAATTCCTGACCCTCAGGAGCCATGTGAGACAATAAATGTACTACAAGTGGAGGGCCAGTGTACTAGAAATGAAAAGGTGAAATTGACTTTGAACACAGCATGGACAGTGAGCACTGAGGAATGTGTAGGTAAAAGCTCAGCATGCTTTGAATTGGGTCTATTGAAGCTTGTACACTGAGGATGCTGACTGTGAAGCCTAAAGGAAAATGAGAAAGCTCCTCTTGGAAACTGGGAAAAGAATCCTTGCTATGTAGTGGCTATATATAGACACATATCTCACCTATGTATTTCCACTTTCATAGAAAAATTTTTAAAATGTACCTGATGAACGGGGTAATGTGGTTAGGATTTCTGACCACGGTATTGAAAATAATTTCCAATTGCTTTTTTCTAACTGCTAAATAACAAGGAGGTAAAGCCAGGGGTGGTGCTGTGCCGGTAATCCCAGCATTGCAGAGCTGAGCAGGAAAATAGAGATCTAAAGGCCACCTAGACTATATGGCAGGCTCAAGGACAGCCTTGTCCTGGATCCTTACTTACAATCGTGGAACCAGTGATAAGACAGAAAATGTGGTACATATATACACACAGTAGAATTCTCCACATATGTCAGAATGAATGATATTGTACCATTCATAAGGAAATAGACAGACTTAGAAAAAATTATATCAAGTGAAACAATCCAAACCCAGAGAAACACAGGTTGCCTGGTTTCCCTCATTTTTGGTTGCTAGAATGTACCTATAAATTTACAAGTAAACACACTGGGTGGTTAAAAAAGAAATAAATACTCTGAGATATGATAAATTATACAGATCTCTAGACATTCACACCATGAAACCAAAGGAAGGTGTTCTTAGGACAGGAACACAAAGGTGCAATACCTAGGTACATATGATCACATGAAATAATATTTATCGAAATGAATTCCAGGAAATGGAAACAAGAAGTCTTTCTTTGTTGTTCTTTTGTGTTTACTTTTCCTTTTGTCTTTGTTTTTCTGTCTTTGGGAGGGCAAAGGGAAGCACAGAAATGGTGGGACAAAGGATGAACAAATGCAGCAGTGGTTCTCACTAGACACTGTGTTGAAAACGAACTACACAACTTGTGAGAGGGGCTGGGATGGGAAAACTGGGAGAGAGTGAGGGAAGGGTTGACACTGTCCAATGAGAAATATAGTCATAACCTGATCCATGTAATTGTAACCCCTCTGTACATTACTTTTATAATAATAATAATAATATAATAGACAGAGTACCAACTGAAAACCGAGAGAGAGTTTTATTCTTGGCCAAGAATAGAAGTGAGAGAAAAACTTACAAATTAGTTTTGCCACACTTCAGAATCAAGAGGGTCCAGACACAGTAACAGAACTGAGGAGTCAGGTTAGATATAACATTTCCAAAAGTCATGTTGCCTTACTCATTTTATGGTTCTTTCTAGGCATCACCATGGCGATTGTGAATTGTCTTGGTACTTGAGGGTGTATCATTTAACATGTGATAGGGTTATAATGAAGTCAAAGATCCAACCTGTTCCAGGTAGTCCAGCTGAAGAGAGGCTTCTGGTCTACAGGCATCCCATCCTGAAAGACAAACAAGGTTAGGGTGGGGTGGGAATGCAGCTAGGTCACCTAGGCAGTACCCAGGACAACACCAAGCCCTAACTTACAGGTTGAAGCTCTGAACTTGTTGCTGATGCTGTAATGGAATGGGACTTTGGAACTGGTGTGTATTGTGTGTAGAATGAGGTTCTTTTGGTGCACGAGAGTGAACTATGTAGTAGGCAATGATCCCCGGCCAGTGATCCCTGATGCCTGGCGATCACAGAGTGGCAAATCCCTTCCCTCTCCCCCACTCTACCAGGGTTGGTCTGTGTGCAGTAGCATATGGTAGAAACCATGGCATGCCACTGTGGGGATTAGCTTATTAAAGTCTGCAGCTTCCATTTTGGGCATGCTCTTCCTTGGATCACTCACTGTGGGGAAAGCCAGCTGTCATATGTTAAGGACACTCAGGCAGCCTCGTAAAGGCCCAGATGGTGAAAAACTTCCAGCCATTGGCCATGCAAGTGAGATTTCTTTTTTTTTTTTTTTTTTTTTGGCCAGTCCTGGGCCTTTGACTCAGGGCCTGAGCACTGTCCCTGGCTTCTTCCCACTCAAGGCTAGCACTCTGCCACTTGAGCCACAGCGCCGCTTCTGGCCGTTTTCTGTATATGTGGTGCTGGGGAATCGAACCTAGGGCCTCGTGTATCCGAGGCAGGCACTCTTGCCACTAGGCTATATCCCCAGCCCTAGTGAGATTTCTTGTATGTGTGCCATCCAATCCCAAGCCAGGCTTTATATGGCACAGGGTGGACCCAATGCTGGTCTGGACCCAATACCTGAGAAGCCTAAGATACTATATAGCAAAGAACTGCCACTGGAGTTGCAGACTGCTATCCTTAGAAAGGCCCGCTTTGTAAGATGGGTTCTTGGCTGTCCTCTGGAAATTTGGGTTTAAGGGGAGAGGTCCTTATTTTTCCCTAACGAATAAGAGTAGCTCAGTGTGTATAAACAGTAAACCAAGTTATTGATGCTCTGGGTGTCTGGAGTTGAATATGTTCTAGGCACAGGGTGTATGCATGAGCAGCCCCCAGCCTCTCTTCAGGGCACCAAGTTTGTAGAGAGGTCTCTGGGAGATGACATGTCCCTCAGGTTGTCAGAGTGCGATACTGGGGGCACTGAGCCCAGGCTGTGTGATTTCAAGGAGGAAGGAGCCTGCAGTCCGGTACTCTGTTCCCTATCCAGCAAAGCAAAAGCTGCTGATTTCACTTTGTACCATTTGTTGTAATACATCATGGCTATGAGAACTACTCTTGGAGTCTGAGAATCTTCCTGGCCATCCACAGACCTGAGTGGTTTAGTGCAGCCTTTGCCTACAGAGCATCCCTATAATACATCACTGATATTCTCTCAGATTACTGATCCTCAGGAATCAGCCAGTGATAAATATTTGTTATTTTCTCACGGCATTTTTTTTTTTTGGCCAGTCCTGGGCCTTGGACTCAGGGCCTGAGCACTGTCCCTGGCTTCTTTTTGCTCAAGGCTAGCACTCTGCCACTTGGGCCACAGCGCCACTTCTGGCCGTTTTCTGTATATGTGGTGCTGGGAAATCGAACCCAGGGCTTCATTTATAAGAAGCAAAGCACTCTTGCAACTAGGCCATATCCCCAACCTCTTCTCACTGCATTTTAGGATAGGTTATTATGCAGCAAAAGATAACCACTCTAAACAAAGGAATTCTTCCCTTCTTCGTAGCATGTGGCTATGTTTTGGGAAGGATTTGAGTGGGTCTCCTGAAGATTCATTTGCTGGAAGCTGGGGCCCACAGGATGATGTTTTGTGAATGTAGAACCTTTAAGAGGTGGAGCCTATGAGAAGGTAATTGCACTGGTGGGTTCTCAAGAGAGCTGGTTGTTATAAATCAAGGATATATGTTATATGATGTGTGGACTGACCTTCCTGTTTCCTTTCTCCTCTGTCAAGTTGTGAAGTGGCCACTGGGCCTTTGTCAAGAGCTGGAACCATGCTGTTTGGGGTTGTGAGTCAAATGATCCTTTTTCTATTTTTATGCAGCCTCGAGTATTTTCTTATAGCAACACCAAGTGAGCAATGTCATTTATTGAATGGGTTGAGAGTATTTTCTTGCCTGTGAAGAATTTTGTAGTCTTTTTGGTTCCTCTGGTTCCTTGGCTGAAGAAATCTATATCTTTGCTTGGTGTTGTGAAGAGGGCTTGCCATCCTTTTCTTTCTTTTAGTCTGGAAGAACCAGTCCCAGAAGCAGCAACCTGCCCCAAAGCTACCATTTCCACTACAATCTTAACTGAATGAGATCCATGGGTGTAAGGATCAGGGTATGTCTGTGCCTCTTATCTGTCACTTTCTTCTCAGTTCTCCTGATTTTTCCCCCTCCTCTCTTCTACTGGTAGTGATACCTACTCATCTCATTGAGATACAGACTTCTTCCTGATGAAAAAGTGATTACCAAGTGTTTCAGGGCCTTTTAAGTTATTTATATTTCCTCATTGACTCCCGCTGCTTAGTTTATCATGTGAGCACCTTGAGGAAAGTTCAGACAAACAAACTTTCTTCTTTACATTGCACCCTACATTCCCCACTTCTGCAAATTATCTTATATACAAGGATAGGGACTTTTCAGGTGAAGATGACTTTATTGTGACTTGACATATTATTGTTGTTGTTAGTTGCAGCACTGGGTTTGAAACCAGGGCCCTGTGTTTAAAGGTTGGTACTTTACCATCTGAGCCATTCTCCCATACCTTTTTGCTTCAGTTCCTTTTTTTTTTTGTCCTGTTGATACTGGGGTTTAGATCAGGACCTAGCACTCATGATCAGATTTGTCACTCATAGCTGGTGCTCTGCCACTTGAGATAACCATCCTGACATCAGGAAAAGGTTTGCTTTGAATCACAGTTTCAGGAGGTCCAGTCTATAGTTGCTTGGCCTTATTGCTTTGGGCCTGTGGCCACACAGAACCTCATGGTCAGAGTGCATTATGGAGGCCTGTTTACTTCATGGCAGTTGGGGAACCAAAGGAAGAAAGAAGAGGGGCCAGGGTCATGAAATCCCCTGCATAGGCCTGCCACCAATGACCTAACTTCCTTCCCATAGGCCTCACCTCTTAAAGCTTCTACCCTTTTCACTGGGTAGAACAAGTTTTTCTAGTGAGGAAGAGTTCTCACTGGAACTTTACTGTTCCTCAACCCTTTACTAGCTGGTTTGTTGAGAAGAGTAAATGAGTTAAGAAGCTGAAAACAATCAGTAATCCATAGGGTCATGTAAGCAAACATTGCAATAGCAATCACTCTGAAGCCATTTTCCCTGTCCAGTAAACTTGTTAATCATTATATCACACATGTAAGATAACATGCACATTATATATTTTTGTCAGTCCTTGCATCAGCGAACCACAAACACAGCAATCACAGTACGTGGTCATTCCTGCAGAGAATATGTAATCTTACAGATTTCAAAGGCAAAAATGACTAATTCTGTAGAAAGAGTTATGTTATCAACAATGAAGAAATGACAGTCTATTAGAACCTCATCTTTCATATATATATACATACACATATATATGAATACATACATATATGAATACACACACACACAATGTACATAAGGCTTGATGCAGGCCCTGATGTGCTGTTTCAGCTATTTCCTGGACCAACTCTTCACCACAGTAGATACTCAATAAATAATCACCAATAAATGTTCATGAACACACATGCCTATGCTCTGTGGAATACACCGCATTGTATGTTGTAAGTAGAATGATGGCTTTGTTTGCTGGACTCACAAGGAGCAATAGAATTTTGGGCTGCAAGGTGGGCTGCAGCCTTTCAGGCTCCTCTCCCGATTTATGGCTTCTGAGGGTGAGCAGATTCTGGAGCTGAGGCTGTGCTCAACCAGAGCCCACACCGTGACCTCAGGGTCTTTAATTCCTTCCTTCGTCCCTGGTGTATATTCTGTCCTGATTGTAGCTGCTGGATCTCATCTCACTGTGAAAAATGTTTCCTCTCTGCTGATCCATGGGGCTCAGTGTTTGATTAACAAGTTTCCCATTTTCTGTGCGAAATACCTAGGTAAGTCCCCCTTGGTTGAGGCGATGATCTGCAATAATTCACAACCACCCCATGGGGCCTTTCACTGAGTGACATACTCTTTGTAAGGATGCGGTGTCATTTAGAATACAGGTGGCCGCATCCATTCCCAGGCTTCTCAGCACAGTGTGTGGGCTCTGATAAAAGATAACATGACTGTCATGACAGGAGAGACTCTTGGCACTGAAGAACCACTATAAAATCAGACTTGGAATAAATAGATTTGTTCTTTTCAAAGTAGTGACCTTGAAGTGGATGATATTCTTTTGACTCTTCTACTGATAGGCCTATGACCCAAAATGTTTCTGGGATCCAAGTTTTTGAGTTGCCCTCAGAGTCTGAAGCACAGTTCTGTGAAGGTTTTTGTTGTTGTTGTTGTTGATTGTTTTGTTTTTTGCCAGTTCTGGGCCTTGGAATCAGGGCCTGAGCACTGTCCCTGGCTTCTTTTTGCTCAAGGCTAGTTCTCTACCACTTGAGCCACAGCACCACTTCTGGCCATTTTCTATATATGTGGTGCTGAGGCATCGAACCCAGGGCTTCATGTATGTAAGGCAAGCACTCTTGCCACTAAGCCATATTCCCAGCCCTCTGTGAAGGTTCTTGAGTCTGACAAAGGTAGTGTTTGTAGAAGGATTGGGTCTGAGGAAGGAATGGAGAAGGACTCATTCCTTTCCAGCCCTGGGGTAAGCCAACAGGGCTTGGCTTGGTCCCAGGGCTTCATCCTTCTACAAGACTTCATTAAGTTATGAGAATTGTGCATTTTTCTTCCAAGCATGATCTCTTTTTAAAAGAATGGGGTTGATGAGGGCATCCTACAGAACATGGTCCTATAATGACTGCCAGGCCTCTGTCCAGCACCAACATGAAGCAGGTGCTGGTATTCCTTTATCTATACATTTGTGTTTCTCATCTTCCTGTTTTTTCTTTAGAAGAAAGCATTTTAGATGCTACTAAAGCTCTACTCCACTTCCATGCTCATCTCTGTATTTATACCTTAGCCTTAGGAAGTTTTTGAACAATCGGTATGAGTTGTATTATCTTGTATCCTATGCCTCCTTCCTAAGCTGTTGTATGCTTCTTTCCTATCC
Organism: Perognathus longimembris pacificus; assembly: GCF_023159225.1. Classification (NCBI taxonomy): domain Eukaryota; kingdom Metazoa; phylum Chordata; class Mammalia; order Rodentia; family Heteromyidae; genus Perognathus; species Perognathus longimembris. Next base: position 486,966 of record NW_025961321.1, on the reverse strand, counting down.
TTGTCATTTCGCTTTCATTGTTCTATAATATTCCACTGTACAAATAAGTCTGTTTATTCACCTCTTCACCTAAGAGGTTATGATGACTACTTCTTCCCCCCTGCTATAACAGAGAGTGGTGCAGTAAAGGTGTGTGTGGATGGGTGTCTGGCAGCCCCTTGTACCTCAAGGAGAAATTGCTGTGTTCTAACAATATGCGTGTCTTCCATTCAGTGGGTGTTTCCAAGCTACTCTCCAAAGCTTTGTCACTATGTTCCACCAGCAATTACTGTGTCTCCACAGTCTCTTGGTGTAGCCAGTTTTTCATTGGGTTAATCTGACTGCTCTGGAAGTGCACCTCCTCACCTTCATTAGTTCTTCTCGCTCACTAGTGTGGTGTCGCATCTCTTCATACTCACTGGCTGCCGAAAGCCTGTCCATGTCTACCTCTTTTCTATGCTCATTGAACTTTTATTAACAATGTACAAGAATCATCTATAATATGCACATTATCATTTCATTATACTAGGCATTTTAATTTGTTGTCAGTGTCTTGCCACTGTCTGGGGGTACATTGCTAGTGGGCTGTGGTGTCACTTGTGGAGAGGCAGTGCTAATTCTCATAGATTCATATTCACCCACTCCATGGTATAGACTTTGGGGTATGTAGTGTGGAAATTGGGCTTCACCTCAATGTCATAAAATATGGTCACCTGCCTGGCTCCCACATCTCAGCGCCTGGAATCCTAGCTACTCAGAAGGCTGAGATCTGAGGATTCCATTTTGAACCCAGCCCAGGTAGGAAAGTCTGTGAGAGTCCTATCTCCACTTAACCAGCAAAAAGCCAGAAGGGGAGTTATGGCTCAAATGTTAGAGTGCTAGCCTTAAGTCAAAAAGCACAAGGATAATGCTCATGCCTTGAGTTCAAGCCCCAAGACTAGTACATGTGTGTGCATACACAAATACACACATACAAGTTACCTATACATTCTTTTAAAAGTTTTGAATTGTAAGCTGGGTGCTATTGGCTCCCACCTGTAACCCTAGCTATTCAGGAGGCTGATATCTAAAGATTCCAGATTGAAGCCATCCTAGGCAGGAAAGTCCATGAGACTCTAATCTTCAATTAACCATCAGAATTATGGAAGTGTTGCTGTGGCTCAAAGTAGTAGAGCACTAGCCTCAAATGCAAAAGCTTAGGGACAGCATCCAGGCCCTGAGTTCCAGCCCCACAACTGACAAGAAAATGTTTGAAATGGAAAATGTTTCACAGTTACCTAGGATTTATTTTGTATACAAGTAATGCTGGAACTCTTTTTCAAATAAATTTCCAGTTGCATTATATGTAAAGTCTTTCCTGCACTGCTATATTCCATATGCTCACATGTGTGGATATTCTGTCTCTGCAGACAGAATTTTGCTATGTTCCCAGATTGACCTTCAATATACCATCCTCCTGCTTCAGCTTCTTTTTTTTTTATCAGGCATGTCTGTTTTATTTTCCTTTAGGTAATATTTTCTGGAAAATTACATTTGCAAAGAATCAGCCCTTACAAACAGAGATAATCTTTCAAAAAAATAAAACCCAGCATCTGGATTCTCAAAACTCACAAAACAGTTGGAACTATCCGGTGACTAGCCTGGACCACGTCACAGGTGATCAGCTGTAGCTCAGCTCGGTAGCAGATCCCAACCCTGAAGACAACCAGAGACTGCCAGCGCTGACAACTGTCTTATTGCTCAGTTATACAGAATACATTTTCTTTGGCAACTTCATCAGTTCACATCACAGGACAACTACAAAGGTTTGGAATAACTTAGTATTTAAAATGTCATTGTAATTATTTAAATGTAACTTCTATAGATGCTAGAGTAAGAAAGCCTTCAAACATGCCTCATAACTTCATTCCCCTTCCCCCCCAAAAAACACAGAAAAACTCTGCTAAATAATCACTACTAAAAGATTTTTAGCTCCATATACAAGTATACAATGCAACTCATCTTTACCAGTGAAAAATATTACAACATTATCTCCAAATGCTCATCACATCTTCTGTGATAAAGGACAAAAAAAAGGAGTACCTAAGTACCCTCTCAGCTTTTCTAGAAGGCTGTTACATACAAATTCAAATTGGCCCAAAAGTTGCCAGAACTATACGAATTCTCACTAATAACAGCTCAAAACTTACACTTAAAAAATACCAATAGTTCCTTAATTCTCGATCTATGAATTAAGCCTATCTTGGAAGCTTGGCACAGTACTACCAAGAAATTTATAAACAGGAAGCTCAAGTCCAGAAATTTAACAAAGAAATATTTTTCTCTCAAAAATAAAAACCCCACTAAAAACTACAACTCCAAAGTTCACACACTGTAAGCTAAAACAGGTCTGACAGAAAGTGCAATCTGAGACATATTGATATAATAGATAAGCAACAAAAGTTAGCAAAAACTTCACAAAGACACAAATGGGTAAACACTTGAGTGCAAACTTTCAGAAACACTAAGAAACGACTCATTTGGGTAATTTTATATACAGTTTGTATACAGCTTAAAACAGTACAACTGAAAACATCTGTATGTAAAAGCCACACCAAAGTCAAACAAAACACCAAGTAACAGTCTTCGAAGCTGTCACAGGAGAATAGCTGGCAGGTATTACCCTAAGACACACCCTCTTCCTGATCTATCATTTCTGTTTTAACTGAAAACACATCTGCCAGCATATGCTTTGGTATCTCTGAGCCCCGGACTTTCAGGGCATAACAAGCATTCTCCACTTTGGCCAGACTCTGTTTCAAGGTGTACAGCTTCTTAGAAACCTCATAAGGACCAGTGTTGCCAATGAATGAGAACCCATCATAAACCTGGCGCAAAAACTGGCTCACTTCAAAGGGCGTGTCGATGTCCCCGTTCCCCACGCTGTTAATGCACATGCGCATCAGCTCTCCCGTCAGGTCGGCCACTCCCAGCAGGTAGTCCACAGGCGTAACTTTCAGGCTCCAAGTGACTGGCTGCTTCATCTGGGCATCTGAGGTGGGAGTTTTGTTTTCTTTCCCACTGTCTTCAGTTGTAAATATCAACTGCTTATTAATTTCTTCCATACTGATTAATGAACGTGTTTTGATGAAGTGTTGAAAAGAGACAGCTTCCACATATTCCTGCAGCCCTGTGGTAATGGCTCGATGGAATTGATGCATGTCTTCTCCTGATAGCTCTTGGGCTACCTGCAGTATTTTTTGTCTGACACCATCCAACTTAATTTCTGATTCAGCCAATATTTCTTCCATATCAGGAGCACTGGTAATCCTATGGAGGAGAAAAATTGTCCTTTTACTTTCAACAGTTATGTCCCGGCTTAGTTTCACAAGTCTCTCATATTTGTCATGCCTTGTATCCAGTTCCAGCTGAAATGATTTGAAGGCCAACACCACCAGGGAGGACGAGTTAACGTCCTTCGCCTCTCGCCTCTGGCTGTGCGGGAAGTTGTCATGCTTCCTCTTCCGGAACCCTCCTTCTTTGCCGCTCATGTCGGCCGCACTTTCCCCCAGGCACACCGAGTCCGAAGAATGCCAGGCGGGCGGAGGGCGGCGTCGGGCAGCGTCGGGCCGACCCACCAGCGAGCTGCCCCGGGAGGCGGGAGGCAGGTGATGCATGCCGGAAGCTGTCCGCGGTGCTCCCTCAGCCTCGCACACTTCCGGCCTCCGGCACACGCCTGCAGCACCGCTCATTTCTGGCGCGGCAGCCGGCGTGCTCCCTGGGTCGCGCCTGCTTCAGCTTCTTGCATGCTGGGATTGCAGACTTGTGCTACCATGGTTGAGTCAGTTATGTGCTTGTTAATGGTGTGTTTCTGGCTTGGTCTAGTTTTCATCCATTTTAACTACTTTTGGCTGATGGTTTGGGTAGTGGAATTGCAACTTATTTTTCTCCTTCAGATTTGTTGTGGCTATTCCAGTCTTGATGAACTTCCAAATGTGTTTCTGGAGCATGGAAGCCCTCTTGGCCATTTATTGGGGTCATGGGGATGCTTTTAGGTGCATTCTTTCTTCAAATCTGTCGGAAAGATTTCATGTGTTTTTTTCACTACACTTTTCTTGTATAGTTTTGTTAAAGTTATCTTTATTCCTCATGGCTCCTTTTATTGTGTCTTTTCTGTTTCTCTTGTTGGTGAAGAGCGACTTCATTTGTCTTTATATATTTTACTCAGCTGTCATTCACTCTCATGGTTTATCTGTAGATACTCTTAAAAATTATGCACTTGTATACATATATATGTACATCTATATATCTATATCTGTTACTCTAAAAATGAGAGGCCTTTTTGCTCTTATTTTTCTTTTGTTGCTGGTCCTAGGGCTTGAGCTCAGGGCCTGGGCACTGTTCTGGAGCTTTTGTGCTGGAGGCTAGCACTCCATCACTTGTGCTACAGCTCCACTTCTGACTTTTTGTGATTAATGGGAAATAAGAGTCTCATGGACATTATTGCCTGGTCTGGCTTTGAACCTCAGATCTCAGCCTCCTGAGGAGCTAGGATTATAGGCATGTGCCACTGGCACCTGGATTCTTCCTTCTGTTTTATTTTTTGTTAGGTCCAAACCAGGACTTGAACTTAGTATCTGATGTGCTTATTGGGTAGCACTCTACAAACTGAGCCAGGCCTCCAGTCCTGAGAGGCCTTTTTAAAAGTCCTATGTCTTATTTTTCCTGTCTTCATGTATTAATATAGACTTTTATTATACCCTTTGGGATTTTTTGTTGTCAGTCACAGAACTTGAACTCAGAGCCTGGATGCTGTCCCTGAGTTCTCTTGCTCAAGGTTAGTGCTCTACCACCATTTCCTGATTTCTGGTGGTTAATTCGAGATGAGAGTCTTAAGAACCTTCCTGCCCAGGCTGGCTTCGACCCATGTTCCTCATAGCTCAGCCTCCTGAGTAGCTAGGATTATAGGCATGAGCCACTAGCATTTGACTGGCCCTTTCTTTTGTTTTATTGAGGCATATCAATTCCCATACTGTCCATAGATCCTTTTGCATTACAGTGGCAGAGTTGTATAGACTTACATAGTAAGCAAAGTTTAAAGGATTTGCCATTAAGCCCTTTACAAAATGTTTGCTTCAACCATCCACATAATGAGATTGAGCAGAGTCACTGTTGGTAACTCTTCTTGGTTTACTCCTGGCATTAAAATGAGTTTATCAAAGTGCATCATCAAGACCAATGCTAACATATTAATTAGGTTAAGAAAATGTCCTTTTAGTCCTAGATTTATAAGATATAGTTTTTGTTTTACTATTTAAAAAATAGGGAATAAGTGTTGGCTCCTATCAATTTTGGCACCTTAAGGAGATTAGCTTTAGTCTCATTTCAAACATATTTCATTAAATTCTCTTCTAAATTGTTCTATCGTTTCCAGTTCTTGGTAGCAGCATCCCGCTGTTCACCAGAGTGCCTTTGTAGTATGAGGTTGTAATGGGTCTGACTTTTCCTGGGGACTTGTCCACAGTGGGGTTTGTGGGAATTCTGCTCCAGCTTTTCCCATGATCCTCATTGACCTGGGACCCATTTTTATGTTAATTCATCAAACTTGGCATTTCTGGGCCGTGAAAACAGCCTAAGTTGATAACCCTCAAATGTTCCAAAGTTAACGGTCCAGAGTTTAAATTGTGTAGGGAAACTGTTTGTTTTCTTTCCTTGAAGACAGACAGACAGACAACAGACTGATAGGCAGATGACAGACAGGCCCATGACCTGATCTGCTGGGAGACATTTCTGAACCTCTTTTTCCTGGGGCTGCTGCTTTTTGAGAGGCTTCACTTGGGACAGCAGCCTTTGGCCTTGGGTAGGCTGCATAGGCTTTGCCTCTCTTGCCTACCTACTGGGAGATGCTTACTTCCGGTCCTCTATTCATCCTGGCTCCCTTCTTTCCCTTCCCATGGCTCACTCCTTAAGGACAGAATTCACAGGCAATTCCATGCTTACTTCTAGTTTTTAGTTGTTCCTGGGCTTCCTGTGCCTGTTAATATCGCCTTTACTTGCAAGTTCAGTTGTGAATTTAAAAAGATGATATATGGCTAGGTGCTAGTGGCTCACATCTGTTATCCTGGCTGCTCAGGAGGCTGAGATCTGAGGATCACAGTTTGCAACTAGCCCAGGCAGGAAAGTTCTTGAGACTCTCATCTCTAATTAGCCACACAAAAACTAGAGGTAGAGCTGTGACTTCAGTGATAGAACATTAGTCTTAAGGAAAAAAAAAATCAGAGACAGTGTCCAGGCCCTGAGTTCAAGCCCCAGGACTAGCACACAAAAAAAGAGATAGGTTCAGGGACTTGTAGCAAGTGTGTGGTTTGTGTCTTCTGAGCTCACTGTCTTGCAGCAAGGAGAGGATGTCCTCTAAAAGTAGTTTTGATATTCAAAAAACAGATGCAAACTTATTAGTCTCACCTGGTAATTCTGAAATATGGTAATGGTAATGATTATGCTTCTCTGGGAGAATTTACAATTTTGCATGGTTTTCAATTCAAGAAGAAGCTGAAAGCGGTGTTTAAGGGGCATTCAATGCTTGAAAATAAAATGCAGATACATAGCAGGGTGCCAATGACTCATGCCTAGCATCCTTGCTACTCTGGAAGCTCAGATGTGAGGATCATGGTTTGACACCAGCTTGGGCAGGAAAGTCCATGAGACTCTTATCTCCCACTCAACACAGAAAAGCCTGATGTGGAGCTATGGCTCAAGTAATAGAATGCTGGCTTTGAGCGGAAACAGCTAAGGGACAGCATCCAGGCCCTGAGTTCAAGCCCTAGTACAGACACAAAACAAATACTCACAGGTACACCACTAGCCTTTTCTTCTGAGCAAGTAGAGCTGCAAGGAATTCCTAGGCTGGCAAGGTGTGTGGGATAGATCTGTCCATCCCTTGTCTATTGCCTGTGTTCAGAATACATGGGCAGGCCTGGGGCTGGCGGAGGCTTGCAGGGAGCTGAACTTTCATGTCTTCTCTTGATTTTTTTGCTCATACTCTGAAATCAAGGCAACTCTTCCATGAAAATACAGCCAGGGGTCATTATAGTTTTTGATTAGTGCCAGAATGGCTGCCATTTTAATCTCTGTTAATGGTTGAGAGGAGGCTCTATGGGACTTTGCCATGGCTCATGCTTGATTCCAATCTAATCTAGCAGCATCTTAATTTGGATTGAAAGACAGCCTTGGGAATTTTTGCTCAGTGCTTTTCAGAGTGTTCTGGAATGACACGTTACCTGATGCTACCTGAGGGAGGGTACTTGGGCAGTCATGGCTTCTTGGAGTCCTGATCTACCCATGAGAGCGCCAGAAGTGCCAGGCTGTGATTCCACCACAGTCCTGTGTGACTATGGAGCTGTGCACATGACTGCAGAGAGCCTTCTTGGTATACAGTAGGCACATTTGCGGAGGAGCTGATCCAGCTAACCAGTCTATCTGGAGCAGAAATTACAAGCCTGCTAATTAGAGTGATGTTCAGCTTCCAGCTAAGCGCTAGGCACTTGTGGACTTTGCCAGAGTCTGGACTTGTGAACGGTTTGACAAGAGAAAAGGAAAGGAATAGGCCAAAGAGGCCATCTCTGTTGGGGATTATTATGGCCTGGGAAAGACTGCCCTTCCACCAGCCTTGGGACAATAGAAGCCCCTCCCACCTTTTGACCTCTACCCCTTGGGAGGTGAACACGTGCGTGCCACCATGATGGGGTTGTCCCGCCCACAAAGGGAAGTTTTGTGATGTCACTTGATGAACGTGACCCCTAGCCTATGACTGACCCTTTGGCCAGCCCCCTTTCTTTCCCGCCACTACTTCTATATAAGTGCCCTTCCATATTAAAGTCTTTGAGACGCATTCCACCACCGCAGCGTGTCCCTGATGCCTTCCTTTCGCCTCCGCCCTCGGTAACATGTGGGGGGAACTGGGGGGAGGGGAAGCTTCAGCAACCCGTCCTCTACTTAGCGTTTGCCCATGTGAGCACGCCTTTGGCCTTCCGCTGGCGGAGGGCCAGGCTGGGTGCTCTTTCATAGAGTTTGTGGTTACCATTCTCCCCGTGGGGGGAGAAAGGGGGTCCAGAACCCCAACATAAATGGCGCCCAACGTGGGGCCGAATTGTACGGCCGAGAAGTTCGGGGTACAGTATCCCCACAGATTTTGCTAAGTAGGGTTTTAGAGGAGGGTCCTGCCCATCCAGATGGGGCAGAAGCATGGAGACAAGACAGGCTCGCGGGACGCGGCGCCAGAGAGTTGCCCCGCCGTGGCGATTTGGCGCCGGGCGGCGGAGGGAGCGGGGCGCGCTTCCCGCGGAAGCATGTCAGTGGAGCAGTGGGGCCGGAGCAAGAGGAATGCGACCCCGGGCTGGGGTCGGTTAGTTCTGCTCTGTGCGCCCCGGGCCAGACGGCGGTCCCGGCACCCGCAGTGGCGCTTGAGAAGCAGTGGGTGGCCGAGCGCCGGAGCGGTTTGGCTTGCGCGGGCTGAGCTGAGTACACTGGGCTCTGCGCGGCCCGGGTTCGCGAGCTGCGTGCGCTGGGGCCCGCGTGGCACCAGGCGTCTTTTGCGGTAACATTTCGGCGGCCGAGCACGGCGTGGCGGAAGCACGGTTCCGCCATGTGGGAAGCTGTGGCATGGCGGCGGCAGAGCGTTGGGGATGGCTGCTGCTTTGGCCAGACTTGTATTTACAATGGCTGGGCTGGAGCCAGTGCGGCCCCAGCCCGCGGATGGAAAAAAAAAAAAAAAAAAAAAAAAAAGGCGTGGCGTGCAGTTTAGACCATGGGACGGTGTCCCGCTGGGGTGCGCGGGCAGCAGTGGCGGCTGCAGCCCGGCAAACTGCTTTATGCCCGCCGATGGTCGTTAAGCTCAGAAATTCGGGTGAGTTGGTTGAATCCTGATTTCTCTGACTTAACACACACGTGGAGCACAATGGGGCGCGCCATATTGGAGGCGGGGCCCCACCCATTCCCCCCAGGTGAGGGGCGTGCCAGGCTCGCCTGGGCTGGCCGATCTCTCTGCAGGTGAGAGAGGCAAGCACCCCGCTGTGCTTGCCTGCACTTTTCTCTCTGTGTCAGCTGCAGACGGGGTTGGAGACAGGAAAGCCTCAAATTATAAACTAAAATGGAATATTGAAAGGAAAACAAAGAGTTTTGATACAGCAATAGGTAATTTGATTGAACTTCCATGTTTACCAGTTCAAAGATATAAAATCAACTGGAGTTTTTCTAGATGGATAAAAGGGTTTGCTTGTCCACTGTGATTTAAAAATTGTCATGTTGGGAGTGTGTAATTAACAGGTTTCCCTTTTGTTTTTTATTCAACCACGTGGTTCTATTATGGGCAAATTAATATCATTTGCCGCTGGAATTCCAGAAAATTTAAATGGCCAATCAAAGCAATTTTAAAGAGCGCTCAGGTATTTTTGTGTGTGTGTGTGTGTGCGCGCGCACGCGTGTGGTTGTTGGTAAGATTTAAAGGCACAACAATAGGTTTCCATCCCGGTGTTCGATGGAGATAAAGGTGCCTATAAAAATTTCCATAAGGTTCAAATATGCAACATGTGGTAAAAGTTCACCAGTATGTTATTTTATATTCAGTGTGTTTCCATAAGGTTCAAATATGCAACATGTAGTAAAAGCACAATGGTATGAAATCAGCATGTTATTTTATACTCAGTGTGTTAAAAGTTAAGTGTGCATGTAGCCTTAACAACTCTTTGGCATAAATTAAGATTTTACCTTCCCATTTTCTCTCCTGTGTTCTCATAAACTCTCAAGATCAAGAAATTGAGATTGCTTCATACAAATGTGACTATTAACCTCAGCTTTCCTGACCCAGGATTAATATACTGCTTTATAGGATACAGGTGGACAGATGCTAGCCGCATGGACGGTGGCAGCTCCTGGATATAGGAAGATGCCACCACAGTCTGTTCCCGAACTGCCTTGTTTCACTACTAATGATTCTTTGCTCTCTCTCCCATTGGAAGCTGCTCGAATGATTTATGAGCCTTGAGTAGGATGTGAATAGTTCCATCTTAACAGTTACTCCAGGTTAAATCACCATAGTTATGTTAGTGGTCACAGCAAGCCAGGTAAAATTTTGGGATTAAGAAAGTCTTTGAATTTTGTGATTAAGAAAGTCTTTTCACCCTGCTTAAACCAGAAGGGCATCGATATACCAGAGCCAGAAGTGCTGAAAAAATTTTGAACACCCTAACCAATCTATATAGAAATTTTACAGGCAACCCAGAGCAAGATGTGAGCAAGAGATACCACTACAGCTTTGCCTCGAGTTCCCCATCGCATGGCATGGAACTTGCCAAATGGGGATGAGGGACGCAGCCACTTCCGAGACTGAGGATTCCACAATGCTTTAACCCTTTGCCCTTGGTTGTCATTTATCTGTGTTCTCTTTCACTTGCCAGTGGGATTCAATGGCGTGATTCAAGTTGATGGCATGTAAATCTCATGTTTTCTAAGTGTTATAGCCAAACCTTCACAAGCAGTTTTTGGTCAGTTCTCAACGGGTTACAAATGGATTATCTCTGTGTTTTTTCCTTGTTGCTCAATTGGGAATAAAAAGGGCTTGTAGGACTATGACTCCCTGGATAGTTCAAAGCCAGCCCGGGCAAAAGGAAAAATTTCTCCAAAATCCCACCTCCCAGTTAAACAGCAAAGAGCCAGATTGAGAGCTCAACCACAGAGAGCGAGCAAAAGGCTGAAGCAGCACCGTGACTCAAGTGGTAGAGCACTAGCCTTGAGCGAAAGTGCTCATGGACAGTGCTCAGGCCCCGAGTTCAAACGCGGATGGGAAAATGCAATTCCAGCCACAAACGTTAAAATTCCTGGGACTTAGCCAGTCCAGGAGACGGAAAGGTGGAGTGGAGTGAGAGGAGAATGGTGCCATATTATCCTAAAGGGAGCTGCCTTGTTTCACCCTTTCAAAATGGATCAGAGCCGGGAAATCGAGAGAGATAATTCCTGTCCATTTTCTTCTTTTTTGCCAGTTGTATATAGGTGTATATATATATTTATTTATTTTGCCTCTGACTGGCTATGCCAAACCAGTTTTCTATCATTAACCACTTCTTTCAGTCGTTTCTCCTTACTCGTTCACTTTACAATTGGGTTTATGCTCCAAAAAGGGAACTGTTCCTGGCTTATGCCCAGGGTGTGTTCTATGCCATTCATGCCAACCAGCTCTGAGAACTTGTCGATACTTCGCCTGACCTTTTCACAAGTGTCTTTTGACAGAATAACATCTCTTGCTGAGATCACCAATGGGGAATTTGCCGTTCACAGTCGTCACCCTAACACAGGCCTGAACCCTGGAGGCACCAGCCTTGGAAACTTCTGGGTATGCCCAAAGACTCAGGGGGGGCTGGAGAAAACCATAGCGCTCTCTGGCCCTAGTGACCATACTCATGGTAATGATGGGGACTTTTTGCCAGCTACACCGGACTGCCAGGCTGACCAGGGGCCCTTGATTTACGTCGCCCCCTTGACAGCAGGAAGTAGCTACAGAAGACGAGACCTCCATCCATACTCCCTGCCTGGTGGCCGCCGGTGTCATAATTTAAAAAAAAAAAAAAAAAAAAAAAAAAAAAAAACAAAAGGGGGAGGTATTCCCCAGGATTAATTAAGGATTCCCTAGGATTAATTAAGGATTAGTTGTGCTTATGTCAATTATCCAGAAATTTTAAATCATCCCGAATCAGTGTGGGATGGAGTACAGTATATGTGTTTTTCCAGATTGGAAAATTAAACCCAGAGCACCCACTCTGGAGAAATGTTTTCTTGTTTTCTCCAGGAAAAGGAGGACCATGTTGGACTTCTGCTCTCCCATGAAAATATGGAAAGTAGGACTGCCTACGGTAGGAGGCAACCAAGCTTCCTTTCCTTGTCTGCTTTCTAGATTCCTTCTTGAGCATCTCATGGCTCATGGAAAGTAGGACTGCCTACGGTAGGAAGCAACCAAGCTTCCTTTCCTTGTCTGCTTTCTAGATTCCTTCTTGAGCATCTCATGGCTCATGGAAAGTAGGACTGCCTACGGTAGGAAGCAACCAAGCTTCCTTTCCTTGTTTGCTTTCTAGATTCCTTCTTGAGCATCTCATGGCTCAATGTTTTGCTGTGGCAATACTGCCTACAGCGTCACACAAAGAAACCAAAGGAATTTTGCACCATGCTTCTTCCTTTCCTCTCCCCCTGCTGCTAGACTTGGGGAGTCCCGTTGGAAAGAAAATAGAAGCTGAGGGTATTGACACTCAACCCCAATGTTTTATGATAGAAATGTTTAAAAGGGTAAATGCAAAGGTTTAACACCTTGGCTTCAATGTTTATATAAAAGAATGTTTCACTAATCACTTATGTTTGAGTTATCAGCTACTGTGAACTGCCGGGAATGCCAGAGTTTCAGCTTCTACCTCACCAACAAAAGAGGGCTGCTGTCTGCACCTTCCTGCACTTGGCAGAAACCAGTTGAGGATTCTGACTTCTGGACATAGCCAGATGGATGGACCCTTACCTACCCCTCACCCCAGTTTTGTGGAAGGGGCCCCACAGATCTTATGTCAGCATTTGCCTTATGCCCACACATGCCATGTGTTTACAGCATCCCCTGCTTATTGAAAAAAAACAAAAGGGGGAGATGTTGGGGATTATTATGGCCTGGGAAAGACTGCCCTTCCACCAGCCTTGGGACAATAGAAGCCCCTCCCACCTTTTGACCTCTACCCCTTGGGAGGTGAACACGTGCGTGCCACCATGATGGGGTTGTCCCGCCCACAAAGGGAAGTTTTGTGATGTCACTTGATGAACGTGACCCCTAGCCTATGACTGACCCTTTGGCCAGCCCCCTTTCTTTCCCGCCACTACTTCTATATAAGTGCCCTTCCATATTAAAGTCTTTGAGACGCATTCCACCACCGCAGCGTGTCCCTGATGCCTTCCTTTCGCCTCCGCCCTCGGTAACATGTGGGGGGAACTGGGGGGAGGGGAAGCTTCAGCAACCCGTCCTCTACTTAGCGTTTGCCCATGTGAGCACGCCTTTGGCCTTCCGCTGGCGGAGGGCCAGGCTGGGTGCTCTTTCATAGAGTTTGTGGTTACCATTCTCCCCGTGGGGGGAGAAAGGGGGTCCAGAACCCCAACACATCTCAGGGCAATTGCTTACAATCAGAACCGGACATAGCCCAAGGACCTGCTTCTTCCTTTGCCAGAAAAATGCTCATTCTTCCCCTTTCATGACTGCACCCTTGTTCCAGTATTGACTATTTTCATTTTTCTTTTGTTTTCTGGCCTAGTACTCTGCACAAACCCAGGGCTCCATAGTCTGAGATATGCCCTCCCCAGTTGGCACAGTTTTCTAACCTCTATGACCCAACTGCTCTGTTAATTGTCCTTCCTCTTTCCATGCAGTTCTGTGACTATTCTCCAGTATTCAATAATCCCTTGCTGTCTAGTGTTCTCTCTCTTTCTCTCTTTTTACTAATTGTAAAGAGATATTCACTAATGTTAATATTTATTGAACATATGTCATCATCATGTGCCAGGCCCATTTAAAGCATTTTAATAAAAGTAGCTGATATTTATTAAGCACCCACTGTATGCCAAGTACTGTTTTTGGTACAGGGAATGTGAATTAGTTGACACAGTGACTGCTTCTCTCCAATCATGTTTATCTAAGGGACCGGTGGAATCCATCAGTAGACAAACCCCAGGCGGTGTCAAGAAGGGACATGTGGAAGGCTTGTGGAAAGAGGGGCTGCCTGTCTGCTATGTGACTCCTCAGGCCTCCCTATCATTCACTCACAGTTCCACTTTTGTCCAGAGCCCAGCTCAAGTCCTGCACCTGCACTATGACCCTTCTCTCCTTTTTTTTACATTCTTTTGAGATATTGGTGATAGCCAGCCATTCCTGTCCATTGCCTTTGTGGAAGGGAAATGTATACGTTGTAGGCCACTTCACCATTGCATTCTAGGACCCACAGTTGGAGCATTTGACACTGACTCCTCACAAGAGCTTTACTCTTTCCACTTAAAGAGGAGGAAACAGACTTTCTGAAGGTTACATCTGGTAAGTGACTGAGCCAGGATTTGAACTCAGGTCCTGTAGAATCCACAAGCTTCTCTTTGCCACTAGCCCAATCCTCTCCAGTATGGTCAGGACCCTGCTTTGATCTTTCAATCCTGCTTCTTGTTCCCCATAGGGACATTGGTCATACTTCACATAGCTTCTGGTTTTCTCCTTTGACTACTCTTGCAGGTGTTGTGTAGGTGAACATAGCTATGCCTATGCACACAAGGTAAGCATTTTTTTTTACATTCCCTCTCCTTAAGTACTCTTGCTGAATGCCCCAGGTTGGACCAGACCTGAGCACATGAAGCCTCTACTCTTCAGTAGAGGGGTGTCTTGGTGTAGAGGCCAATCCTCACATCGGAGCACAGCCCTGGCCACCCTCTGAGCACCCATGGCTCCTCTAGTCCTTCCTACCATCTTGCCGGCCTCATGAGTTCCCTTAGTGCATGCAGTCCAAGCTGCTGAGAAAACCTACACATCTAAAAATAGACCCAACTTTTTATAAGTGATGGTCGTGAGAGACACGAAACTTATTTCACTAGATCTTTCCAGGGCTCAGAACACATTTGATAGAGCTCCTTTTTCTAAATTGCGTTCCGGCTACCCGAGAAAGTCAATTTTCTTTTTTAATAGCTGCACGTCATTTCTGGACTCACAATGGCCTAAACCCAGTCCTGTTGCCCATCAGAGTCATCAATAGGGACTCCATTTAAAATTCATCTCTTTTCCTAGTCTGTCTATCCTCGGGGGATTAAAACTAGAGAGTCACTAAGGTGCGCACAGGAAATTGTGGAGGAAGAATTCTGAAATTTTCAGAATGTCACAGTTGATCCTGGGAGCCCAGTGGGCTAGCATGCTCCCCTTTGAACTTAATCTGCTACCCCTCAGCTCTCTGCATCTTAGCAGAAAGAAGGGAATTTCATGAGAATAAAAAAGGAAGTATTTGTAGACAGAGAAGGGAATGAGTACCGTGCCCTCCCTAATGATTGAGTGGGAACATTTCATTTTAGAAATGGAAGGAGGCTGGTCTACTACAGCTGGGAAGATGGATGATCGAAGCGAGAGGGGGAAGGTGTAAAGGAAGGACATTTCTTCCCAAATATCGTCCTTCTGGTGAGGGAGAGAGTCTACAGACAGGGAAGGTGAGTTGCTAAGGGCATGGTCTAAGCTAGAACAAGAACTTGGTCTTTATTTTTCTCTCATCAGCTTTGCTCAAACATTCAGTTGACAGTGGTACGTGGAGAACTGTCACTGAGTTTTCTTCTGCTTTGTATATCTAGCATGGAGTTCTAGCTCTGCCACATAAGGATTAGGTGAATGTTAATTCACCTATTAAATTCACCCATTAAATTCACTCATTAAATATGGGTGCCAGGAGAGGTTGGGAAGCCGGCTTGTTAATGACTGTCATTCCCATAGTGACCACCAGGTGGTGCCCTCTTAGAGCAGGAGCAAATGTCTTCAGAGATGGAGAATGGCGGGACCCAGGGTAGCAGAAAATTCAGAAGCGTGGTTGCTGCTGACTTTCTTTATTTAGGTCAGTTTCACAAGAGACCCAAAGGAATCCTTCTGGGTGGTTTTCATTCTTAATGAAAGTGTTAGGCTTGAAAGTTCTAGGCCAGGCCAGTGGTGTTTAAAGGGGTTCCTATGTGTCTTTTCTGCTCACGTTCTGTCTTCCACTAGAATGTACCTCTTATAGTTTCTCCATTTCCTCTGTAGTTCCTCTCAGTAGTGCCATGTATAGATTGGTCCATTACCTTGTGTGGATCACAGTATTGGGTCCCTCTGTGTAGATTTGTGCTCTAAAGAAAACATTTCAGTGGGCTTAGGAAACTTCTCCACAGCAACACAGATAGCTGAGTGGCAGAGAGAGAGAGGGGGGAAGATATACAGGCAGATAGGAAGGCAGGCAGGCAGGAAGGCAGGCAGGTAGGCAGAGACAGAGAGGAAGAAGAAAGAGGAGGAGGAAGGGAGGGGAGAGGGAGAAGAAAAGACAGCACTCATACCCAGGCCTACCACATCCACAGGTCATGCTGTTTTGATTTATGCAGTGTATAGTTGAATGTGTCTGTGTTGATGAGATCCAGGGACAGTAGTAAAGCAAAATCCAGGTAACCAAAGCCACATCATATAGAGGGAGTACAACCATCTCTGGGATGTTCACAGCCATTTGCAAAGGTATACTCAGCCCAAGGCTTCTTGGTGTCCATAACCCTAATTTAAAGGTAGTAGAGATTCTGATTGCTCCAAGCTGAGGATGGAGATGCTGGATGAAACTGTGTGATGGTGTGTGTGTGTGTGGGGGGGGGGGGTGATGGTGTGTGTGTGTGCACATGTGCTTATGTGTGTGTTTTAGAGAAAGTGAGTTAACCCTACATAGGCCTGGGATACTGTCATTCTTGCCAAGACTGGACTTTGGAAACAGAGCAGATGAACTTTATCCTGAACCCTAGAAACCTCTTTCCACACAGGCCTAATCGGCATCCCAGTCTCATCTTCAAAATGTCTTCTATCCTGTGTCTTTGTGTTTCAGGTTTCAGTTATTTGATAGGTCACAATGAATTGTACGGGGTTAATAAAATAAATAGATCGACACACTGATTTAATAAATAGCATTTCTTTGGGGAGAAAATGACTTAGCTTAGTTAACATCTGCAGAAGATCTTGATGTTGAGGTATCAGGAATGATTAGCAGCTGGGAGGTTGAAGGAGGCAGCAGTTTGGATTGTGATGGGAGCTATCGCTAAAAGTAAGTTGGAGGGAAGGGGATCAAGGGAACTTACGGTTAAAAAAAAAACAATACCTTGTAATGATGATACAGATCAAGATGCCCTGTACACATAAACTGATTTGTTATATGGTAAAATAAATAACCTAAAATTAAGGTAAGTAAGGGAAGAAGTGGGTTGGGAGGGGTTGAATGAGGCTATTGAAAAGGGTGACATGGATTAAAATGCCCTGTATTCATAAACTGTTTTGGTGAATGGTAATGGCACTGTACAACTACTTACAGAGAGTAAGAATATATCTTTAGGGGCTGGGGATGTGGCTTAGCGGTAGAGTACCTGCCTAACATGCATGAAGTGTTGGGTTCAATTCCTCAGTATTACATAAACAGATAAAGCTGGAAGTGGTGCTGTAACTCAAGTGGTAAGAGTGCTAGGCTTGAGCAAAAGAAGTTCAGGCACAGTTCCCAGGTCCTAAGTTCAAGCCCCAGGCCTGGGAAAAATAAGAATACCCTTTTTTTTTTTCAAATTTTTATTATCAAACTGATGTACAGAGAGGATACAGTTTCATACGTTAGACATTGGATACATGTCTTATACTGTTTGTTACCTTGTCCCTCATGTCCCTCTCCCTCCCCCCTTTCCCTCCCCCCCCCGGAGGTGTTCGGTTCACTTACACCAAATAGTTTTGCAAGTATTGCTTTTGTAGTTGTTTCTCTTTTTTTACCCTGTGTCTCTCAAATTTGGTATTCCCTTTGAATTTCCTGCTTCCAATACCAGTAAACACGGTTTCCAATATACTCAGATAAGATTACAGAGATAGTGTAGGTACAACCACAGGAAGGTGATACAAGAACATCATCAATAATAGAAACTACACATACACATAGGACGTTGAAAGTAGTTACAACTGTGATATAAAAATTGTTTCCATAACATGGATTTCATTTCACTTACATCATCTTGTGTGTTCATAAGGGTATAGCTATTGGGCCTTGTGATGCTCTGCTATGACTTGCCTAAACCTGTACTAATTATTCCCAATAAGGGAGGCCATAGAGTCCATGTTTCTTTGGGTCTGGCTCACTTCACTTAGTATAACTTTTTCCAAGTCCTTCCATTTCCTTACAAATGGAACAACGTCATTCTTTCTGATAGAGGCATAAAATTCCATTGTGTATATGTACCACATTTTCCTGATCCATTTGTCTATGGAGGGGCATCTGGGATGGTTCCAGATTCTCGCTATGACAAATTGTGCTGCGATGAACATTGTTGTGCTGGTGGCATTACTGTGATTTTGTTTGTGGTCTTGTGGATAGATACCCAAAAGTGGGGCTGCTGGGTCATAGGGGAATTCTATATTTAGCCTTCTGAGGAATCTCCATACTGCTTGCCAGAGTGGCTGAACCAGTTTACATTCCCAACAACAATGAAGTATGGTTCCCTTTTGGCCACATCCCCTCCAACAATTGTTATTATTAGTTTTCTTGATATAAGACATTCTTGCTGGGGTGAGATGGAATCTCAATGTTGTTTTGATTTGCATTTCCTTTATGGCCAGTGATGTAGAGCATTTTTTCATATGTCTATTGGCCATTCTCATTTCCTCATCAGAGAAGTTTCTTTGTAAGTCTTTAGCCCACTTGATGAGGGGGCTATTGGTTCTTTGCGGTTTTGTTTTGGAAGAAGGTAATTTTTTTAGTTCTGCATATATTTTAGAGATGAGGCCTTTGTCTCTTGAATGTCCGGTAAAGATCTTCTCCGAGTCTGTGGGCTTTCTGTTTATCTTGCGAGATATGTCCTTTGCCATGCAGAAGCTCTGCAGTTTGATGCAGTCCCATTAATATCCCGACACCATTCTATAACAAAATAGAGGAAGCAATCCAGAAATTCATATGGAACAATAAAAGACCTAGAATAGCAAAAATACCCCTAAGCAGAAAGAACAGTGCTGGAGGAATTACAATACCCAACTTCAAGCTGTATTATAAAGTTATAGTAATAAAAACAGCTTGGTATTGGCACCGGAACAGGCCTGAAGACCAATGGAACAGAATTGAAGACCCAGAATTGAACCCACAGAACTACGCCTACTTAATCTTTGATAAAGAAGCTAAAACAATAGTATGGAAGAAAGATAGCCTCTTTAACAAGTGGTGCTGGCAAAATTGGCTTAACACATGCAACAAGCTAAAACTAGATTCTTATATATCACCCTGCACCAAAATCAATTCCAAATGGATTAAAGACCTTGAAATCAAAACAGGCACCCTGAAAACACTAAAGGAAGGAGTAGGAGAAACACTTGGGCTCCTTGGCACAGGACAGAACTTCCTTAACAAAGACCCTGAAAGGGTACAAATCAAAGAAAGGTTGGACAAAAGAATACACTTTTTATAACACCTCATATATACATTCATTTCAGGCCTTACTTGATACTTTTTCGTAGAGCCACATCTTATCCTCCTGTTTTTATGTTCAAAAATCTTATTGGAGTCCATCAGAAATGCTCAGTGATAAAACACATGAAAAATGTGGCGAGAGACTTAGGTGCTAGAAGTTGGGCATTAGTAATCCTCAGAGTAGATATTGTTATTCTTTGCTCCCTTCTTTCTTTAAATAATGAAATGGAGGTAGAGGTGTCCAAAAACTAGCTCATGACAAAAACCAGAATTCGAAGCCAGGGCTGTGTGGTTATAAAGCTATCCTCAACCACTGTGTTATGCTATGAGAATTAAGTAGCAAACCATAAAGTAAAAGCTCTCGCTATCCATAATGTAGCAAAGGAATTCCCTTAGTCATTTGACAGTGAGTGTATCGGTGCTGTGGTGAGTCCTAGGTTAGGGTGAATAAAATGGTGGACCCCGTCAAATAGGTTTTAACCTCAGAGAAGATCAGGGAAGGCTTAGTGGCTTGGGAGGCTTGGTTACAAGTTGACATCGAAGCTTGTTTTAGATCTGTTCATTTAGTCTACAACTTGCCTTAATGAAAGTTGGTTTTAAAACTGACCAGATTTGTATCCTTTCTTTAGAAAGACAGCCATTCCGGGATAGTTATGATGTAAGGAGGCCAAGTCTGAGTAACTTCTCACAGCCATCTTGGTACCTCTTGCTGAGTACCCAGTACTGAAAGGGAGAGAGGCCATACATTAAATGTAGATGCCTAGCTCAAGGTGAGCTAGGAAAACTGCTTCAGAGAAATGCAAATGTTATAGCCTTATAGAGAGTGCTATGATTCTGCATTGATTACCTCCCTAAATGGCTTGAATCACCACCCTCAGAGTAGTCTCTTAAGATTCCCCTATGTGGAAAGGCTCAGGCGTATTTCCTAGATGGAAGGTTGAGGCCTGTCTTCCCTAGATGGAAAAGTTCTGCTGGTACCTGAGCTTATACCTGAGTATGTCTATGGAAGGTCTGCTTTTGTTGGGCTTGCGTGCCTCCACCCCAAGCATGTGGTTTGTGTCTTTAAAAGCTTTGTGTAAGCTCTGTTCCGGGCTGCAGATCTTTGAGACAGAAGTCCATCTGTAGACCACCAAAGCTCTAATAAAGGCTCCCAATTCGACCTCTCAAAATGTGGCTTCTCTTTTTTCTCACCGTACAGCAGTGGCTCTCTAGTACTTGTGTCTTAAATGGTAACCAATTAACGACAGCTTTCCTTACTTGATAACCTATTTGACACCATACACGTGTGTCTTAGAAATCTGCCAATCATAGAGCCGCATACTTTTCAAAATTCTCTATATATCTGTTTCACAATTCCCTCTCATCTGTTCTATTTGGAGCTACTCTTCATACAATGTAGGTCTCTTTCACCATCGTGAGCAATAAACTCATCTCTTTGCTTCTGTTTCAGCTAGTAAATGGAGTTTTCATAGCCCTACAGGTGAGATCTTGTTGGACTGCGGAGAAGAAGTGTGGATAAGAGGTTGGAGCAGGATGGGTAGTGATGATGGTGGGTGCTGTAAACATGAAGCTCAAGAGGGCCTCTTGATGCAGCCGTGTGTGTTGAGAGACTTGAGGGACTTGAGAAGAGTCCAAAAAGCCCCAGATCTAGACAGAGAGCTTCTAGAAGGAAGGGCTTTGGGGTAGGAGAGGATGTTTCAATGTCTGGGGAAGAGGCAAATGAGGCAGGTGGGGAACTAGGAAGAGTTTGACTGCAAGATTAGGCCCTAAACTGTTGTGAAAGCCAAGTCAGATCCTGGAGTAGTCTACTCCTGAATATGTTACCTAGTTATCTTTCTCAGTCATGATTTACTACCTTTTCTATCGATGGAGAGAGATGCCTGTCAGAGAAGAGAAACTTATCTGGCTGCCCGTGACTCAGGCCTGTAATCCTAGATATTCAGGAAGTTGAGATCTGAGGATCATGGTTGAAAGCTAGCTGGGCAGGAAAGTCTGTAAGACTCTTATTTCTGATTAACCACTAAAAAGCTAGAAGTGAATAGAAGTGTAGCTGTGGCTCGAATAGTAGAGTGCTAGCATTGACAAAAAGAAACAAACAAACAAAAAAAACCAGTTCCAGGACAGTGCTTGGCCCCTGAGTTCAAGCCTTTGGACTGACAGCAAACAAACATAATTGAAGCCTACAACAATTTATTTGTTGTCAATACCTTGTGTCTTAGTGAAATCATCTGTCTTCTGCTGGAATTGTTGTTGGAACATGATGCCCCCCGGGTACCTGTTATTTTAGTTTGGGGATTATGGCTGTACTGAATGAGGGTGGTGGTGTTGGGGCTGCTTGGTCTTGCTAGCATTGACATGGGGTTTGCTCTGTGAGGTGACAAGGCCAGCTCCACAGTTTCTTGTGTTATGTAAGAGGCTCTTTTATTTCCTGACCCCTTTGCTCCTCCAAATATGTTCTCCCATAGCTGGCTGGAAGTGAATCTCTTTTCTTATGGCTCCCAACGATGGGACATATTTCCTTAACCATACCTCACGCTGCCTTGGATGAGCAGTGAATGCATCTTGCTTGTTCACACTTGAATTACACCTGGTTTACTGACACTCTCCCTGTTTGGGTTGCTAGCTGCAGAATTTATGAGTTACATCAAGTAGCAGAAAGTTTAAAGATAAAGCAAGGGGCTTACAAGGAGCATGCTGCCACATAATAAAGGCTTGTGCACTACACACACAGACACACACAGAGACACACACACAGTGTTAATAGCACACTGAGTTAGGAAAAATGAAAAGCTGTAAAAAATTAGTTTGTCACTGTCACCACCTCCATTCACTTTCAGGCTGAGACTATGGCCAGAGCTCGGGCCAGAGAAAAATGATCCAGATTGGGAAAGAGAAAGTCAGATGGTCATTGCTGTATCTAATAAATGAATTCAGCAGAGCTGCTGGACACAAGATCAATGGACAGCATGGCAGCGTGACTATGATCCAATCATGAGTTACCTGGACAAGGAGTCTCATTTGTAATAGCTAGTGAAACAATGAAATACAAATGGATAAATGTAACATTCACTACAAACTGGGAAAGAATCCTAGAACACATACACACACAGATACACACACACACTACACAGAGTAATTTTAAGCAAAAAGAACAATACAGGATGCATCATATTACCTGACTTCATAATATACTACAACGCTATGATCACCAGAAAAACACGGTAATATTGAAAATGTTGCTGGGAAAGTTACATATTTACCTGCTGAATGATGGAGCTAAGCAGTAAGTGAAAGAGAGAATGGACAAATAGTACTGAATCAAACTAGGAAGTTTCTGCCCAGTGAATGACATAGTTGATGAGCTAAAATAGACAGCCAAGAGACTCAGAGAAGAGCTGTGTCAGCTACACGTCAGAGGGTTCAAGAAACTAAACTCTCAAAGAATCAATAACCCAAATAATAAATGGGCAAATGAGCTAAATAGAGACTTCTCAGAAGAAGTAAAAACTGCCAATAGACACATGAAAATGCTTTTATTGCTGGCCATAAAGGAAATGCACATCAAAACAGCACTGAGATTCCATCTCATCTCAGTTAAAATGTGTACATGATCAAGAATACAAACAACAATAGAGGCTGTCATGGATGCGGGGCCGGGGGGGAGGGCGGAATCCCTAATAACACACTGATGGTGGGAATGTAAACTACCTCAACCACCCCAGGAAGCAAAGTTTATTTAGATAAACCCAATAAAGTAAACCTAGAGCTACCCTGTGATCCAGCAATCTCACTGGAACATATATCCAAAAGATTACAAACCATCATATGCTAAAGCCTCTTGTATAACCATGCTTATTGCTGCACTATTCACTAGAGCTAAGGGATGGAAACAGCTCTTATGCCCCTTAATGTACAAATAGATCAAGAAAATGTGATATATATGTATATGTATATATATATATATATGCGATGGAATATTATTCATTCATTAGAAGGAATGAGATTACATATTTCTAAAAGAAATGGAAGGCCCTGGAAAAAATCATATTAAGTGGAATGAGTTAGACCCAGAGAGACAAAGGATGCATGTTTTCTCTCATATGTGGAAGCTGGACCTAATTTATACATATGCAAGTAAACACATACAGAGTTGTATGCGAGGGTACACGGACATATTAACTGTATTTGCAAAGAATAATTCAAATGGTGTAATTTCTTAGAAAAACAAACTCACAATACAACAACGTGAATACCAGGAAAAGTATTTGAAAGGTGGGGAGAGGTTCAGGAATGGGGAAGACTAATCAAGAAAAGAGGGTAGGGAGAATGCAGTCATAACATTCAACATGTATCCTATGAAACTGGGAAAATTGAGAGTAGGGGTTTGGTTGGGCAAGATGGGGGAGAATGATGAAAGAAAGGGGTGACGTGGGTCCAGATACACTGCACTTACAAGTAGATTTAAATAGATTTGTTGAATGGTGACTCCTGTGCACTACTACTTAAACATAATAAAAAGATAACTGAATAGTGGATGCAGATTCTTCTCTTCCCATATACAACAACCAACTTAAAATGGACGAATGACTTAAATATAAGAACTGAAACTATGCAACTGCAAAAAGAAAACATGTAAAATACTTCAGGACATGGAAATAGGCAAAGATTATTTTTCTTTAGAAAAATAAGAATCCAGAAGCTCAGACTGTGGCTCATACCTATAACCCCAGCAACTTGGGAGGGAGAAGAAGATCTGAAGAAGACCATGAGCAAGGAGATCATGGGTTGAAGCCAGCATAGGCAAAAAGATATTGAGTCACTATCTTAACAAGCAAGTCAGACATGGAGATGCATTCCTGTAATCCAAGCTACACGGGAGCATTGGTAGGAGTATGCTAGAGGATCTCAGAGTCCAAGGCTGGTCCCCAAATGGAAGAACCTCTCTGAAAAATAATATAAAGCACAAAGGACTGGAGGCATGGCACCCCTGCCTCGCAAGTGCAGCGCCCTGAGTTCAAACCTTGACACCACAAAAACGTCTATAAATTCTTTTAAATTCTTTTACTTCTGAGTTGGGAAGTTTCTGGCTAATAGTTTTTCCAATACATTTTCTGCTGATTTTTTTCCTCCCCATCTATATCTATCTATCTATCTATCTATCTATCTATCTATCTATCTATCTATCTATCTATCTATCTATACACACACACACACACACACACACACAGTGAATGTTGATTTGCTTGATGGTATTTTGTTCCTCTGACTATATAAAACTTACCAACTTGTGTTTAAGTTCATAGACTTGTTTTGCTTTTTGTGAAGTCAGCTATTGCACCCCTTCAATAAGTTTCTAATTCAGTTATTAAGTTCTTTTAGCTCCAGAGTCAAGTCTGTTTTTTTTTTTTGCCAGTCCTGGGCCTTGGACTCAGGGCCTGAGCACTGTCCCTGGCTTCTTTTTGCTCAAGGCTAGCACTCTGCCACTTGAGCCACAGCACCACTTCAGGCCATTTTCTGTATATTTGGTGCTGGGGAATCGAACCCAGGGCCTCATGTATATGAGGCAGGCACTCTTGCCACTAGTCCATATCCCCAGCCCCTGTTCTTTTATTTTTGTTTGCTAATATTCTTGTTCTCTTCAGTTTTCATTTCTTCCTGATTTTATTTGTATACCTATGGCTTATTGTGTTTCTCTTCTCTTTTTTCTTTCTTTTTCTTGTTGTGACATCATGCGGCTTGAACTCGGGTCCTGGGTGCTGTCCCTGAGTGTTTTTGCTCAATGCTAGTGCTCTACCAGTTTGGTCCAAAGAACCACTTCTGGTTTTCTGGTAGTTAATTGGAAATAAGAGTTTTGGAAATTTTTGTTCCTTTGATGAGGCCATATTTCCTTGTTTCTTTATAGACCTTACTGCTGATGTACAATTTGTCTGTTTGCTATAATTTTGGCATTTGTAAGAACACTCAGTTCTCACAATCTTTATAGACTGGCTAACAAACCATCTAGTCAGATCAGGACCCTCCCCTTGTGACCCATCTAACCCTAATTATCCTTCCTCCCACCCCCCTACCCCACAACCCAACTCTCCAATTCCATTGCACCTAAGTTTGAGAATTTATTACCTTCATACATAGAAAGACCTTTGCCCACCAATCTGGAGAGCAATTTGGAGGGGCTTTTCTGGATCCGTGTTTTCTCTCTGCTTGTACATCTTCATTTCCCAGAGATTTGCCGTATTTTTTTTAAGAGTTTGTCATCTCCGGCTCCATCTGCTGTTGCTTTGGTTTTTGCCAGTCCTGGGCCTTGGACTAGCTTCCTTTTGCTCAAGGCTAGCACTCTGCCACTTGAGCCACAGCACCACTTCTTGCCTTTTCTGTATGTGTGGTGCTGGGGAATTGAACCCAGGGCTTCGTCTATATGAGGCAAGCACTCTTGCCACTAGGCCATATCCCCAGCCCCTTGCTGTTGCTTTGCAGTACTGCAGATACTCTGGTAGGGCAACAAGCAACCCCTGGGCATCCAAACTTTGGATGGGGCAGGAGAGAAGTCAGTCCTGCAGGTATCACCCTGAAAACCTGGAATGTTTGGCCCATGCCTGTTTCCTTGCCAAGGGAGAAGCCATGAGTAAGACATTTTCTCCCAAGTCCATTCAGCCGTGCTGAGCGTGGGTAAGGGTAACATGGAAAAACTGCTGCAATGAGTTTTCTTACCTGATATAGTTCTACTGTTGTTGACTTCCACTCATCTAGGGGAGCTGTCTAGGGTCTCATCAAAACTTTCTGGATAGTCAGAAGCTCTGTGAGAATGAGTTGAGATCTTCCTGTCCCACCATCTTGTTTATGTCACCACCCAGGCAGACAAGATTTGATACCTATCAGGGTAGGGCAATGGAAAGGCTGCCTGGGGATAAGATTCCATGTCTTCTTCTGTGACTATCAGTAGAGCTATTGATACATTGTTTTTTTTAAAGGATAAGGGTGCTAAAGTAGAGATTACAAAAGTATATTTGAAACTATAACATCTAAAACAATGCATTTGCTTACCTTCTTCATGCTCTCAGAACTTGAATGTTAAAACGATTTCCTTTAATATTTTCCTAATTATGAGCCCAATAAATGTTTATAGGAGAATGGATATGTAAATCAGCTGTAATCTGTTCAGAATGTTTAATGACTGTGAGCATTTTGGAGTATTTTTTGTTATATTTTGTATGCATCTGTGTAATATATTCCTAGTTATGTTGAATACATTACATAAATATTGTCTGTACACAGATTACATTTACATTTGTATCATGTTTCCTCCATGATCACCAGGTTTTATATAATGAATTTTTTTTCCATGTTAAGCCTTCAGTGATTTTTCAGTACTACACATTTTCCTAACATATGGCTTGGCCATATTCTATTTAAACATCTAACCACATCTCATATTTCTATATAAAAGGTCATGACAAATATGGGGATGTGAACACCTTTGTAAAAATATTGTACATGTGATTTCTTTCCAATAGATTCCTGGAAATGGAATTACTAGGTCAAAGAAGGCTTGGACATGAATCCTTTTAGAATTTTTCTCTTCCCTTTGGCCAATCGCTTTTGGATAATGTGTGACAGTATCTGTTATATTGCTCTTGTTACATAGGGGTATATTGTCTTTTTTTCATTAGTTTGATAGGTAATGATGATGCTGCATTTTATTTATATTTACTCAATTATTACCAAGGTGGAGTACTATTTCATTTGTAGTCATTGTTCTGCATCTGTGCTTTGTTTATTCTTATTCCCCTTGCTCTTTTTCATATTGGGAGACTAGAAATTTTGCTTTCTAATAAGCTTTTAACTACTCCTATATGGAAGCCATTCATACATTCTTAGTTTTGTGGTACTAAATTTTCCCTGATTTATGATATATAGTTTTAATTTGATCTTCTGTTCTGGCATACTGAATCTTTTGTTTTAAAGGGTTTGTAAAATTTCTTAGCAATTTCCTTTTTTATTGGCCCAGTAGTTAAGTTCCATCAAATATTAGGTAAATCTGGATTTTCACATATGTCTATGTAAGGTCTCTCTGTTTTAGTCTCCCCTGCCATCTTTGGGGTTCCCCAGGATTTCCTCCGGTGAAGTCTGTATCTTTTAGCTCTCTTAGCTATATAAAGCTTAATTCGTGTTGATTATACCCATAAGGTGAGATGTTTAGTTGTGGGGATAGAGAAGCATTTCACAACTTTGTGTTTATATATCAGTCCGGTATTGAGTCTGAGTTCCTGAGCTGTGGCCTTCACAGAGCAGGCTTTCTATGTACCCTTAGATGAGAGAGGAAGGTGACAGGAGATGGGAAGAGGAGACACAACCTTCCAGAGCATTGAGGCTTTGGTAAAGTCTATTTGTTACTGAAATCCTCTGGGCATGTTTCACAGTGGGTACTGAATGACCGTGTCCTAACATTCAGGATGAAGCCTGAGCTGCCACTGAGAGTGGGGAGTTGGGAGGACTTAGGGGGCTCAGATGAGGTCATGGAGGGAGGACCCTGATCTGAAGTGGAGGTAAGACTCATTGAAGTGTGAAAGTCTCCCAAAGACTGTTGCTCCAAGAATATCTCATGCCTGGCATATTGTTTGTTTGACTCTGCCATGTTGTTCGACTCCAAGGGCTTCCTATTCTTGTGGAAACTCTGTTGCATTCTTTCTCCCTTCTCTACCCTTGCCATGGATCCTCTGTTTGTCCTCTGAGTTCTTGTCTTGTGTTGGTCATGTTGGCTACATGAATCGTCTTCCCCTTCCCGCTGCCCTGGTCATAGTTTATCTCTGGTTGCTTTTCAGTGTCTGCATGTTCCAGACATGGCAAGAAATTTACTGCCCTCTGTTGAAGTCATAATTGTCTGCTGTACTGAGTAATCATGAGATTCCATTATCAATGTGTGATAAAACTGTACCTGGTAGCCCCTTTATTTATCTGACCTTATGGCCCTCTTGCTTTGTTAGATGATCTCAAGGCTGAAAAGCTCCCCAAGACTTAATGCTCATACAAGCGCTCTAGCTCCAGGTAGTACTCTACTCTGGCAAATATGGTATCTAGAAACCCTTCTTAGCTGTTTTGAGTTGATAAAACTAAAGAAATCCATGATTAAGTGATTCAAAGGTGTGATGAGTACTGACTGGGCAGCAGCCCTGCATTAGGCTATATGTGTATTACTTTGCTTAATTATCACAGCAAACCTGGGAGGTATTAGCCTAATATTACACGGGAACTCACTGAACATCACACAGCTTGTCAGTGGAGCTGGTCATGTGCCCAGTTCTAGCCACTACCACTTATGAATTGCATCATTAAGACATACTTTGCCCAGTTAGTTAGCAAGCCAAGGGCTCGCTGAGAGAATGGGGCAAGGAGAGGTGAATGATGACTGACTGGATGGAATAAGATTCACTTGTCATGGGACAGTGAGTGTGGAGTTAGTGATTCGAGATGATGCTGACAGATGTGGCATTAGACACGATGAGTAGGCTTTCCAGATGCCATGTGTGACCTTGGCCTTTGTTTCCATCCTGGTCTGGACTTGCAAACTTTTAAGCTGAGCATTGCCTTGTGTGCATAATACCCATCCTGAGGCCAGGTGTCACATAGCACCTGGATCAAGATCCCAGTTTCTACCCAACCAGGATTCCTAGGCATCATCAACCAAGCCAGAGAGAAAGTGGATGCAGGGATTTCCTGTGTAGTCATACTTCTGCACAGGTGGCTACATGTGTCCTAAGTTAAATGGCAGGTACATTCATCATCATTCATCTGGAAATGCTTTCATTTGAACACCATTTCCAAATGATGCTTTAACCTTGATTTTCCACCAAGCCTCAGAAGCATACATTTTATTTCATAGCATTTTTTGTAGGATTACCTAAATTAGTTAGGCCCTTAACTCAGTTCTCCGAGTACCAAAACCCTTTGAAGTCCTTTGTGTGACAAAGCTGGGAGAGTCTGTGCTACCTTCTGCTCACTTCCTTTTTAGTGGAGAGTACCTATTTTTCCTTCTCATTGTCCTGGATACCCTACAGCTTTGTCTTCCTTTGCAATTCATCAGAAAGAGACAAATCATATCTCGGGAGGAAAACGGGGACTTTTGAGGGCTGATTTTCCTTTTGAATCAAAGTAGAGATTTATGGTCCCCCCTGCTTTCCTTCAGGTGTTTAGAAGCTTCCAGGCAATCAGTGCTCTTATCAGTGGGAAGTAGTGGGCTAGCCTTCTCTCAGTATTGATTGCTTTCTTTTACAGGGATTCTTTTCCTATAATGCATTTTTCCCCCTTAAGCAGAGGCTCTTGAGATTTTTAAATACATCTCACAAATAACAGACTATGCCATAATTGCTCTTATTCTACTTGTTAGCTTTTTTTAATTGGATGAACAACACATGCCAATTGAAGTAATTAAAAATAGTGGCTAGCTAAAGTTATAATTTAAAAACAACTGCTATCATCCTACTACCCAGAGATAAGTTCTAACCTTATCCATCTTATAAGTTCTATGCAACTATTATACTTCATGCTGTTTACTCATCACATACTGAAAGACTAATTACTTTTATGATGATGGTGATTTATAAATAATTGCCCACAATTGGGGCATGGAGATTTGAAATTGCAGCCATCATAGGAAAATCAGGCTTTTCTTCTTTCATTTGGAGAGAGAAGTAAAAGATGTATCAGTGAAGAATTTGCTTCTAAGTGTATATTTATGTTGGGCCTACTTTCAAGATATGGAAAGTTTCTTTAACTCCTGATTTCATGACTTATTCCTAAAAGTAAACACAATTGTCCCTCCCACTTTCCCTCCTCCAAAATAATCCTAGCTTTGGCAAAAACTTCTTAGTTAAGTAGGGCACTGGTGGCTCTTGCCTGTAATGCTAGCTACTTAAGAGGCTGATATCTGAGGATTGCAGTTTGAAGCACGCCCAGTGGGAAAGTCTGTGAGACTCTTATCTCCAATTAACCACCAAAAAGCTGGAAGTGGAGCTGTAACTCAAGTGGCAGAGTACTAGCATTGAGTGAAAAGAAAGCTAAAGGACACGACCTAGGCCCTGACTGTTTTGTTTTTTTTTGGCCAGTCTTGGGCCTTGGACTCAGGGCCTGAGCACTGTCCCTGGCTGCTTCACGCTCAAGGCTAGCACTCTGCCACTTGAGCCACAGTGCCGCTTCTGGCCATTTTCTGTATATGTGGTGCTGGGGAATCGAACCTAGGGCCTCCTGTATCCGAGGCAGGCACTCTTGCCACTAGGCTATATCCCCAGCCCTAGGCCCTGACTTTAAGCCCCAGTATTGGCAGAACAAACAAAAACAATCCCAACAAAACAAACCTCCAAATCCCAATGGAAAACAAAGTGGAAGCAGGAAAGGTCAAGCTGTAGGATTTTAATTTGGAAACTGCCATGCTTTGGAGCACAGAAGAACTGAACATGGCCTTGGCTCTAGCTACCATGGACAATGGGTTCAAAATGAAGGAGGGGTTTCAAAGCATAGGTTGGATAATTGGGAAAACTCAGAAGAATAGTTTGATACTTACCTTCATGCTTACTTTATTCTTGTCATGTAAACAGAGCTAATGTTCTACAAATGCCTTGAGATCCTTATAGTAGAAAGCAAAAGAGTGGGTGAGTCAGAAGCAAACAAATGGGTTTGGACATGTCATCTCCCACAGTGCCACTCAATGTGGCTGGCTGTGGAATTTGCCCTATGATCCCTTTGGTGGGCAAGATTAAATATAGTTGAAGCTTTGCATTTGACATTCTATTGCAGATTTTGCATATTTGATGATGGAATCCTATTGGTGACATTGTGACATCTTCTGGTGACTCATCCTACATTTCAGACAAGAAAGGATTAATGCTTTGTCTGTTAGGATAGTCTCTACATTTATTTTTGAAGATTTACTGTATTAAAAAGGCAAGTTTAGAAAGAAGAAAATGTGACAAATGAAACAAACACAGTAACACTAAAAAGCAAACAGAAAAACTAGTAGATTTGACACAAAAGGATCACTAGATTACTTTAATGCTACAGGGACACTTTATTTGTCAATAAATAAAAACAAAGGCATTTAAAAGTTCTTGGAACCCCCCCCGACAATTGCAAAGGAAATCCCACATCAACATAAGTAAAATAAAATGTACCTGAATGCTGAGTAATGATAGGTAATAAAAATGAATCCACTGGAACTTATGCTTGGAACTAGAAAGGTGACCAAAGAACATATCTCCTTTTGCTGAGCAAATGTCACTATCTAGATCTTCACTGAATAAAAATATTTACCTAATAATAAATTGAAAATATCTTATTTTCATGTTCATAATTTATAAAATATGGAGGACATAGAATATTTACTGAACAAAATGAAAAGGCAGTTAAACTTTAGCTTGCAAGATAAGGCAGAGATCATTAAATATGAGAGAAAGAGCTCAAAAGTGGAGTCTATATTTTCTGTTACATCATGATGGATAGTTGAGTAGTACCCTTTCATATTGATAATTGGAGAAATAGAAATTTGAAAATATAATCATAGAATTAGCTATCAAATAAAGATAATATGCCCAAAGGAGACAGTGCATTTTACAATCTTTTTTTGATAACGAGGCATTAATATAAATTGTTCAAGTTCATATGAGGATAAGGTATGCTTGCACTGTCACTTTATGTCCTTGTTATATTTCTTTTAAAATAATCTATATGCATGTTCTGAAATTTAAAAAAACCCACAGTGGGGGCATATAATCTGTAAGAAACTATAATAAGCAATCACACTATGAAAATTTTGCTAACTTTCCCTGTTAGAAGACACAGTCTCAAATACAGAAAAGAAGGCAAAAAATCTACCTTCATATACTTTTCAGAAAAAGTACCTGAGCGAGCCAGGTGAAGTGGCTCAAGCCAATATTCCTTCTACTTGGCAGGTGGATAGTGAGGCCAGCCTGGGCATAAAAGTTTGAGATTCCATTGCAACCAATGACTGGATGCACTGGTGAATGCCTGTCATCGCAGTGGAAATGGAAAGCACAAAGAGAAGGACCACAGTCCATGCTGGTCTTGGACTAAAGCGTGGCCTTATCTTGAGTAAAAATTTTTAAAAAAAGAGTCTGGGGGCATCGTTCAAGAGGTAGAGCCAACTGCCTTATAAGCTCAAGGCTTTGAGTTCAAACCCTACTATAGCCAGAAGAAAAAAAATGCTACTAAGTTGGACAATAAAAAGAAAGGCAGAAATTCTAGGCAATTGCAAGCAGAAAGAAAATAGGGCTGGCAAAATTATCATGAGGCAACTTTAAGACAAAACCTACTGGGTAGGAGGAGTTCATAATTGTAAAAAGTGAAACTTCACAGGAAATTACCAGTGGGTTATCAAAAGAAAGCTGAAAGTTGGAAAAACATAGTAGGAAATAAAATAAAGACTGAAGTAAGAAAATGTCAGTATCTATAAAATTAGAATAGCAATTAAATGGCCTAATTTAATGTACCAAAATTAAACATGCTTTAAACCAGGCTGCATTTATGAAGGAAATCTGAAAAAGAAAACTAGGCTCCTGGGTGAGGTAAGTAGGAAGTACACATAGTTCATTGTAATCACAAATTTCAGGCATTTCCTAGTAGAAGGAAGGGCAAGTTTTACTGGTGACATTTTCTCATGGTAAAATCCCATAAAATTGAAAACTTTGAGATAAAGGTATTACCAAGAGGTGCTGTCACAATTGTTAGCATGCAAACTATAAACTCTCTTCTTATCACTCAATCACAGAAAAGGAAGATTGTTGATTTTTCTTTACTCAATGACACCAAATGGCCTGACCAAAATAAACCCCATTCCCCTGACCTTCCATCTTCTCCATGCAACCCTTCCTGCCTCTGTAGAGGAGAAAAGGTGGGTGGGATGCCTTCCTTCCTCTAATAGAGGCTAAGGCAAGGGTGCAAAGGCTGGGTAGGGTGGGAGGCAGGGGCTGGCAAAGATGTGCTCTGAGTTTTGGGACCTTTTCCAGCACTGGGGATTTGGAAGAGAAATCTACATTTAAACCAGAACATGTTTTCTCTTTGAATCTCTTAAGATATACCTTTTGAAATATAAATAGATATGTATTTATTTACTATCTTTAGTAGCTGTACAAAGGAGTTACCATTCAACATGTCACTTCATGCATTTTGATCACTATTAATCCTTTATCATTCTCCGCCATCCCTATACCTCCCTTCAGTTTCCCTGGTTTCATATGCATTAAATATGATGACTGAATGCAATGGTGAATTGACTGTAATCTATGTGCAACAGATTCCTTAGTAAACTTGATACCCTAAAACTTGTTTGTCTTAATTATTTTTATCTTTAATTGTAGCCAAAATCATGACAAAACCACTTAAAAGAAGGACTTATTGCTGGGTGCTGGTGGCTCATGCCTGTAATCCCAGGTACTCAGGACGCTGAGATCTGAGGATCAAGGTTCAAAGCCACCACAAGCAGAGAAGTCTGTGAGACTCTTCACTAAACTACAAAAAAAAAAGGCAGAAATGAAGCTGTGGTTCAAGTGGCCAGCCACTAGCCTTGGGCAAAATAAGCTCAGGGAGAGAACCCATGCCCTGAGTTCAAGCACCAGGAATTGCACACAAAATAAAAGGGCTTATTGTGCTGATGATTTTGGATATTTCTGTCTGTAATAGTGGATGATGGTGTGCTGGAACTGGACAGCTCACATCATGGCATCCGGGAGGCAGAGAAAAGGGTAGGGAGCTGGGGACACAGTATTATCTTCAAAAGCATATCCCTTACTGAGCTACTTCCTCTAGCTAGACTCTTCTTCTTAAAGTTTCCACAGAGCTCCAAATATCACCACCAGATGGGGACTAAGGACTCAACACTGAGCTGTGGGGATAGATTGTAGTCAGTGAAGTGAGAGTTAGGGGAGTTGTCCTATGCCTCCTCCCTGCTCCCATTTTCTACAACTTACCCGATGAAGAAATCTGTGAAGCCTATAGAGACAGAGTAGCTTCATGAGCGGCTTCTGCCTCATCTCTTGCTACTTCTTGTGAGGAGAAGATGTTTCTGCATGGCGCTCAGTTCTCTAGATGGGGGCCACAAAGCTTCTGCTAACCTGTGGGCTGAAGACAGGGCCCTGAGTGGTGGGTGAAGGGTTACCCGTTCAGCTCTCCTAAGATTGCAAAGAACTCAATTCCCCAATGTGGGAAACTTCTTACTCAATTTTGAAAATTGTCATTACTTAGTAGTGATTTTTTTTTTAATTCAAACATGAAGAGCTTTAAAAAAATAAGAATGGAAATTTGTGAAGTTGTTGGAAGAGTGCAGTGGTTACTATTTCAGACCTTCCCATGTCCAGTAGGAACTGAAGAACTTCTTTCCCCTGCCTCCCTCCCTTGTTCTCTCCTTCCCTCCCTCCCTCCCTTCCTTTTTTTTTTTTCATGGTAGGCTGCAGGTCAGGGGGTCCTGCCCAGAGTGGTTGAGGCCTCTGCTATGTCAGAGTAGCCCAAGTTGCTTGTGAATAATGCACTCTTCTGGTCCAAGCTACAGCTTCTAAATAGCCTACATGTTATTTCTCAGCATTTCCAAGGGGGTCTTAGGTCCCCTAAAATGTGAGCACCCACCGCTAATGGACAGGATGATTCTAAAAGCAGGCCTATTTTCTGTTTTCACTTTATGTCACCCAAAGTAGAAGTCTCAGAACCTATTTTTGTAAAGCTGGAACACTGCCTTCAAATTATTAAGAACTTGGTTGTGTAAGGACTTCAAAATTCTCTTAAAAATTGATCTTAAAAAGATCTCCTGACACCAATGCTAAACAAATCTGTTCCCTATCTAGCGGCTGCCTATCGAATTTGCTGACCGGAGGCTTATGTATTCAAATGCTTCCTCAAAGTCAAAACATATTTGCAGAAATTTCTAATGGAAAAGAACTAAACCTGTTACTTGGTTTTCAAGGGAGGAAATGGAAATGAGACAAAAATGGTTCAGACAAATTTCACATCGCAAGATCAGAGACATGAAGAAGAGAATAAAACTTTCCCTATTTCCTATCAACTATCTTTTGGATGGGGAGGTGTCTACACTAAATAACCCTGCCAAATCCCAACCTCCAATCTTTATCACTGATAGTACCATTCTGCATGACAAATCCTACTACATCAAGACTCAGTTAATATCTTACAGAAATATAAAGAATGTAACTCTCAAAGACAAAAACCCTGCCCTGAGCATTGTTGAATTAGAAATTAGATCCTTTTGGGTATGACTTGGGAATTGTTCTCCTTTCATGATCTTTCACCCTCACTTAGCTGCAATAGAGGTGGTGGTGGTTAAAAACCTGAAAGAGCCACCAGGCCCTGAGATGACACTTGTCTACCTTGTCTGTACCCTTCGGCAATTCTTGTTTCTAAACAGAGATAGAATTGGGAAGATGGAAGGATTCTAGCAAACTTAAGTATTTGACTTTAACTAGAATCCCTTAACCTCCCTTGACCTTCCTTCTTAATGCTATTGGAGGCTGTTATCCTGACTACTCTTATTTTCTTCCCGAGCCCCCATCTTTGCAACTCGAGTGCACCCTATTAGAGCAGTCCCAATTCTTGGTTTGTGATAGCTCTCCACCTGTCCATTGACAGCCTGCTTTTGTTGTACTTAGGGCTCAGTGAAGACCTATGAACACATCACCCCCTCTAGAATCAGGACATTCCTGATTTTATTGTATTGTTTTCACATCTGCCTCTGTGCCTCTCCTTGTCTATTCCTGTGCTGTCTCTTTCTCCTCTCTGCAAAGGAAATCCTGAAGAATTTGTCCTTCTCCTGCATCCTCCCTCTCTAACCATGTGCTCAAATGATTGGTGTGCCATTTTGCCTGTTCTTGAACTTTATGGAAGGTAGCACTCTTGACTTGTGTAACAGTACCCTTTCTCCTAGGGAGGTGGGGATAAGGAACCTTCCAGAACTTTTCATCTATGTCTCAAAGTACATATGATACTGAACTCCACACTAGGTGCAGTCACAGATAAACAACAATAGCTGATACTAATCTAACAGGGCAATGATCATAATATACTGTCAAAAACCCCATTATTTTAAACTTAGGATTTGTTGATTTCTAGAAATGTCCATGTAAGATTTTTAGATCATGTGTCACTGTTGGTATCTGAAACTATAAAAAATTAGGGGTGAGGGAAGGCAGCTTTAGGGTCTTAGGATTGCCTTTGCACTTGGCCTTCCATTACTAAGTCATCTGTGTGGCTGTTACTAATTTGTGATTATACTAAAACGAATCCATGGAATGTAGAATCATTTATGCTGTGATATATTTGGATTGCAGCTTGTGAATCCATACCTTTGTCAAACCTGCACTTACAGATATGAATTCTGTCAATTCACATCTATAAGTGCAAGTATGGGTATAAATATTCCAATAGATTTTAAGGGATTGTTTCTATCTCTTAGAAGAGAATGGTAGGAAATAAAATTTGATTTTAATTATGTATAGGCTAGGGAACAATTAGATTATCCTACTTGCTTAGTTTAATGGCACCCAGTGTTTTCTCCCTATTCCTTCACAGTGTGTGGTTGACAATCCTTCCCCACACTTGCTAGCAATGTTAAAAAAAATTTCTGCATAATGAATCACTGGGATAATTTTTTTTTTCAAATACAAATGTCTGGATCCCACCTCCAGAGATTGTGATTCATTTGTCTGGGGTGCAGCCTTGAACACAGGGATTTTTAAAAAGCTTTCCAGGTGGTAGGACTGTAAAGTCCTTGCTGTACTTGGTAGGAATCTTGAAAAGCAAGCAGAAGCTTAAACTCCAGTGGATTGATACTGATAATTATTCCTTTTCTCATTTCTATGGTGTAAGGTTTGTGTTGTTCCAAAGCGGGCCTATCCTGGAATTACAAGTTCAGCAGCCTGAAGTTTAGGATTTTTTTTTTTTTTTGAGAGGAGGGGCAGGGTTTGTTGATTAAAGTAGATGGTAGCTATCCCATTAAAGTGTGGCTAGCCATTTATAATGGCAGATCTCAAATTTCAGTGTACTTAAACACCTGGGGAGTGTTTGGTTGGTTTGTTTACTACAATGTAGACTTTGTTCTAAGAGTTCTGAGGATGAGCATTTCAGGAGGTTCAAGGTTCACCTTGGGAGAAAAGTACCTCATTGTAATCTACAATATAGGTAGTATTCTCATTGAATAAGGGGTTGTGAAAATCAGAGATAGAAGTGAGCCTCTGCCAAATCACCCATCTCTGTAAGATTCAGGCCTCTGCTCCACTAACCCTCAGGCCTGTGCATACTGTACCACCACCCATCATGGAGCTGGGAAAGGCTGCTTATGTTTGGAACATGCTATTATCTCTATGGTGGCATTCTTTCCTGATTACCTGGAGCACTACCTCTCCTTGTCAAGAAATAGCCTTACTCCTGTGTGGCTTCATGTGGGTTTCACTGAATGTGGTCCTGGGCCACTTATTGTTTTATATGGCGTGTCTCAGTCATGGATTTGGCAGGTGTACGTTTCATTTGCCTCTGGGTTTTGACTACTTGAGACATTTTGGGGTGCCGGGGGCAGAAGAGTAACCCTAGGAAGTAAAGGGGAACATACGAATTATGTAACAAAGAGCAGGGCAGGGTGCACCCAGGGCTCAGGGACCACTTGGCAGCCAGGATGCTGAGCCTGGAACTCCCTCTACCTAACACATCCCTTGCCTGCCGTCTCCCATTGAATAGCTGATGTGGCCTTTGGCAGGAGGACTAGGTTGTCCTTCATGTCTCACCACTGGGAAGAGCGTGTTGTCTGTTCCAGTTCAGAGCCTAGCTTGCTTTCAGCTGCATGCTGGACTCAGAATCAGTTAACTGTGCCCAGAAGGTAGGCCTTGGTTTTCTTGTAAAAGGAAGAACATATTCCAGATAAAGGGGAGACTAAGGAATAAGTGTCTAAATCAATGTGTCTGTATTCGGAGACACATAGCACCTCTGTGTTTGAGCTGTACTTCTTGTAAAAGTAACTTTCTTTGGCATAATTGTTGCTAATGAAAATGAAGGCTAAAAATATTTGCTTGCCTGTCAATGACTCAGTACTCATTTTGTTTTTAAGATGGATTGATTTTGTTTTTCTGAGAAAACTGAATATAGATAATTTCTTATTAAACACTGAGCTTGCAAAAAAAAAAGAGTCAAGTGTGTAATATTTTGCTTCTTATTTGATCTGAAAAAAAATAGCTTTCGTTGGCATCACTTCCATGCCAACTAAGAATTCTTTCTAAACTTCGTGTACAAGTGGTGGAAATATTTCTCTACATAATTTAAAAAACTTATACTCAGTATATGTTTCTCCAATACCCAGATCAGGATTTTATCATGAAATCTGGGCCTTTGGCCTCTGTGTTTTTAATGATGTTCCTATTGTGCTGTATCTACAGCCATCTGTGATGCAGCTGTGCATGACGCCAGGAAACACAATATGTTCCTAAGTTTTATCTCTGTTTGGAAGCAGATGGAAGCTTGTTAGGAAACATCACAGTGATGTTTGTGGCTCTATTTTGTCGCAAAAGCCTCATAATCCCTGTCAATAATCATATACCCTTCTCTTTTAACCTGTAGCAAAAACAGTGTTGTTGCACATGTTGGCACTGTGATATATATCGTTGGTCTGTGTTATTATTTGAATCTCAAATGTCCCTCCAAAGCCTATATACTACCAGCTGAGACACCATCTTTTTTTTTTTTTTTT
This sequence comes from Perognathus longimembris pacificus, assembly GCF_023159225.1. NCBI lineage: Eukaryota > Metazoa > Chordata > Mammalia > Rodentia > Heteromyidae > Perognathus > Perognathus longimembris. Next base: position 448,035 of record NW_025961321.1, on the reverse strand, counting down.
TTGGCCAGTCCTGGGCCTTGGACTCAGGGCCTGAGCACTGTCCCTGGCTTCTTCCCGCTCAAGGCTAGCACTCTGCCACTTGAGCCACAGCACCACTTCTGGCCGTTTTCTGTATATGTGGTGCTGGGGAATCGAACCTAGGGCCTCGTGTATCCGAGGTAGGCACTCTTGCCACTAGGCTATATCCCCAGCCCCTGAGACACCATCTTATGGCATCACTGGGGCCTAGTGGGAGGAAGTTAGGTCATTGGGTGTCTGTCCTTGAAATATTGCAACCCTAGCTTGTTCCTCTCTCTTTCCTTCCCTCTCTCCCCCTCTCATTTTTTCTTCCTGGCTTCCATGAGATAAGCGGGTTCCTCTGCCATACACTTCTGCCATGACATTCTGCCTTGCCAAGTTCTCAGAAAATGTCACTCTTTGTAGAACTTCCATCTGGCTTGGCAGTTAATGCTAGAATAGCTCCACACTGTCTTGCCAAGTCTTTTGAAGAATGAACTTTCTAACCCTTGTATGCAGTTCTGCCCTGGGATCCCACCACTTCTACATGTCATGACCCAAGCTTGGCATAAATGAGTGAAGCCACTAACTCTCCCTTGGTGTACATATGTGTGTGTGTCCTTTGCAATGGTGGCTGCCATGTTATTAGTTCATGTTTTCTTTTGTGTTCCTTCGTGTAAGTGTTTCTAGTTGGCAGGTGTTGACTTGTGGAGATGTGACTGTAATCCTTCCAGTTTCCACAGATGTGCTAAGGCTTTATAACTAAGGCTAAGATTCTTGAAGATTTGGGTCAGAATAATCAACTTCAGAAAATTTTTCTTTAAGGTGATACGATAAAATAGCCTGTTGGGCATACATGCTGCGGTGGTTCTCTGTTAATGAGAGTATATGCAATCACACACTCCAATGAGACGTATTTTCAGAGAACTGCTTACAGTTGACAGATTCCTCTTTGGGCATGAAATGATGACAAAATTCTAAAGTCAACCATTGTTCTATCTATACTCTCAATGACTCTTTATAAAACAGCCTCTATAGAGTAGATATACCGCTTAGTTTTAAACTAAGGTCTTACTGGGCTTGAACTCAAGGACTCTTGTTCTCTACTTGAGCCACACCCTCACTTCTGGCACTTTGCTGGTTAATTGGAGATGAATCTCTCTCAGTCTCATGTGCTCAGGCTGGCTTCAAAAGCAAAAAGCAGTCTTCAGATCTCAGTTTCTTGAGTAACTAAGATTACAGTCATGAGCCACTGATGTGCTTCCTATTGAGAAGTGCCATCATACTTGAGAGAAGAGAAAGCATAACTAATGATCAGCTCCTTGAATTCTTGCACTGTACGTATGAAGATATTGAATTTCAGGGAGATGAAATCATTTTTTCATGGTTCTGTAGCAGTTAGTGGTCCAACAATTCATTCTCAGCCTAACAATGTTCCCATGGTTAAAAGCACCGCTTTACTTGAGACCTGAAGTTTTGCCTGAGATGTTAGGCCAATTATCTGTCCTTTCTGGACATCACTTTCCTTATTTGTACAATGTGTTGTGAATATTTTCTTTGTATTAAAAAATGATATTAACCCAATGTCTTCTGGCAAACACTTAACATATAAGCCAGTTCACACAGCTGCTTTTATTTTCAACACATTTTTTGTGTGTATGCTGACACTGGGGCTCCTTGCTCTTTTTTTTTTCTTTCTTTTTTTGGTGAGTTGTGGGAGTTGAAACTCAGGGCCTGAGTGCTGTCCCTGAGCCTCTTTGTGTTCAAGGCTAGTGTCTAACGCTCGAGCCACATCACCACTTCTGGTTTTTGAGCACTCTATTGGAGAGAAGAATCTCACAGGTACTTATCTGCCTGGGCTGGCTTCAAATCACAATTCTCAGCTCTCAGCCTCCTGAGTAGCTAGGATTACAGGTGTGAGCCACTGGCACCCAATGGCCTCTTTATCTTCCTTGCCTTTCCCACTCAAGACTGATGCTCTACCACTTTAGCCACAGCTTCCCTCTGGCTTTTTGCTGGTTAATTGGAGATAAGAGTCTCATAGACTTTTCTGTCTGGACTGTCTTTGAAGTGTTATCCTCAGCTCTCAGTTTCTGAGTGGCTACAATTACATGTGTGCCCAGCATATTTTCAGTGCTTTTTCCCTCCGGGACCTTGGAAACCAGGACAGGATGCTGGGATTTCAGCTTTTCTTCCAATGCCTTTGTTTGGAAGCAAGACATAGATAGATAGATAGATAGATAGATAGATAGATAGATAGATAGATAGAGTCATTGATTTTGTGTGTGTGTGTGTATATGTGTGTGTGTGTGTGTCCGTGTGTGTCCTTGTCCCATTATTTCAAGTTCTCCTCATGCAACTTAGAAATACTTAACTGGGAAGAAGAACAGGGCCCTTTTATGGGAGATAGAATAGTGATAACTTGCCATGTGCTGGTTAAAAGCAGTCATTTTACTGTGAAATACTCTGGCATGAAGACAGGGGACATATTGAGCTTTAAATGTGGCAATGCTATGCTTTAGACAGGAGTTTCAGAGTGGGGTCTGTTCCATGATCACCCCCATCATGCCATGGGTTTCCTCTTATTATGAGCTGAATACTTGTGTTCTCTCTGTCTCTCTCTGTCTCTGTATCTCTCTCACTCTCTCCCTCCCCTCTCTCCCTCCCTCCTCTCGTTCCTCTTGCTCCTATGTATTCATATGAACACATGAGTTAGGTCATGTGAAGTGGCTATCTCCAAGCTAGGAAGAGTGACCTCACTAGAAGTAAACTCTGTTGGACTCTGATCTTGGACTGTCCACGTGGTAGCCTTTTGAGAACATTCATTTCTGTTCTTTAACTCATGCAGTGCAAGGTATTTTGTTACAGTAGTCACACACCTCTGCTGTGGTATGTGTTTATGTAGCCATCTACTTCCTGGTTTGCTTAAAGTGCAGACTTGACTATGTCTTCATGAAGGAAGAGGTGCAGCTGTCCAGATGCTTCCAGGATCTTCTCTTCTCTGTCCCCTGGGCTCTGGGCCATGAGAAGATGGAAAACCAGAGCTCAAGCAGGAGTGGTCAGCAAAGCCTACCAGGAGACCTTGGCAACGTAGACTCCTCTTCCAGGAATCAAGAGTCAGTGGAGTGCTGATGTCTACAGAATCTCTGTGGAATGTGAAAGCTTAATGCTATTTTTTATGATATTTAAAGAATTTCCCTGCAAGTACTCATTAACTCTTCATTTCTAAAATTACTTATCCTTTTTTTTTTATTCCTGTCTCTCGAGCCCATCTACACTATGTATATAGATTGTGGTCCATTTGCTTTACAAAATCTGATCTATAAAACTGGGATACAGAGAGATTTTATTTTTCACTTTTGTCTAACCTGTTGTACCTTTCAGTCTCTTATGAAGACTACTGAATCTATCAAGTAGAAATCTCTCTATCTAGTACACCCACCAACTATTTATTAAGCTATTCATTAATCTTATCTTGTTCTTCTGGCTGTGAGGTTACTTTCATGAAGCTGCAATCTCCTGAGGTCATGGCATGTTTTTATCCAAATAGATTAAGTGGGCTATAGCCAAGAAAGAGCTTGCATCAAGTGCCCACAAAGTTGGGAAGCAAATGCCAAGGAAGTGCCAAGATACTATTTTGTTTACTGGAGTTTTATTATCTGGTAAATTTTATGTGTTGGTGATGGAAACTTTTGGTCACTATTAGAATGATGAGGAAACTTACCATCATTTAGGTTTGTCTTTGTTTTTGAACATGAAATCTTGGGAGTTTGAGGCTCTCTATTGGTGGTCATCTCTGTTCAAATGTATGACATAGTAGAACAGAAGTAAATAGGAGCATTTGCCTAGGATGAATGAGAATGTGTTTTCCTATCATGTAAAAGGTATCATTCAAGATTCAAGGCTCTGTAAGGGGCTTGAGGCAGTCACTAGGGCCCCAAGTAGTCTGGCAAGACTAGAATCCCTTTTCCTTCTCCTTTCAAGGTAGGTAGAAGTCACGTGACTGGCAATGGCCAATGAAATGTGGGCAAATAGACATGCCTGCTCTAAGAGCTAGAGGCTAGTCTACCACTTCCCCATCCCTTTGCCCTAAGTATTGTGAAGGTTTCCTGAGCTCCTGATTGACTGACTATGACCGGCCAGACTGTGAACAACCAGACCACAGATTTTTTTTTTCTTCTTTATGAGGCACTAAGGAATAAACTAGGACTTCAAACTTGCTAGGAAGCATTCTACTACTTGAGCCATACGATCTTTTTTTTTTTTTTTTTTTTTTTCCAATCCCGGGGCTTGTACTCAGGGTTTGAGCACTCTCCCTGAGTTTCTTTTGCTTAAGGCTAACATTCTACCACTCCAGTCAGAGCACCCCTTCTGGCTTTTTGTGTGTATGTGGTGCTGAGGTATTGAACCCAGGGCTTCGTGCATGCTAGGCAAGCACTCTACTACTAAGCCACATTCCCAGCCCCCTATTCAAACTTTTTCAACTTCCTCATGCTCATCTTGTTAAACTGTATGTTCATTGTTCAAGGGTTTAGTCCATGGATTTTCACTCCTGCATATCTTATATATATATGCATATGATGATATGTTTACATGAAAGGTTATATTTTGGGGTCTAAGATCCACATATGAGAGAAAACACACATGTCTTTCTGGGTCTGACATACTACATTCAGTATATCTTCAGATCCATCCATTTCCTTGTAAATAACATTATTTCATTCTTCCTGATAACGATATAAAATTCCATTTTGTGTATATATGTGCATATATGTACATGCACATATATACATGTATATATGTACAATGCTATAGTAAGCATGGATGTTCAGGTGCATTTGTTGTATCCTGTCATGCAGTCTTTCAGATAAATTCCAGAACAGTATCACTGGATCATAGGGTAGCTATTTGGTGGGCTGTCTGAGGAACCTCCATACTGATTTTCATAGTGTTTGCACTAATCTAGTTTGTATCAACAGTGCATTAGAGTCCTTTCTTCCCCACATTTCACCAGCATTGGTTCTTGTTCATACTCTTGATGATGATCAATCTGACTGGAATGAGATGGAAACTCAGTGTTGTTTTGATTTGCATTTCCTTTATGGCTCGGTATGTTGAACATTTCTCCATGTATTTATTGGCCATATGCGATTCTCATTTTGTTATTTGAAATATGTAATGACCTGGTTGTTGGAGCTCTTCTTAGAATTAATTCCTGACACCTGACTTCCAAAAGAAGGGATGCAAATATGTGTCAGTTTGGCATTTCTATTATGTAACCTTGAAAATTACTTCCTTGACTACCTTTGATTTTGATTAGATTTTCTTTCCCTTTTACACTCATGTTTCCTCTTTTTAATTTCTTACACTATACCAAGGCAGATTCAATTCTTCTCTGATCCCTGTGCATATTAATTTGCAATTGGTTTGAAATAGTTTTTGGTGGGTTATCTCATCTCTAGACCTTTCTACTTCCTGGTTGTAACTCTGAGCCCTCTTTCCATTCCCTCCCCGTAAACCTATTCCCCAAATAATGTCCAGGAGATTTACAGGGTTTATGTAAAGAGCACTCTAGATTCTTTGTAATTAAATGGCAGGGGAGAAGATCTTGTGAATAGATTCTTAAAAGCAATAGATAATAAAAGCAAGGATCCAGTAGGAAATTAAAAACAGAAGGTTTCCTCTCGGTTAAATTTCTAATTAGTTGGTGAAATGGGATCTGAAGAATTGTAGATAATGAGCAAGGTTTCCAGAACAGTTAATTGTTTTGTAATACTTATTACTTAAACTCTATACATTTTCCTGAAGTGTTTATTACTATATATTCTTCGGACCATAGTTGTAAAATATTTATTGATAATATTTTTATGAGTATTTTTCTTCCTTCAGTGGACAAAATGGAATACATTAAGACATGAAATGCAAAGGAATATGATGAAGTAGTAAACCATAAATAGAAACTGTAGATACATGTGACATGGGTGAATCTTGTCAATGGCTATTTGAAAAGGAAGGTCCTGAAAAGGAAACCCATATAATGATTTTGCAGAAAATTTGCAGCTATAAAAACTTCTATAACACTTTTTTTTTCCTTTTTCTCTTTTTGCCAGTCCTGGGGCTTGAACTCAGGGCCTGGGCACTTCACCCGAGCTTCTTTTGCTCAAGGCTAGCACTATACCACGTGAGCCACAGTACCACATCTGGCCTTTTCTGTTTATGTGGTACTGAGGAATCGAACCCAGGGCTTCATGCATGCTAGGCAAGCACTCTACCACTAAGCCACATTCCCAGCCCCTCTTTCTTTTACCAAAGGAAACAAACACAGAATTCAGGATAGTGGTTTTGGTTGGGGGGGTGGGGCGGGGGTTGTTCCTCAGTCATGTCATGACTTCTACAAAGCCTGTTCAGGTGAGTCCCTCTTCTGCCTCAGGTCTTTGCAAAACACCACCATGATGATTTTCATCACTCATAGAAGGGTCCTCCCTGATCTACTGTGGCCCATCCCTTCCACAGGGAAGCTGATGATGATCTTTGTATTATCTTTACTGCATTTAAGTAGTCTCTGAAGTTATCCTGTTCCCATGTGTGTTTATGGTTTCCCTGGTTAGAATTAATCCCCAAGACAACAAGGATTCTAATGATGGATGGATAGATTTGCACTCCTGAGGGGACTGAGTACCTCAAAGCCTGTGCTTGATAGACAGGCTCTCTACCATTTGAGCCATGGCTGTTGCCCCTTTTTCCTTAGGTTATTTTCAAGTTAAGGGCTTGCTTTATGTTTCTCTGGTTCACTGAAGATGACAGGCATGTGCCATCATTGTTGGCATTAGTTTAAGATGGAGTCTTGTGAGCTTCTTTGAACTGGGAGCCCCTATTCCCCGTTCTCCATCTCTAAATAGGATTCTAGAGTTGACTGACTATGCCCAATGAGGTTGATTGGCTCACCTTTGAGTTCCTTGACCTCAGAGCATTGCTTCCCCTACCCCTACCCCCAGCATAGAAAGCATTCAAACAACAGAAAGAAGAGAAAAGAGAGAGTTAAATTGAGAAATGAACTCATCATTGCCTTGTGGGGCCAGATTATGTTGCTCCCAGTGAACATGCCCCAAAGCCTTCCATATTTCTGGAATACTATTATACAGGATGTAAAAACAGGGGCTTACAGCTAGAATGGCAACTAATGAATGCTGTGAACCATTAGTGTACATTTAAATAAATATCGTCAAAGAAATAGGCCAACATCAATAGTCTGAGTTCGTATTTCTGTACAGTGAACATCAGTTTCCTGATGATCAGAACTGGGTTAATTGACTGACAATGGGTCTTCCCTTTTAGGGAAATGAACATTATCAGCTCAAGCCAATTTGTTTTTCTTAGCTGAGAAATCACTCTTGAATTTCAAAAGGCATTTGCCTGGCCCTTGTTCTCTTTCCTTTGATGGGAATGGTTTAGCAGTAACATTCACTAGAACCAGACCATTAAAATGCTTCATGTATTTTTCATGGGCTAGTGCCTCCATTTGCACACTTCATGGGAACCCCTTCCCCTCCCCAGCACTCACAGGCCAGGGATTTTCTCACAGTCACCCTGGGCAAAAGACTTCTGCTGCTGGCAGCCTATCTCAGTCACCTTCAGTGATTTCTGCTAAACAACGCCCTTTACTGAGCCTTGGAGAGCATCCTGGGAAAGGAAGTCAAGGTCAGCTTAACATGCTCCCTTGCTGAAGGGAGCCCTGTGCCATCTGCTTCCCCACAGCCCACCTGCCCTCCCCATCTCATGGGCTCTTTGCTCCCTTCCCCGCTCCCTTGCTGGCTCTGAATGAGAGCACTTGGGTTCTCCCTGAGTTCAACTAATTCTGCTTCTTGACAAAGAGCCCTGTCACTGCTGAGGTCCCTTTCCCCTTGCTCAAGGCAAGGAGACCTTTAGCTTGAAGGGGCACCTTGGTGGGAGTGGCCTGGACTCACTCAGTCCATCTTCCCAGCCCTGCTTCACTGAGCCAGGCCTTGACTCCCTGTGTCAGTGTCATTTGAGGTAAGCTTTGGGGGTCTACAGTTTCCTTGAAGTATGCAAGGATCCACATGGTACAATCATGATACAAACATGGTACGAGGAAAAGAAAATAGTCTTCCAGCTGCCTGTTACTCATGGGTATAATCCTTCCTACATGGGAGGCTGAGAAGGGAAGGAATGCAGTTCAAGAACAGCCAAGGCAGAAAAATTTACAGAACTCCTTTCAACCTGTAACTGGGTATGGTGACACATAGCTGTCACCCCAAGCTATGGGGAAGACTGAGATTGGATAGATCATGGTATCAGGGAAGCCCAGACAGAAAACTCCATGACACTCTATCTCAAAGGAGAGAAACTACATGTGATGACACATGTCTGTGATCCCAGTGGCAGGAATCCTAAAAGTAGGTAGATTGCAGCTCAGTTGCATTCCTGATAGGAAGCAAGGCCCTGTCCTAAAATTAACTAGTGAAAAACAGAGCTGGGTGCAGGATTCCTTCATGGTGGTATTGCACCAGCCTGGCATAAGGTCTTCAGTTCAAATTTCAGTACTGAGAGGGAAGGGGAGGCAAGGAAGGAGAGAGTAGGGGCAACAGAGAGGAAAGAATCGTTAGATTAAACTTCACTGTGGAAATGGCCTAAAGAAGCACAATGAGGTTGGAAGAGTGACTCAAATGGTAGAGCACCAGCCATGACCAAGAATGTTGGGTGATAGCAGAAGGCTCTGAGTTTAAGTTCATTTGCCTGGTGCCAATGACTCGTGCTTGTAATCATAGTTACTAAAGAGTCTGAGATCTGAAGGATTACAATTCAGAGCTGATGTGGGGAAAAAAAAGTCTATGAAATTCCGTGTCCAATTAGCTAGTGAAATGTTGGCCTTAGAAGCATGACTCAAATGGTAGAATAACAGCCAAGCCACAGCTGAGGGAGAACTCAGAACTCTAAGTTCAAGCCTTAGCACCACACTCCCCCAAGAAGTGAAAGAGGATACTAGCCCTGCAAGGGGAGCAGTTGGAACTAGACATACACATTGATAAGCAGTCGCTGTCGTCTTTCTTCCCAGAACACCATCATATTTGATTGTAATACAATTTGTTTTTTGGGTTTTGTTTTTTGGCCAGTCCTAGGGCTTGAATTGAGGGCCAGGGCACTGTCCCTGAGCTTCTTTTGCTCAAGGCTAGCACTCTACCCCTTGAGCCACAGTTCCACTTCCTGCTTTTTCTGTGTATGTGGTATTGAGGAATCGAATCCAGGGCTTCATGTATGCTAGCCAAGCACTCTACCACTAAGCCACATTCCCAGCCTCTTACAACTGAAACCCTCAGATATTTGAGGAGGTTGCTCTATAATAACTCACTTATTGTGTTCTAGGATAAGTAAGATCATTGGACCATATTATCTTAGCTTCCAATAGGAAAGTGTTTAGATAGTTATTATGATTTATACCTTTTGGAAGGATAAACATGAGAAAGGCTGCAAGAATATTTTTCATCAATCGAATTTTCAAAATTTACTGAATTTTTTCTTTTTATCTCTTAGTTGATATATAAAACACAAAATTTGCATATGACCAGGAAGTTGTGTGGTATTTCAATACAGATAGACATCATGTAGTGTTCAAAGGAGGTTCAACATCTAGCTTTTCAGGCATTCAGCATTTCTTTACATTTAATATTCTTCTAGCTTTCTTGTTGCTGGGTGTAATTGTTTTCTAAAGTCATCTTAGCATGTAATAATAGCACACCCGAACCTCTTGTTTCTATGAATTTGGCATGTAACTTTAGAAGAGTTCTTCTGTTTCGTGTTTGGGCATTGGACAGTGTGAAGTTTCAAACGCAGTGCCCACATATTCATAGGCAGGCGCTCTGCCACATGAATCACTCCTCCGGCCCTTTTTACTCTAGTTAATTTTTCAATTAGGGTCTTGCATTTTGGCCTGTGCTGGCCTCAGACAGCACCCCTTCTATGTCTAGCCTCTCGAGTAGCTTGGATTACAGTCTTGCACCATGATGCCCTAGAGGAGCTTTTGGTTTACAGAAAAAATTGCAACAGTAGTAAAAAAGGGTTTTTATGAACTGCATATCTGGTTTATCCATTACACTAGAGCAGTCATTTGTCACAATGGACACATTAAAATTGGAACATTTTTATCAACTAAAGTCTACAAGGTTGTCTTATTCCCTAAGATATCATTTAAGTCTTTTTTTTTCTGTCTTTCAAGATCCAGGTTGCCACATTGCTTCTAGTCACCATGCCTCCTTGTCTCCTCAGATTCCTCGGTAGAGATTCTCACATTCTCCTTGTTTTATTCTAACACACTACAGGCACAAAGAAAGTGTTTAAGAGTGTGTGGCATGTGTATGTTGTGTGCTATGTGTGTGGAGAATATGGTATGATGTATGTGTGGTATGTTTGATATATGCCTCTGTGTGTGTGTTTGAATTTTTTTTTTTTTTTGGCCAGTCCTGGGCCTTGGACTCAGGGCCTGAGCACTGTCCCTGGCTTCTTCCCGCTCAAGGCTAGCACTCTGCCACTTGAGCCACAGCACCACTTCTGGCCGTTTTCTGTATATGTGGTGCTGGGGAATCGAACCTAGGGCCTCGTGTATCCGAGGTAGGCACTCTTGCCACTAGGCTATATCCCCAGCCCCTGAGACACCATCTTATGGCATCACTGGGGCCTAGTGGGAGGAAGTTAGGTCATTGGGTGTCTGTCCTTGAAATATTGCAACCCTAGCTTGTTCCTCTCTCTTTCCTTCCCTCTCTCCCCCTCTCATTTTTTCTTCCTGGCTTCCATGAGATAAGCGGGTTCCTCTGCCATACACTTCTGCCATGACATTCTGCCTTGCCAAGTTCTCAGAAAATGTCACTCTTTGTAGAACTTCCATCTGGCTTGGCAGTTAATGCTAGAATAGCTCCACACTGTCTTGCCAAGTCTTTTGAAGAATGAACTTTCTAACCCTTGTATGCAGTTCTGCCCTGGGATCCCACCACTTCTACATGTCATGACCCAAGCTTGGCATAAATGAGTGAAGCCACTAACTCTCCCTTGGTGTACATATGTGTGTGTGTCCTTTGCAATGGTGGCTGCCATGTTATTAGTTCATGTTTTCTTTTGTGTTCCTTCGTGTAAGTGTTTCTAGTTGGCAGGTGTTGACTTGTGGAGATGTGACTGTAATCCTTCCAGTTTCCACAGATGTGCTAAGGCTTTATAACTAAGGCTAAGATTCTTGAAGATTTGGGTCAGAATAATCAACTTCAGAAAATTTTTCTTTAAGGTGATACGATAAAATAGCCTGTTGGGCATACATGCTGCGGTGGTTCTCTGTTAATGAGAGTATATGCAATCACACACTCCAATGAGACGTATTTTCAGAGAACTGCTTACAGTTGACAGATTCCTCTTTGGGCATGAAATGATGACAAAATTCTAAAGTCAACCATTGTTCTATCTATACTCTCAATGACTCTTTATAAAACAGCCTCTATAGAGTAGATATACCGCTTAGTTTTAAACTAAGGTCTTACTGGGCTTGAACTCAAGGACTCTTGTTCTCTACTTGAGCCACACCCTCACTTCTGGCACTTTGCTGGTTAATTGGAGATGAATCTCTCTCAGTCTCATGTGCTCAGGCTGGCTTCAAAAGCAAAAAGCAGTCTTCAGATCTCAGTTTCTTGAGTAACTAAGATTACAGTCATGAGCCACTGATGTGCTTCCTATTGAGAAGTGCCATCATACTTGAGAGAAGAGAAAGCATAACTAATGATCAGCTCCTTGAATTCTTGCACTGTACGTATGAAGATATTGAATTTCAGGGAGATGAAATCATTTTTTCATGGTTCTGTAGCAGTTAGTGGTCCAACAATTCATTCTCAGCCTAACAATGTTCCCATGGTTAAAAGCACCGCTTTACTTGAGACCTGAAGTTTTGCCTGAGATGTTAGGCCAATTATCTGTCCTTTCTGGACATCACTTTCCTTATTTGTACAATGTGTTGTGAATATTTTCTTTGTATTAAAAAATGATATTAACCCAATGTCTTCTGGCAAACACTTAACATATAAGCCAGTTCACACAGCTGCTTTTATTTTCAACACATTTTTTGTGTGTATGCTGACACTGGGGCTCCTTGCTCTTTTTTTTTTCTTTCTTTTTTTGGTGAGTTGTGGGAGTTGAAACTCAGGGCCTGAGTGCTGTCCCTGAGCCTCTTTGTGTTCAAGGCTAGTGTCTAACGCTCGAGCCACATCACCACTTCTGGTTTTTGAGCACTCTATTGGAGAGAAGAATCTCACAGGTACTTATCTGCCTGGGCTGGCTTCAAATCACAATTCTCAGCTCTCAGCCTCCTGAGTAGCTAGGATTACAGGTGTGAGCCACTGGCACCCAATGGCCTCTTTATCTTCCTTGCCTTTCCCACTCAAGACTGATGCTCTACCACTTTAGCCACAGCTTCCCTCTGGCTTTTTGCTGGTTAATTGGAGATAAGAGTCTCATAGACTTTTCTGTCTGGACTGTCTTTGAAGTGTTATCCTCAGCTCTCAGTTTCTGAGTGGCTACAATTACATGTGTGCCCAGCATATTTTCAGTGCTTTTTCCCTCCGGGACCTTGGAAACCAGGACAGGATGCTGGGATTTCAGCTTTTCTTCCAATGCCTTTGTTTGGAAGCAAGACATAGATAGATAGATAGATAGATAGATAGATAGATAGATAGATAGATAGATAGAGTCATTGATTTTGTGTGTGTGTGTGTATATGTGTGTGTGTGTGTGTCCGTGTGTGTCCTTGTCCCATTATTTCAAGTTCTCCTCATGCAACTTAGAAATACTTAACTGGGAAGAAGAACAGGGCCCTTTTATGGGAGATAGAATAGTGATAACTTGCCATGTGCTGGTTAAAAGCAGTCATTTTACTGTGAAATACTCTGGCATGAAGACAGGGGACATATTGAGCTTTAAATGTGGCAATGCTATGCTTTAGACAGGAGTTTCAGAGTGGGGTCTGTTCCATGATCACCCCCATCATGCCATGGGTTTCCTCTTATTATGAGCTGAATACTTGTGTTCTCTCTGTCTCTCTCTGTCTCTGTATCTCTCTCACTCTCTCCCTCCCCTCTCTCCCTCCCTCCTCTCGTTCCTCTTGCTCCTATGTATTCATATGAACACATGAGTTAGGTCATGTGAAGTGGCTATCTCCAAGCTAGGAAGAGTGACCTCACTAGAAGTAAACTCTGTTGGACTCTGATCTTGGACTGTCCACGTGGTAGCCTTTTGAGAACATTCATTTCTGTTCTTTAACTCATGCAGTGCAAGGTATTTTGTTACAGTAGTCACACACCTCTGCTGTGGTATGTGTTTATGTAGCCATCTACTTCCTGGTTTGCTTAAAGTGCAGACTTGACTATGTCTTCATGAAGGAAGAGGTGCAGCTGTCCAGATGCTTCCAGGATCTTCTCTTCTCTGTCCCCTGGGCTCTGGGCCATGAGAAGATGGAAAACCAGAGCTCAAGCAGGAGTGGTCAGCAAAGCCTACCAGGAGACCTTGGCAACGTAGACTCCTCTTCCAGGAATCAAGAGTCAGTGGAGTGCTGATGTCTACAGAATCTCTGTGGAATGTGAAAGCTTAATGCTATTTTTTATGATATTTAAAGAATTTCCCTGCAAGTACTCATTAACTCTTCATTTCTAAAATTACTTATCCTTTTTTTTTTATTCCTGTCTCTCGAGCCCATCTACACTATGTATATAGATTGTGGTCCATTTGCTTTACAAAATCTGATCTATAAAACTGGGATACAGAGAGATTTTATTTTTCACTTTTGTCTAACCTGTTGTACCTTTCAGTCTCTTATGAAGACTACTGAATCTATCAAGTAGAAATCTCTCTATCTAGTACACCCACCAACTATTTATTAAGCTATTCATTAATCTTATCTTGTTCTTCTGGCTGTGAGGTTACTTTCATGAAGCTGCAATCTCCTGAGGTCATGGCATGTTTTTATCCAAATAGATTAAGTGGGCTATAGCCAAGAAAGAGCTTGCATCAAGTGCCCACAAAGTTGGGAAGCAAATGCCAAGGAAGTGCCAAGATACTATTTTGTTTACTGGAGTTTTATTATCTGGTAAATTTTATGTGTTGGTGATGGAAACTTTTGGTCACTATTAGAATGATGAGGAAACTTACCATCATTTAGGTTTGTCTTTGTTTTTGAACATGAAATCTTGGGAGTTTGAGGCTCTCTATTGGTGGTCATCTCTGTTCAAATGTATGACATAGTAGAACAGAAGTAAATAGGAGCATTTGCCTAGGATGAATGAGAATGTGTTTTCCTATCATGTAAAAGGTATCATTCAAGATTCAAGGCTCTGTAAGGGGCTTGAGGCAGTCACTAGGGCCCCAAGTAGTCTGGCAAGACTAGAATCCCTTTTCCTTCTCCTTTCAAGGTAGGTAGAAGTCACGTGACTGGCAATGGCCAATGAAATGTGGGCAAATAGACATGCCTGCTCTAAGAGCTAGAGGCTAGTCTACCACTTCCCCATCCCTTTGCCCTAAGTATTGTGAAGGTTTCCTGAGCTCCTGATTGACTGACTATGACCGGCCAGACTGTGAACAACCAGACCACAGATTTTTTTTTTCTTCTTTATGAGGCACTAAGGAATAAACTAGGACTTCAAACTTGCTAGGAAGCATTCTACTACTTGAGCCATACGATCTTTTTTTTTTTTTTTTTTTTTTCCAATCCCGGGGCTTGTACTCAGGGTTTGAGCACTCTCCCTGAGTTTCTTTTGCTTAAGGCTAACATTCTACCACTCCAGTCAGAGCACCCCTTCTGGCTTTTTGTGTGTATGTGGTGCTGAGGTATTGAACCCAGGGCTTCGTGCATGCTAGGCAAGCACTCTACTACTAAGCCACATTCCCAGCCCCCTATTCAAACTTTTTCAACTTCCTCATGCTCATCTTGTTAAACTGTATGTTCATTGTTCAAGGGTTTAGTCCATGGATTTTCACTCCTGCATATCTTATATATATATGCATATGATGATATGTTTACATGAAAGGTTATATTTTGGGGTCTAAGATCCACATATGAGAGAAAACACACATGTCTTTCTGGGTCTGACATACTACATTCAGTATATCTTCAGATCCATCCATTTCCTTGTAAATAACATTATTTCATTCTTCCTGATAACGATATAAAATTCCATTTTGTGTATATATGTGCATATATGTACATGCACATATATACATGTATATATGTACAATGCTATAGTAAGCATGGATGTTCAGGTGCATTTGTTGTATCCTGTCATGCAGTCTTTCAGATAAATTCCAGAACAGTATCACTGGATCATAGGGTAGCTATTTGGTGGGCTGTCTGAGGAACCTCCATACTGATTTTCATAGTGTTTGCACTAATCTAGTTTGTATCAACAGTGCATTAGAGTCCTTTCTTCCCCACATTTCACCAGCATTGGTTCTTGTTCATACTCTTGATGATGATCAATCTGACTGGAATGAGATGGAAACTCAGTGTTGTTTTGATTTGCATTTCCTTTATGGCTCGGTATGTTGAACATTTCTCCATGTATTTATTGGCCATATGCGATTCTCATTTTGTTATTTGAAATATGTAATGACCTGGTTGTTGGAGCTCTTCTTAGAATTAATTCCTGACACCTGACTTCCAAAAGAAGGGATGCAAATATGTGTCAGTTTGGCATTTCTATTATGTAACCTTGAAAATTACTTCCTTGACTACCTTTGATTTTGATTAGATTTTCTTTCCCTTTTACACTCATGTTTCCTCTTTTTAATTTCTTACACTATACCAAGGCAGATTCAATTCTTCTCTGATCCCTGTGCATATTAATTTGCAATTGGTTTGAAATAGTTTTTGGTGGGTTATCTCATCTCTAGACCTTTCTACTTCCTGGTTGTAACTCTGAGCCCTCTTTCCATTCCCTCCCCGTAAACCTATTCCCCAAATAATGTCCAGGAGATTTACAGGGTTTATGTAAAGAGCACTCTAGATTCTTTGTAATTAAATGGCAGGGGAGAAGATCTTGTGAATAGATTCTTAAAAGCAATAGATAATAAAAGCAAGGATCCAGTAGGAAATTAAAAACAGAAGGTTTCCTCTCGGTTAAATTTCTAATTAGTTGGTGAAATGGGATCTGAAGAATTGTAGATAATGAGCAAGGTTTCCAGAACAGTTAATTGTTTTGTAATACTTATTACTTAAACTCTATACATTTTCCTGAAGTGTTTATTACTATATATTCTTCGGACCATAGTTGTAAAATATTTATTGATAATATTTTTATGAGTATTTTTCTTCCTTCAGTGGACAAAATGGAATACATTAAGACATGAAATGCAAAGGAATATGATGAAGTAGTAAACCATAAATAGAAACTGTAGATACATGTGACATGGGTGAATCTTGTCAATGGCTATTTGAAAAGGAAGGTCCTGAAAAGGAAACCCATATAATGATTTTGCAGAAAATTTGCAGCTATAAAAACTTCTATAACACTTTTTTTTTCCTTTTTCTCTTTTTGCCAGTCCTGGGGCTTGAACTCAGGGCCTGGGCACTTCACCCGAGCTTCTTTTGCTCAAGGCTAGCACTATACCACGTGAGCCACAGTACCACATCTGGCCTTTTCTGTTTATGTGGTACTGAGGAATCGAACCCAGGGCTTCATGCATGCTAGGCAAGCACTCTACCACTAAGCCACATTCCCAGCCCCTCTTTCTTTTACCAAAGGAAACAAACACAGAATTCAGGATAGTGGTTTTGGTTGGGGGGGTGGGGCGGGGGTTGTTCCTCAGTCATGTCATGACTTCTACAAAGCCTGTTCAGGTGAGTCCCTCTTCTGCCTCAGGTCTTTGCAAAACACCACCATGATGATTTTCATCACTCATAGAAGGGTCCTCCCTGATCTACTGTGGCCCATCCCTTCCACAGGGAAGCTGATGATGATCTTTGTATTATCTTTACTGCATTTAAGTAGTCTCTGAAGTTATCCTGTTCCCATGTGTGTTTATGGTTTCCCTGGTTAGAATTAATCCCCAAGACAACAAGGATTCTAATGATGGATGGATAGATTTGCACTCCTGAGGGGACTGAGTACCTCAAAGCCTGTGCTTGATAGACAGGCTCTCTACCATTTGAGCCATGGCTGTTGCCCCTTTTTCCTTAGGTTATTTTCAAGTTAAGGGCTTGCTTTATGTTTCTCTGGTTCACTGAAGATGACAGGCATGTGCCATCATTGTTGGCATTAGTTTAAGATGGAGTCTTGTGAGCTTCTTTGAACTGGGAGCCCCTATTCCCCGTTCTCCATCTCTAAATAGGATTCTAGAGTTGACTGACTATGCCCAATGAGGTTGATTGGCTCACCTTTGAGTTCCTTGACCTCAGAGCATTGCTTCCCCTACCCCTACCCCCAGCATAGAAAGCATTCAAACAACAGAAAGAAGAGAAAAGAGAGAGTTAAATTGAGAAATGAACTCATCATTGCCTTGTGGGGCCAGATTATGTTGCTCCCAGTGAACATGCCCCAAAGCCTTCCATATTTCTGGAATACTATTATACAGGATGTAAAAACAGGGGCTTACAGCTAGAATGGCAACTAATGAATGCTGTGAACCATTAGTGTACATTTAAATAAATATCGTCAAAGAAATAGGCCAACATCAATAGTCTGAGTTCGTATTTCTGTACAGTGAACATCAGTTTCCTGATGATCAGAACTGGGTTAATTGACTGACAATGGGTCTTCCCTTTTAGGGAAATGAACATTATCAGCTCAAGCCAATTTGTTTTTCTTAGCTGAGAAATCACTCTTGAATTTCAAAAGGCATTTGCCTGGCCCTTGTTCTCTTTCCTTTGATGGGAATGGTTTAGCAGTAACATTCACTAGAACCAGACCATTAAAATGCTTCATGTATTTTTCATGGGCTAGTGCCTCCATTTGCACACTTCATGGGAACCCCTTCCCCTCCCCAGCACTCACAGGCCAGGGATTTTCTCACAGTCACCCTGGGCAAAAGACTTCTGCTGCTGGCAGCCTATCTCAGTCACCTTCAGTGATTTCTGCTAAACAACGCCCTTTACTGAGCCTTGGAGAGCATCCTGGGAAAGGAAGTCAAGGTCAGCTTAACATGCTCCCTTGCTGAAGGGAGCCCTGTGCCATCTGCTTCCCCACAGCCCACCTGCCCTCCCCATCTCATGGGCTCTTTGCTCCCTTCCCCGCTCCCTTGCTGGCTCTGAATGAGAGCACTTGGGTTCTCCCTGAGTTCAACTAATTCTGCTTCTTGACAAAGAGCCCTGTCACTGCTGAGGTCCCTTTCCCCTTGCTCAAGGCAAGGAGACCTTTAGCTTGAAGGGGCACCTTGGTGGGAGTGGCCTGGACTCACTCAGTCCATCTTCCCAGCCCTGCTTCACTGAGCCAGGCCTTGACTCCCTGTGTCAGTGTCATTTGAGGTAAGCTTTGGGGGTCTACAGTTTCCTTGAAGTATGCAAGGATCCACATGGTACAATCATGATACAAACATGGTACGAGGAAAAGAAAATAGTCTTCCAGCTGCCTGTTACTCATGGGTATAATCCTTCCTACATGGGAGGCTGAGAAGGGAAGGAATGCAGTTCAAGAACAGCCAAGGCAGAAAAATTTACAGAACTCCTTTCAACCTGTAACTGGGTATGGTGACACATAGCTGTCACCCCAAGCTATGGGGAAGACTGAGATTGGATAGATCATGGTATCAGGGAAGCCCAGACAGAAAACTCCATGACACTCTATCTCAAAGGAGAGAAACTACATGTGATGACACATGTCTGTGATCCCAGTGGCAGGAATCCTAAAAGTAGGTAGATTGCAGCTCAGTTGCATTCCTGATAGGAAGCAAGGCCCTGTCCTAAAATTAACTAGTGAAAAACAGAGCTGGGTGCAGGATTCCTTCATGGTGGTATTGCACCAGCCTGGCATAAGGTCTTCAGTTCAAATTTCAGTACTGAGAGGGAAGGGGAGGCAAGGAAGGAGAGAGTAGGGGCAACAGAGAGGAAAGAATCGTTAGATTAAACTTCACTGTGGAAATGGCCTAAAGAAGCACAATGAGGTTGGAAGAGTGACTCAAATGGTAGAGCACCAGCCATGACCAAGAATGTTGGGTGATAGCAGAAGGCTCTGAGTTTAAGTTCATTTGCCTGGTGCCAATGACTCGTGCTTGTAATCATAGTTACTAAAGAGTCTGAGATCTGAAGGATTACAATTCAGAGCTGATGTGGGGAAAAAAAAGTCTATGAAATTCCGTGTCCAATTAGCTAGTGAAATGTTGGCCTTAGAAGCATGACTCAAATGGTAGAATAACAGCCAAGCCACAGCTGAGGGAGAACTCAGAACTCTAAGTTCAAGCCTTAGCACCACACTCCCCCAAGAAGTGAAAGAGGATACTAGCCCTGCAAGGGGAGCAGTTGGAACTAGACATACACATTGATAAGCAGTCGCTGTCGTCTTTCTTCCCAGAACACCATCATATTTGATTGTAATACAATTTGTTTTTTGGGTTTTGTTTTTTGGCCAGTCCTAGGGCTTGAATTGAGGGCCAGGGCACTGTCCCTGAGCTTCTTTTGCTCAAGGCTAGCACTCTACCCCTTGAGCCACAGTTCCACTTCCTGCTTTTTCTGTGTATGTGGTATTGAGGAATCGAATCCAGGGCTTCATGTATGCTAGCCAAGCACTCTACCACTAAGCCACATTCCCAGCCTCTTACAACTGAAACCCTCAGATATTTGAGGAGGTTGCTCTATAATAACTCACTTATTGTGTTCTAGGATAAGTAAGATCATTGGACCATATTATCTTAGCTTCCAATAGGAAAGTGTTTAGATAGTTATTATGATTTATACCTTTTGGAAGGATAAACATGAGAAAGGCTGCAAGAATATTTTTCATCAATCGAATTTTCAAAATTTACTGAATTTTTTCTTTTTATCTCTTAGTTGATATATAAAACACAAAATTTGCATATGACCAGGAAGTTGTGTGGTATTTCAATACAGATAGACATCATGTAGTGTTCAAAGGAGGTTCAACATCTAGCTTTTCAGGCATTCAGCATTTCTTTACATTTAATATTCTTCTAGCTTTCTTGTTGCTGGGTGTAATTGTTTTCTAAAGTCATCTTAGCATGTAATAATAGCACACCCGAACCTCTTGTTTCTATGAATTTGGCATGTAACTTTAGAAGAGTTCTTCTGTTTCGTGTTTGGGCATTGGACAGTGTGAAGTTTCAAACGCAGTGCCCACATATTCATAGGCAGGCGCTCTGCCACATGAATCACTCCTCCGGCCCTTTTTACTCTAGTTAATTTTTCAATTAGGGTCTTGCATTTTGGCCTGTGCTGGCCTCAGACAGCACCCCTTCTATGTCTAGCCTCTCGAGTAGCTTGGATTACAGTCTTGCACCATGATGCCCTAGAGGAGCTTTTGGTTTACAGAAAAAATTGCAACAGTAGTAAAAAAGGGTTTTTATGAACTGCATATCTGGTTTATCCATTACACTAGAGCAGTCATTTGTCACAATGGACACATTAAAATTGGAACATTTTTATCAACTAAAGTCTACAAGGTTGTCTTATTCCCTAAGATATCATTTAAGTCTTTTTTTTTTCTGTCTTTCAAGATCCAGGTTGCCACATTGCTTCTAGTCACCATGCCTCCTTGTCTCCTCAGATTCCTCGGTAGAGATTCTCACATTCTCCTTGTTTTATTCTAACACACTACAGGCACAAAGAAAGTGTTTAAGAGTGTGTGGCATGTGTATGTTGTGTGCTATGTGTGTGGAGAATATGGTATGATGTATGTGTGGTATGTTTGATATATGCCTCTGTGTGTGTGTTTGAATTTTTTTTTTTTTTTGGCCAGTCCTGGGCCTTGGACTCAGGGCCTGAGCACTGTCCCTGGCTTCTTCCCGCTCAAGGCTAGCACTCTGCCACGTGAGCCACAGCGCCGCTTCTGGCCGTTTTTTCTGTATATGTGGTGCTGGGGAATCGAACCTAGGGCCTCGTGTATCCGAGGCAGGCACTCTTGCCACTAGGCTATATCCCCAGCCTGAATTTTTTTATATAAAGGGATTTCTCTTTACATTTTCATATACCTTGTTTTGCATACCTAATCATGTCTGAAGAGACTGAGGTAAAAATTTGGAGACGAGTGATGTTGATAGAGGTATGTTGGGCCCCCTAACTGTGCTTTGGTTTGGGGTGTTTGTCTGGGGCCTGGCTGTTATGGCATGCTTGCCCTATCTTAGTGTGAATTTGCTGAGATGATTTATTACTCATCAAGAGTCAGTTTCCCTCTAAATACTTCACTTAGCTGATTATTGCCTTTTTAATCACCACCACCAACACACACAAACAGAACTCCTTAGCAATTTCAACTGGTTGTCTTTAGGAACATTTAGGTACATTAGATAACATTAGGTTATCTTTAGGAACATTTGTTTTGCTATATCCCCTCTCCTTTTAAAGACATTTAGTTTTCTATGACATTGTTTACTTTCATTATGCTTTAATTATGGGAATCTGATAACCATGGAGGAGTAAGAGAGACAAAAACTGGGGTTTTGTGGGTGATTCAATGCTAAAGCAAAGGCAAGGTGTTTAATAGCCATGAATGTTGTTCCTGCCAAGTGTTTCCCAAAGGCAGGGGCTTTGTTGCTCTCACACAAGCCAAAATGGGGACAAAGCCTCCCACAGTTCCCTCCCATAGTTTCCCTAACTACTTATACAAGCTCAGGCCTTTCATCTGATGTGTGTTTGTGTGTGTGTGTGTGTGTGTGTGTGTGTGTGTGTGTGTGTGTGTGAGTGTGCCTGTGTTTCAGTTGTTAGTCTGGTATAGCTGGTTCTCCTTTGGCAGAATTTTTTTTAAATGACAGACATTTTGGGTGAACATATAGCTTCTCTAAATGAATGGTTGACCCCTCAGTGTGCATTATGAGATGGGTTGAAGAGAATTTTTAGTTAAGAAGCTGTAATTGAGACCACTGTTACAAGAGTTCACTGGCTTTTCACAAATTTGGTTTAGTTTGGCTGCAAGCAAGCAGAAGGTCTGTTGTTGGTGGCTATAGTAACAAGTACACATGAGAAATATGGACACAGGCAGTTTGCAGGTATGGCTCACCTGCTGGGAATGCCACCACACACCCATGTTTTTCAGTGCCCTCTGCTCTACTCTCACTAGCATGTCAGCTTTCATCATTGTACTTATTGCCTTGTGTTGTCATTGGAAAGTCAGCTCAGAGGTTAACCTCAGCCCTTGCATCCTCTCAAAGAAGAATTAAAGCAAGGTGTGAAGCACAATAAAATAGTTAGAAAGTCTATTGAAAGCTTACCCTGTGAAAGCATGGGGGCAGGATGAGCCAGAGTGTGCTCCTCCAAATGCAAGAGCACCTCACCTTATTTTACCATCATCAGCATCCATGCAAGAATGTTAGTTACCTAATGCAAATCTCAGGGGTGATGACTCCCATCAAGAGCTTAGTCCTGGCTCATTCCAAACAAAGAAAGGACACTGAAGCATTGGAAAGCTCAAGGACAGCTGGCAGGACAATGCATGTCAGGCTGTGTAGGAATTCCACAGCAGCAGAAGTAACCTTCCCTATTTGTCACTTATTGGGAGAGAATTAAGGAAGACAGGATCTGGTCATTGGGTAGAGTTTTGTTTTGGTGTGGATCCTAAGAGACAAGTGTGTATTGTGTGTCTAAGCATACCCAGAACACGGGATTGACTGCACATGCTCAGGGTCCAAGCTGTGTATATGCTATTCCAGAATTGCCGTCTCATAGAGATTGGTAGCCTGGAACTAGAGTTCTAGGTATTGTGGGTCAAAAGGTCATTATAGGGTCCTGTCCTTATCTCCTATGAATACACACTGACTGGGTAAGGGCTTTGCTTGGCTGGACAAGCTTGAGACTTGGTGCCAGATTATCTGGTCCCAGTAATTTGATCAGCATCTTTATTAGCACTTTTATGGGGCTCTTGGGGAGATTATTTGGGGCCCTTGAGTGTTTCTTACACATGGTGGATCTTATGGGTGGGTATGTGGGCTGACCTGTGGCCCTGATAACCATGTTGAGTAGCTCTCTACCTGTTGCCCTGGAAACCAGGGATCCTTTGCCAGCCTCCTGCCTCAGTGGTTACAAAGTGGCAGCTATGGCTATAGATTTTCTGGGAGGCAAGCCTGGAGTGTGCTGGCAATGGGTCTCTATATCTTAAGTAGCTTTAGCAGTGTCACATGGCCATGCCAGTTAGAAAGAAAGGTTAGAAGGTTTGGTATTAAATTGACATATTGAGATTTCAAATAACATGAAAGAGAGGCTTCAGCCAAGAAGTGAGAGGAAGTGGATGCCGATAGGGCAAGTACCTGCCAATCACCAGCCTATTATGTATTGTAAGAGAGTTTGCTGCAAGGCATCAAATGTAAAAATAAATGCCACCACTGTGAAAGTGGACGCTGTCGCCTCTGTGTCATGCCAATTCCGCAGTTAAGATGGGAATACAGGAAACACTGGTGGCCATTCCATACGAATGGGCTGGTCGTTGTCCTTGCTCTAGCCATGAGGTCCGTGAACACTAACCTTGCTGTGTATAGGGGGCTGGGGAAGGCAAGTTAGCCTTGCTTTATTATAGAAGATTGTAGTCTTTCTTTTGCCTAGCTCAAGAATGTAATAACCTGAGAGTGAGAAAAATCCATGAAGGCACAGCTAAAGGTGGAAAGGGGTTTTATTTACAAAGGAACTTTATTTACAACCCCAAACCCAGAAACAGAACAGCCTCCATATCTCCAATACTGGCCTGCGACTAACTTGTCCTTGGCCAATTACCCAGAACCCAGAGTCCAGACGAGCTCTGACCTCCAAAACTCGGAAGGAGTGAGCTTCTTTCTATTCCTCCTTCCTGCAGGCCTCATCTCTCCTCAGGCCTCAGGCCTCTCCACAGGCCTCAGGCTTCAGACTTCTCTACAGGCCTCAGGCTTTACAGCAGGGTCAGAAACTGCACCTCTCATCTCTGCTCAGCTCCTCAGCTACTCTGGCAGGCATTGCCTGCTTTCCTCTCTTCTCCCTCTCTCCCTCTTTTCCTCCATAGAGGCACCATATATATATATACACCCTCTGGCCCTTTGGCACCCTGCCCCCCTCCAGCAGTTGGGCCCACGTGGAAATGCCACCATGGCAGTGATACCAGCATGGGGTGGGACTTCCCAGGCTGCCCTTCCCCCACTCCTGATGCCCCACACCTTCCAGCGGCCTGGACCACTGTCAAACCACCTATGACCAGTCCTTAATTCCATGCCCCCTCCAATATACATGGCAGTAACACCAGCACAGGGTGGGACTTCCCACCACCCTGGTTATTACAAAAGTAAAGAACGAATTAAGGAGAACACATAAGAATATAAAACCGACCTTTTAAATTCTATAGATATTCACAGAAAATGCTTACTTTGATGCCTTGATTATCTGCAGGAGATCACTAGGGACAGAGGCCTGATGATGATTAACACCTACACTTAGAACAAAACACAAAGCCTCAGTGGGCTGCAGATTTCCATATCCACTAGCACGGTACTGTAGGTAGAAAGGGCTTGCCTGCCTCAGATTTTCCTTTGCTTTTTCCCCAGCCCTCTTCTGCTGTTTCTTGCTGGGTAATGATCCACAATTTTATAGGTTGGCTGATCTGGGGTGGGGTTCTCACTAGGGTGTCTCATGTTCTTGCCCTCATGTGACAGCTGGGGTTCCAGTACATGATCTGCCCCTGTGCATTGAGTGTGCACATTCCGGTAGCTCAGCTCAGAAGTCAAAGCTTCCAGAAGACCAAGCAGCATGTTGCAAAATGTCTTTTGATCTGGCTCTGTGAAGGAGGATTGTGTGTACTCTTTGTATTTGTGTGGGACCACACAGGTGATGTGGGCAGGCAGACCTAGTTGTGGGATGTACAATATGTACCATCTTTGGAGACAAGCCACAGCCCCTGCCCTCTCAGCAATTCTAAGAACCAGAAGAAGCTAGTGAGAAAGAGAAGCAAAGGGTGAAGATGCTGCCATGTGCAGCAGATAATGAACCCAGGATGCTTGGAGGTGCCACCCTGGTACCTTAGAGGACTCTTTTCCTGCCATGTGAAGCATGGAAGATGTGAAAGATGACAGCATTTTTAGCTCTCTGCCCTCTGCATTGACCTTTTCAGAACACACACAAAATGAAGTCAAACCACTCTGGAAAGCACTATCAAGGTTCATCAAAAGACTAAACCTAGAGCTATCCTATGGACCAGAATTCTACTCCTAAGCATTTATCCAACAAAGCACAAACAAGTCCACAGTAAAGCTACCAGCACAACCATGTTCATTGAAGTTTATTGACCATAGCCAAGATATGGTATCAGCCCAGATGCCCCACGGTGGACAAAAGGATCAAAAAACTGTATCATATATACTCAATGTAATTCTACTCACCCATAAGGAAGAATGATAGTGTACCATTTGTAAGGAAATGGAAAGACTTGAAAAAATTAAGTGAAGAAAGCCAGATCCAGAGGTTGCATATTTTCTCTCATTTGTGGTAGCTATAGTGTGCCTGCAAATATACAAGTAAACACACTGCATGGTTAAAACAACAACAAAAAAAGCCACTAGGACATGATAAATTATACAGGTCTCTAGGTATTCAGACACAGTGAGACACAGAGAGAAGAATGCTCTTAGAAGAGTAACTCAAGAGTGCAATACCTATGTGCATCTAAATACGGTAGATAAAAATGAATTCGAGGAAATGGAAACAGAGGGTTTTTTTCTTTTTTGGTATTTTCTTTTCCTTTTGTCTTGTTTGTTCATTTACCTGTCTTTGGGAAAGCAAAGAAGGCTAAGGGGGTGCACAGAAATGAAGAGACAAGGGGTGAACCAGTACAACAGTCATACTCAATAGACACTATGTTGAAAATGAACTATACACCTTGTGAGTGGAATGGGAGGGAAAGCCATGGGCAGCAAAAGAAGAGGTGACATTGTTCATAATGAAATCTATACTTTATCTAACTTATATAACTGCGATCCCTCTCTACATCACCTTTATAATAACAATTTTAAAATGCATAAAAGGAAAAAATCTTAACTTTTTAAAGTTTCTTTTAATGTTAAGTGTTGGCAACCAGAAAAAAAAAAACCCAACTACATGTAACCACCCTAGGCTGAAATAAAAACTCATCCTGAGCTTTGGTGTGCTATTTCTATTCTTTATGGGCAGCTGTCTCCTCCTGCTCAGGGCAGAGAAGAGAATATTCTATCCTACAAAAAATGGGATTGATGTTGCTTTTAACAGCACTGTCTTTCTTTCCTCTTTGTATCAAGGATACAGAGCACATTTAAATTCATCCCAATGTAAGCTGAGTGCCTCAAATCCTTCTCCTTGGGCTTGGGTGAGTTTTCATTGTAGCTGCTGTTTCATGAGAATGAATGGCAATGGAGTTGAGTTTTGAGACTTGTAAGGGATCCCTGGAGATTCCTCTGCTCTAAGACCTAGGAAGGCCATAATTAGCAAGCAGAGCAAGAATGAAGAGGTGGGGAAGAGGGTGGATGTCTCACTGTAAACTATTGGGTTTCACCCTTTTATGCCTTCGTCTGTGTTGCTGCTGAAACCTGGAACACCCTTACCCCCACTCCGCTTGGCAGAGTCCTACTCTCCCCCCAGATGCAACCCAGCTGGTGGCTTCTGAGGAAATCCACCCACTCGGACCGGATGGGGTGCCTCTGTTGTCCTCTGATCCCACGAGTCCTGTGCCTGTAACCCTATCACTGCTTGGTGCATTGTGGCTCCCTAGGACCCAGAGCCAGCCCTTGGCACATCAGCCAAGCAAATTGCAAAATGCAGAGGCCTAGGAAGAACTTGTGAACTGGAACCCAAAATACACAGTAAGGCAAATAAGACCCTTCGGTGATGTATTCTGGCAATGATGGCCGGTGGCTTGTTCTTCTCCCTGACCAAAACAGAAAATAAACACTTCTCCAAAGCCCAGGACAGGTTCTGGTTGTACTGCCCTGAGAAAACATACTGTCACTCATATTTCCTGCAGACAAGTGTGAAACCCCTCTTGTCTCCTCTCAGAATAGCCGCAACCTCACTGGTTGGTTCAGTACCCCTGTCCTCTTGCAAGAGCTTATTGAGTTCCCTGAGCCCCAGTGCCTTCCCTTCCCTTCCAAAATCCCTCTGGGAAATGCTGTTCCTGAAGCCTGGCCACAGCCCTGATGTGTGACCTAAGTAATCAGAGAGTATGGAGAACACAGCACTGCTGTCAGATCCACTTATTTTTTTGAGCTGTTGGATTTAAGATACATATTAACTATGGGAAAAAATGATGTATGTTTGAGCATTTAAGAACAAGGCTTGGGGGCTGGGGATATAGCCTAGTGGCAAGAGTGCCTGCCTCGGATACACGAGGCCCCTAGGTTCGATTCCCCAGCACCACATATACAGAAAACGGCCAGAAGCGGCGCTGTGGCTCAAGTGGCAGAGTGCTAGCCTTGAGCGGGAAGAAGCCAGGGACAGTGCTCAGGCCCTGAGTCCAAGGCCCAGGACTGGCCAAAAAAAAAAAAAAAAAAAAAAAAAAAAAAAAAAAAAAAAAAAGAACAAGGCTTGGAAAGTGTATGAGAGGAGATTTTTTTTGTGGGGGAGGTGTGACCTGGGGCTTGAACTCAGCGCCTGGGTGCTACTCCTGACCTTCTTTCACTCAAGGCTAGAGCTCTACTACTGCTGGATTTTTTTGAGTAGTTTATGGAGATGAGAGTCTCACAGACATTTCTTCCTGGGCTGTCTTTGAACCATGATTCCCAGATCTCAGCCTCTTGAGTAGCTAGGATTACAGGTGTGAGCTACCAGCACTGGCTGACATGTTCTTCACTGGATCAGGTTAATTGGTCTGGGATTGTCTCAGGAGCGCAGTTGTCCTTGGCCTAGAAAAGAGAAGAGGTTGAGATGGCTGTAGTAAGATAATCTCCAACAGATTTATGAGAAACCCTTCTCTCTAGCCCATGTTGCTGCCCACATGGCTAGTGTTGACTCTGGTTGTATTCCTCATTATGAAATCATCTGCACTACCAATTCCAGTGGTAGTCATGGATAACACTGCATGGCCCTAGCAATGCCAGATGATGTTCTCACTGCTAATTTCAGGCTCAAGGAGGACATATTTCTTGCTCTCTTATCCTTTGTATGAATGAACACAGCAGACTCCGGGAATTTACTCAGTGTTTTGTCACTAATAAGCCACAGAGGGTCCCTCTGCATGAAGTTAGAGATGAGCTTCTCAGTGTTTCCTGCAGCTCCATGGACATGCTGCCTTCCTCCTATTAGCTGCATTCACCAAGGATGAAGCTCAGGTTGGAGAGAAACCTTGGTAGTAATAGATAATAATTATATAGTAGGGTGCCCTATTTCTCTCCATTTTTTGATCATGGGATACTCATTGAGGATGGGGTTGTCAAGGTGGCTCCCCAAACAAGCATGTCTTCAACTCTGTCTCCAAAGCATAGCCAACGTAGCATTTGGAAAGATGGTTTTATGGTGTTGCTGCTGGGGCTTCTGAAAAGATTCTGCACAGAGGGCTGGTGTAATGGCGGGCCCAGGAGCATGCTGGGGAATCACATAAAGAGAAGCTCTGGAGCTTTCTCCAAAGCTGCAATTACAGATGTGAGATCTGAGGATTGTGATTCAAACCCAACAAAAGAAGGAAAGTATTTGAGACTGTGGTCTCCAATTAATCACCAAAAAGCCAGAATTGGAGTTGTGGCTCAAGTGGTAGAACACCAGCCTTGAGTGAAAAAGCCAAAGTGAGAGCACAAGACCCAGAGTTCAGCCTCAGTACTGTAGAGCCAGAGTGAAGGACCAGAGTAACTCCACATTGTACTAAGACCCCATTCTGTACCTGACTGACCTTACAGCAAGCCCTACTCCACACCCTTCGCTTTCAAGTAAAGACCATAAAACACCTTGGGGCAGATAGTTCTCAAACAAACAAGTTTTAGATTTACCAGAAGACCCCCCCCCACCCAGGTGTGGTTTCCAGTATCTAAAACCCTGCAGCTGTATCCCCCTTGCTACACCCTTATGGCTTAACCAATCCATTTTAAATGCGTTGGTCCCTTGATCTGACCAATGACCCTTTCCAGATTCCTTCCCGCCACCAAATGCGCCAAACATGCTTTAGAAATATTTTATATTTTCCCCCGGTGTGTGTTGATTGTTAAAAGATGCTATGAGGTATGCTAAGTCCCTGCCTTCCCCAAAGAATGTATAAAACAGCTGGAAGCCCTAGGCTTAGGGCCTCTCAGTGTCACTAGTTTACTGAATGCACGGAGGACCAAGCTAGCCCAAAATAAATGCCCTTTGCTGCTTGCATTGGTCTTGGTCTTTGGTGGTCTGTTGGGGGATGCAAACTCAAGCATTTCAAGTACCACCAGTGAGAGAGAATGAGGGGGTGGGGGGAGAGAGAGAGAGAGGGAGGGAGAGACGGGGGAGGAGAGCACACTTGTTTATGAAGTCAGGAGGTCCGGTTCAGGGTCCATGATTGGACACTGGAACAGAATATTTAAAGTTGGGAGCATACCAAAAAATTGAGATGAACAGATTGTCATAAAACCCAGAAGAAGAACCAAAGAGGTAGCTTGCTTCTCAGAGTTGTTGTGCCAAGTCTCAAGACCACCACCAAGAAGACCACCGAGACTCAGACATGCCAAAATCCAAAAGCAAGGCAAGGCTTTACTTAAGCGAGCTGCAACTCGGGCCTCGTCCTACCCACCGACACAGCAGCGGTTAGGAGGGAGCCTCGAGCTGTGATTACACAGGGCTTATAAAGGCAAAGAACAAGGTTACAACAATCAGGTGTTCAAGCAAGCAAGATTAGGACACAGGTACAAATCTGATTGGCTCAGGGTTTAATTCTAAAATGGGGTTCACGTGTCTGGTACTTCATTTCCCCCTTTATCTTTTTTGTACCTTGGGAGCCAATCATGGCTCCATTCTGTCCATTTCAATGGCTTGCATGTCTAGGGGATGATATAGAGATAAGGCATGGGCCAATAGGGCCCAAAGTAGTAACCAAAGGGCCTGTCACCATTTCTTACAAGTATAGTCTCTGTACCTCTGTTTTGCATGCCTCTAGTTTATCCTGCCTTATCTTCCCCAAAACAACTCTGGTCCCTTGATTTTAAAGGGTGGCTGATGGGTGAAGATCATCCATCTTCTCTAACTTCTTCAGACTTACTCAGGAGCGTAGACCTTACCTAGCCAGGAACCTATAACCTTAGTCTACTTTACCAAGGGACTGCAGGATTACTGCAAACTGAAAATTAACTTTCAGCTATACAGACTTACCATTAGCTGTATAGTGTTTAGTATACAAATGTAAGCAACAAAATACATAAACTTCTCAGCTATGCTCTAAGGGTCGGGTGGCTATACCCGTATTCCTGAGCAAGCCCAAAACTACCTAAGATAAGGGGGTCACCTCACTTTGGAGTGAGCTGCCAAAATAACATCAACACTAGCCAGGGTAGTAAGGAAAGAAGGCAAAAAGAAAATTATAACAATATTCAATCTAACTTTCTTTTCTTGAGGCGAAGGCGAAGTGGCTGAGTTGGGTGCTTGGAGACCTCCCATCCACTACAGTAGTCGTCGTCCAGGGCAAAAGGTTCAGCTGGCCTGGCATGGGAGCAATGGACCCAAGTGGTGATGCCATCTACCTTAAGGGCGGTAGGAGTAGTCAGTAGCACCACGTAAGGTCCCTTCCACTGTGGTTCTAAGGATTTGGGAGTATGCCTCCGGACGAACACCTAATCTCCTGGCCTGAATAAATGGGGGGTAGGGACAGAAGCAGAATCATGTAATGCCTTAAGTTGGGGCCACATTTTCTTGTGCACGAGCTGCAAATAATCAAGTTTACACAAAAATTCAGTATCATCCAAATCATCAAGCAATTCAGTCTGAAGGCTAGGGATAATGGGCAGAGGGTACACGTACATTATTTCAAAAGGAGTAAAGCCAAGTTGATAGGGAGAATTTCTTACTCTACGCAGAGCAAAAGGAAGGAGTGACACCCAGTCTGCGCCAGTCTCTAAGGCCAGTTTAGTTAAGGTTTCTTTTAGAGTCTGATTCATTTTCTCTACCTGTCCTGAACTCTGGGGTCTATAAGCACAATGCAATTTCCAATCCATCCCCAGTGCAGTGGCTATTCCCTGACTTACTTTTGAGATGAAGGCCGGTCTGTTGTCTGACCCAATTGTGGATGGGAAGCCGTACCTGGGTAGGATTTCTTCCAGGATCTTCTTAGCCACTACATTCGCAGTCTCATGCTTTGTTGGATAGGCTTCAACCCATCCTGAAAATGGTATCTACAAAAACTAGCAAATATTTGTAATTTCTGTGAAATCTACTTCCCAATACACGCCTGGCCTACTCCCACAGAGGCGAGCTCCTTTAGTAACTGGTAGATTGGGGGTGTTGGTGAGCTGACAGGCCTTACAATTTTTAACAATATCTTCAATAAGTTGATCTCCTTGTCTAATTTTCACTTTGGAGTGTCAGAGCAAGTCCTGCATTTTTCGGGTTCCCATGTGAGAAGCTCAGATTCTCTTAAGGATCCCCTTTCCCAGCCCTTGTGGCAGGATAAGTTTCCCTTCACAAATTTTCCACCAGTCATTGTTTCTTTCTCTGTCCAGGGGTTTTGTGGGCCATGGGAATTTTCTTTATCCACTCCAAGCCTTCTTGGGAATACTGGGGCACAGGAGACAAAGCTCATGGCCCTGGGTCTACTAAAGTCTGTTCCCAGGAACTCACTTTCCTGGCTGATTTAGGCACAGGGATTTTCAGCACAGTCTACATGCATCTGACAGCCAACGCTTGCTCTCTTTTAATATGAAGCCCAGATGGGTGACTTCAGGTTTACAAATTTGTGCCTTTTAACTTTCTAGTTTGTAAAAGCATTTTCTTGACTGGCTGGGGAACTGATCTCTGATGACCTAAGTTACCTTTGCAGGCTTTTGACAGATCTCAATAAGGACACAATCTCAGGTCTACAAGCTTTCTTTCCTGAACAGATGTATCAGCTTAAAATTCTCACTGCCAGTCAGAGCTTTGAGTAAATGCGGGGTGTTGAGATTTTAATCTATCCTCTCATTTGACAACCTTACCCTTACTAACCACTATCACAGATGACTGGCAAGTTCCTGCCCAGTAGACAGACATGGGCATTGGAAAGGCATGCTTATGAACTATTCTTCTAGGACTTCCCGGCTTTGATTAACTTTTGAAAGGCCAAACAGGAGTGATTCTAGGATCTGACACCATCTCTGCCATCCAAGCAGTGGCTTACTGCCTCTGGATGCTCCATCAATTTTGTCCCAGAAGGAGTGACTTTTCTCTGGACTTGGACTCAGGGCCTGAGGGCTGTCCCTCAGCTCTCCAGCTCAAGACTAGCACCCTACCACTTTTGAGCTCCACACCACTCTGTTTCCAGTACTCTGCTGGCTGATTAGAGACAAGTCTCTCACAGGGACCTTTCTCTGCCCAGGCTGGCTTCAAAATGCAGATTTCAGATCAGTGAGTCTTACAAGGGCCACTTTACTCCAATTAGAAGCAACAAGGTAGTCCACACAGAAGTAGTTTTTAAGCATGTTCTCTTACCTGGAAATTATTAAGGGTCAGTATTAGATCTTGACAAACTTGTAGGAATCACCTGTGCTTCTCTGTGGGCCTGCTGGAAACTGTTACAAAAAACCTACAAAGAACCTGGAATGGCAATTAAACATTTTGGTAGCCAGAATTCTCCTTTTCTCTCACTTTGCAATAATTATTTAGGACAAATTTACTTCCAAATTTCTTATCTAGAAATGTATTCTTGATTTCCAAAGCCTTTTTAACACTTACACAATACTTTAGCTTTTATCTGTGTAGGGTTTTTTTTTTGGCCTCTCCTGGCTCGGACTCTTTCTTTCCACCCTCCTTTCTCGCCCTCTCCCCCAATCACCCGACCTGCAGGTAAGTTAGAGTGGAATGGGGGGTCAGCTCCGACCTGACGTGCACGGGATCTGCAGCAGATATGTGATCGCC
Source organism: Perognathus longimembris pacificus (assembly GCF_023159225.1). Classification (NCBI taxonomy): domain Eukaryota; kingdom Metazoa; phylum Chordata; class Mammalia; order Rodentia; family Heteromyidae; genus Perognathus; species Perognathus longimembris. Next base: position 414,869 of record NW_025961321.1, on the reverse strand, counting down.
TCCTTATGCTAGAAGTCTGGCAAACATATGCAACGGGGTCAGCTTCTTAAAGCAAACTGACTTTATTAAGAGAAGGACAAGGGGAGATGATTCCGAGGGAGGGGTTTGGCCAGGATGTCGATAGGCTGAAAGGTATCACCTGACCCCCAAGTGCTAATGTCACTTGAGCGCGCTGGGCTGGCTAGAAGGTTGGGGGGCTGTTTGCCCAACCGGTTCCTCTGGATTCCAATCCAGAGGGGGTAGAAGGGCCGCATTCCCCAGGGCTGGGGGAGGTGCATCAAGCCCCTTCCATCAATGGGGAAGATGGACCCCAACAATCTGCATCTGAAAAACTGACGCTCACAGGCATTCTGAAACCAGGTGCCACCCTTTGCCTATGAGCTGCTTGTTTCAAAAGAGCCTCTTTTTTTTTATTCACTCCCAGTTACTGCATGGCTTGAAGACCTTTGAATTTTTCCTTAATGCAAGAATTACAATTGGAAATACTTATCCATTCAGCTTTCCAATATATTAGTGAGAAACATTGGCCCATTTTGCCATTTCTTCCTACATACATAGAGTTAATGAGAGTTTACTTCTATCCCCATTAGTTTAGTATATATGTATATATGTATATATATATGTCCTTTTAAATCCAAATTTCTGACACTTAGCTCTGATTTTTTTCAATTTAATTAAAGAACCCTGAGAAATCCTTTAAAGCATTTGGTAATGCCCAAACTTGATGACCCTTTGAATTTAAACTTGAACTTAGTTTTGCATCATACTGCAGTCTTGAACATGTTCACACTCACACATGCACACACACATACATTTTCAAAAGATCTTAAAGCGCGCAGAATAAGCATTGGCCGTACATTTTAAGACAAAAAACCTTAACAAGTGATTTTAGCATTCTCCAGCCTCATTTTCCCGGGCTTGATAGTTTTACTAAAACATTTTTAGTCTTAGTAAAACATTTTAGCACACCAAATAATTTTCTGCTTAAGAAGGCTGGGTGGGGGTCCCCCTAGAGCTCTTTTTTTGCGGACACTCTCACTGATTGACTGATTGTGGGCTGTCACCTGTACATCTTTCCAGTGAGCTAAAGTCAAGTCCAGGAGAATCGAAGGAACATTCCCCATCATCTCTTTGTCAGTCAGGCACAGTGCAAGAAAGAAACACACAAAAATAATCACAGGCACAAAGACCAGACAACACTTACAGACAGACTTAGGGAGCCATGGCTTACAGGTTCGACTGTGTCTCTCCTGCCCCTGTGAGGGGGCAGACCACACAGTATCACTGTGTCTCTCCTGCCTCTGTGAGGGGGAGACCACACAGTCTTGAGGCGCTCTCTCTCCCATTCCTGTGTAGGAGCAGACCAGACAACCCCAAATATAGGGTGGACTGGATGGGCACCTGTTAGAAGGGCCTCCCAGTCCAGTCCTTCAGGTTCAGGGTGGTAGTGGAAAGCCTGAACCCCCTGTGGAGGGTTTGAGGTGTTCCCCAAGTCCTCCAGGACTACCCATACGAGCGTGTCCACTCCAGCTGGTCCTTCACTACCTACAGGTTCAGATTCAGGCGGCTGTTCAAAACAGAAAACAAAACTACAAATCACACAGACACATAAACACAGAATGAACAGCCCTATTTTCTTACCATCGGAGTCTGGGGTCTCAGGGGTCTCTGGGGCCATCCCGGACGAAACCCCAAATGTTGTGCCAAGCCGCAAAACCATCACCAATAAGACCACCGAGACTCAGACATCCCGAAATGCAAAAGCAAGGCAAGGCTTTATTTAAGCGAGCTAGAACTCGGGCCTCGTCCTACCCACTGACACAGCGGAGGTTAGGAGGGAGCCTCGAGCTGTGATTACACAAGGCTTATAAAGGCAAAGAACAAGGTTACAATAATCAGGTGTTCAAGCAAGCAAGATTAGGACACAGGTACAAATCTGATTGGCTCAGGGTCAATTCTAAAGTGGGGTTCACGTTGTAAAATGGGGTTCACGAGATAAAATGGGGCCTGACTTAAAGTCTGGCACTTCAATAGACAATGAGAGTCTTAGCTCTCTGTAACAACCAGAAATATAGAAGTGTATCTGTGGCTCAAAGTGGTAGAGCACAAGCTTGAAAACTAAAGGCTGAAGGACAGTGCCCAGGCCCTGGGTTCAAACCCCACAATGGATAAAATAAAACAAAACAAAGCATAAAAACAAAAACCCAAGGACAGCATCAAGCCCTAGGATCAGCATTGTAAAGAAATCTCTTCTCAACATTCCTACAATTAAGTTAAATAATTTTCTCAAAGTTCTACTGCCAGAATTCAGCTGGATGAGGGTGGTAGTGGCTTACGCCTGCCATCCCAGCTACTCGGGAGGCTGAGATCTGAGGATTCACATTTGAAGCCAGCTAGGGCAGGAGAATCCATGAGATTTTACTCGCCAATTAGCCACCAAAAACTTGGAAGGAGGGCTGAGGCTCAATTCGCAGAGCAGGAGGCTTTAGGACAAAACTCTCAAGAAGAGTTCAAACCCTCAGTTCAAGCACCAGGACCAAAAACCAAACAAACTGTGAAACCTATCAAGACCCAACAAGAGCATCTGTAGCTCTGTAGACGGCCAGCAGAGGCCGGGAGGGCACCGTGGATGGTGGAAAGACCAGGAGGCCTGCAGCAGCTCTTCCTCCTACATTGTGAAACAGCAGGCTACAGCTCCATGTCCACTGAGGCCCATCTGGGCTGGCTGTCTCCAAAAGTCCCCTGCTCAAACCAAACCTGGTAGTCTGTGCTCATTAGCTGCCATGCCAATCCAGTGAGCCTTTGGAATAGAAATCTCCCCCAAGCTCATTCATTTCAGCAAATTCCTCCAGGTTTTCTCTTAAATCTTGGTGATTTGCAAGGTTGGCAAAAATAAAATGCTACTGGAGAATCTGGAACCAACCCAGATGCCCCTCAGTAGACGAATGGATCAGGAAAATGTGGTACATATACACAATGGAATTTTATGCCTCTATCAGAAAGAATGACATTGCCCCATTTGTAAGGAAATGGAAGGACTTGGAAAACATTATACTAAGTGATGTGAGCCAGACCCAAAGAAACATGGACTCTATGGTCTCCCTTATTGGGAATAATTAGTACAGGTTTAGGCAATTCATAACAGAGCATCACAAGGCCCAATAGCTATACCCTTATGAACACATAAGATGGTGCTAAGAGAAATGAACTCCATGTTGTGGAAACAATTGTTATATCACAGTTGTAACTACTTTCAACGTCCTATGTTTATCTGTAGCTTCTATTATTGATGATGTTCTTGTATCACCTTCCTGTGGTTGTACCTACACTATCGCTGTAATCTTATTTGAGTATATTGGAAACAGTGTTTATGGGTATTGAAAGTAGGAAATTCAAAGGGAATACCAAATTTGAGAGACACAGGGTAAAAAAAGAGAAACAACTACAAAAGCAATACTTGCAAAACTGTTTGGTGTAAATGAACTGAACACCTCCGGGTGGGGGGAAGGGAAGGGGGGGAGGGAGGGGGGTATGAGGGACAAGGTAACAAACAGTACAAGAAATGTATCCAATGCCTAACGTATGAAACTGTAACCTCTATGTACATCAGTTTTATAATAAAAATTTTTTTAAAAAAAGAACATGGTTAGTTGGAGAAACATTCATAGAAGCTTTACTTAAACTTTTAGTTGATTTTCTAAGGAGAATGTACATTTAAACAAACAAGAAAGAAAGAAGATACAATAAAAGATGTTAATTTAAAAAAATGCTACTGGAAAATGTATGGCCCATATTTACTTTGCTCGCTTTAGGATCTTTTGAGTGAATGTATGTGAGTGTGTGTGTATGTGTGTGAGTGTGAACAAATTCAAGATTAAAATTGTCATTCGGATGTAAAAATGGTTGAATTTCTGGACAAACTCCAAACGGTCATCAGGTTTCAGAGCTACCAAATGTTTTAAAGGATTTGTGCTTTGCTTTATAGAGGAAATGTAGCTTAATCGAAAAACGTCTTTAGGGGCTGGGGATATGGCCTAGTGGTGAGAGAGCTTACCTCATACACATCAGGCCCTGGGTTCGATTCCCCAGGACCACAAATACAGAAAACGGCCAGAAGTGTCGCTGTGACTCCAGTGGCAGAGTGCTAGCCTTGAGCAAAAAGGAAGCCAGGGACAGTGCTCAGGCCCTGAGTCCAAGGCCCAGGACTGGCCAAAAAAAAAAAAAAAAAAAAAAAAAAAAAAAGATAAACGTCTTTAATGTGCAGTTGCAAAATATTGGTATCTTAATGTGTTAGGCTGTTTGCACTGTCATCAAGTTATCTGGCTTAGCACAAGGCATTGGAAATTTCAAATTTATTCCCCAGCCCTGTTTATTAATTTGAGGCTAAATGTCAGAAATTTCGATATTAATTTGTATCATTGTTAAAGAACTGCTTCCGGCTTCTCAGTCAGAGATCAAGAAGAAAGCACAGGAAAGCTTAGGATGTGCTTTTGTGCCTATCTTCGGGGTTGAGGGGTGAACTGGCAAATGTGCAGCTTAGCTGGTCCATGCATGGTGAGGCAGGCCCCAGGGGCAAGTGCACACATCATAGAAAAAGACTAAGCTTTCACAAAGGCAGTTGATGGAGCCAGAAGGACTCAGATGTGTATATTCCCATCTTTAGGACAGGCCTATCTGTCTGTTCCTTGCTGCTGGACACTGGAAACCTGACGGTAAAATAGGCATTCTGTAGGACAGGCCTATCTGTCTGTTCCTTGCTGCTGGAGACTGAAAACCTAATGGTAAAATCGGCAATGTGATGATTTGTTTGCTATTTCCAAATCTCCTCACTGGGATGTATTTCAAATTGGAAAAGCCTTAAAACATGGCTTAGAAAGTTTATCTGTATGATGTCATTTAATTTCTATGCTATTTTGAAATTTGCATGTAATATTTTTAAGTAAAATTATTAAGTCTGGACACTTGGTTTCTAATTCTAGTGCTTACATGACTCTTCCATGATTCTTGATAATTATTGATAGGAGTTCTTAGAAGGGAAATATGATCATATGTGATTATAATACACGATAATACATTTGAAATGCAATTTTAGTTTGGCTTGAATTTGAAAGTATTTCCTACTAAGTGATTATTCTTTTTTTCTCACTGCATGCCTTTAATTAAGTTCTCACCTTCTTCTTAAACACAAAGATAGTAATATCCACTCAGTAGTGTTACTGTGAGGATTAAACAATATATAATATGTAAATCCCTTACCATAGTGTCTGATACTTGAGAAATATTAGCTCCTTTCCTTTGTTCCTCCTTTATTGAATGGACTGCTTGATGTGGTCATTCTTTTCGATACTGAAGTCTACAGAGTAATTCCATAGACTTTATTTTCAGATGACTTGATATAATTTCCATATATGACCCACAAGGATCATAGATTCTTTCAGATAGGACACATCTCACTGCAGATGCTACTGCTGGGTAACAGTCTAAAAACTCCTGAACTTATTAAAACAAAGAAACTACCAACACTCGTGTTGCTTCCCAGCTTACATGGGTTTTCTGTGGATACTTACATGACAGTGTGTTCTAAGCCAGAGTCATCACAAAATAGTAAAGAAACCACTACCCTCTGACAACTTCAATCTCAAATGAAGATGAAACTTGTGTAGAGAATAGATTTAACATACAGTCCCTTAGTTAGAATAAACTTGGTTCTTCCTACATGTACCCTTTCTTCCCCAACCATTTTGTTACAAACTGTTTTTACTTTATTTATTTAGTTAGTTTTTTTATTAATTAAATTTTGTTGACAAGGTGTTGTGCAAAAGGTGTACAGTTACATAACAAGGCATGGAATACATTTCTTGTGATATCTTACACCCTAGTTTTTCTTTTCCTTCCCTAGATCAGGTAGGCATATATACAATACCCAGTGTACTGAAATCATATACAGTAACCACGTGGCATAGGCCAAATGAAATTCACCTAGAACTTTAAATGTAATGTCAACAATAGAATCCTCCTGGGTTCTTCTCTTGGAGTTGTTTTTGCCTATCCTCGTCTTATATGATCATATCTACATAGCTGTTGAGCCTTTGTGATCCACTGATAGGTCTATTCTAAACCTTTCTATGTGTAGTAGTTGTTTGGTTTTAGATACATAATGTAAGGCCGATGATGGAAACCTGTGGAAATACAATTTGAAAAGAAGTTTTTTGTTTTGCAGACCTGGTCTCCACTGTCTTCCCCCTCCTCCCCCCACACACACTCTAACAGTCATATATCAAGGAGACCATGCCCCTTTGTTCTCTGTGTTCTTTGCTTGTCTTGCTCAACATTATTTGTTCAAGTTCTGACCATTTCCCTGCGAATAGCAATATCTTATCATTTCTATTTGCTATGTAATATTCCATTGTGTATAGGTACCACATTTTTTGTATCTATCCATCTATAGTGGGGCATCTGGGTTGTTTCCATATTTTGGCTATTGTGAATTGTGCAGCAATAAACATGGATGTGCAGATGTCTTTTTGATATCCTGAGACCTGTTGTTCAGGATAGATGCCTAGGAGTGGTATGGCTGGGTCATAGGGTATGTCTATGCTGAGCTTTTTGAGGAACCTCCATACTGTTCTTCAAAGTGGTTGTACTAATTTGCCTTCCCACCAACAGTGGAGAAGGGTTCCTCTTTCCCCGCACGCCCTCCAGCATTTGTTGTTGGCTGAGTTCAGAGTATAGGCCATTCTAACTGGAGTGAGGTGGTATGTCAGGGTTGTTTTTATTTGCATTTCCTTTACTGCCAGGGATGTTGAACATTTCCTCATATGTTTCTTTTCCATTTTTATCTTGTCTTCTGTGCAGTCTCTCTTTAGCTCCTTTGCCCATTTAATAATTGGTTTACTGGGTTTGGAGGGGGTTACTTTATTGTGTACTCTGTAGATGATGGATATAAGGCCTCTGTCTGTTGCTGTGCTGGTGAAAATCCTTTCCCATATGATTGGCTGTCTTTCTAGATTGGTGGCTATGTCTTTAGCTGTGCCAAAACTTTTTATTTTGTCATAGTCCCATTTGTTGAGACTCTCCCCTATCTGTTGTGCCCCTGGGACTATATTCAGGAAGGTTCTTCCTGTGTCTTTAAGTTCTAGCATGTTTTCTACTCTGACCTTCAGTAGTTTCAAGGATTCTGGTCTGATGTTGAGGTCCTTAATCCATTTTGAGTTGTTCTTGGTGCATGGTGATAGGCTAGGGTCTAATTTGAGTTTTCTACATATGGCTGCCCAGTTTTCCCAGCAACAGTTGTTGAAGAGGCTATGTTTTTCCCATTGTATGTCTTTAGCTCCTTTGTGGAATATCAGCTGACTGTAAGAATACAGTTTTATTTCTGGGTCTTCTATTCTATTCCATTGGTCTTCAGGTCTATTTTCATACCAATACCAGGCTGTCTTTGTTATGATGGCTCTATAATAGAGCTTGAAGCCTGTTATTCTTTTCCCTAGAATTGCTTTGGCTATTCTAGGTCTTTTGCTGTTCCATATGAATTTATGGGTTGTTTTCTCTATTTCAGTGAAGAATGTAGCTGGGATCTTGATGGGGATTGCATTGAATTTGTATAGCATTTGGGGCAATATGGCCATTTTCACTATATTGATTCTGCCTACCCATGAGTATAGGAGGTCTTTGCATCTCTTTGTGTGCTCTTTGATTTCCCTTTTTAGATTTTGATAGCTGTCATTCAATAGGTCATTCACGTCTTTAGTTAGGTTAATCCCTAGGTAATGTATTCTTTTTTAGCTATGGTAAATGGTATTATTTCCATAATTTCCTTTTCTGCTTATACATTGTTGGTGTACGGAAAAGCTGCTGATTTTTGTGGGTTGATTTTGTATCCTGCTACTTTGCCAAAATGGTTTATTAGGTCTAGGAGTTTGGGGACTGAGTTCTTTGGGTCCTTCCCATATAAGATTATGTCATCTGCGAATAGGGATAGTTTGATTTTTTTTCTTTGCCAAACATGGAACCCTTTGATGTCTTCCTCTTGCCTTAGTGCTATGGCTAGGGATTCCAGCACTATGTTGAATAGAAGCAGGGATAGTGGGCATCCTTGTCTTGTTCCTGAGTTTAGGGGAAATGGTTTTAGTTTCTCCCTATTTAATATGGTATTAGCAGTTGGTCTGTTGCATATGGCTTTTCTTATTTTAAAGAATGTTCCCTTTATTTCTGGTCTCTCCAGGGCTTTTAACATGTATGGGTGTTGTATTTTGTCAAAGGCTATTTGGGCATCGGCTGAGATGATGATGTGGTTCTTCGTCTTAGCTCTGTTGACGTGGTGAATTACATTTATTGATTTGCGGATGTTGAACCATTCTTGCGTCTGTGGGATGAAGCCTACTTGGTCATGATGTACAGTTTTCTTGATCAGTTTCTGTATCCTGTTAGCTAACACTTTGTTGAGGAGCTTCGCAGATGTGTTCATTAGTGATATTGGTCTTTTCCTAGTTTGTGGATGAGTATAATATTGCCTTCATAGAATGAGTTTGGGATTTCTCCCTGTTTCTATTTTGCGGAAGAGTTTGAGGAGTATTGGTATTAGCTCCTCACTGAAGGTTATATAGAATTTATTGGTGAATCCATCTGGGCCTGAGCTTTTCTTTGTTGGGAGGCTCTTGATTACCTCTTGTATCTCACTGTAAGTTATTGGTTTAACTAGTTGATTTATTTCTTCTTGATTCAGTTTGGGCAGTTTATAATTCTCTAAGAATCGATCCATTTCTGTAAAATTATTATTCTTTAGTGAGTAAACGTTCTGGAAATAGTTCCTTATGATTGTTTGAATAACCTCTATATTTGTTGTAATTTTTCCAGTGGAGTCCCTGATCTTACAGATATGAGTCACTCTCTCTCTTTTTTTGGCTAGGTCTTGCAACGGATCTGTCAATTCTATTTATTTTCTCAAGAACCAGCTGTTAGATTTTTTATTTGTTGGTCTTTCTATTCTCAATCAGATGATTTCTTCTTTAATCTTTATGATCTCTCTCCTCCTAGACATTTTACATTCAATTTTTTTCTTGTTTCTCCAGTCATTTTAGCTGCATGATGAAGTTCTTGATCTGTTCTGATTCCATTCTTTTAATGTGTATGCTGAGGGCAATGATCTTGCCCCTCGGCACAGCCATTGCTGTATCACATAGGTTTCTTTGTGATGTATTTTCAGAGTCATTTTGGCTTATGAATTCGTTAATTTTGTCCTTAATTTGCTCTGTAACCCAAGTGTTAGACAACAGTGAGGGGTTTAGCCTCCAAGTATTTGTGTAGTTTTTGTAGTATCCTTTGTTACTGAGAGCTACCTTGATTACTGTGATCAGATAGTTTGTTTATGTGGACTATGACATGATCTATTTTGGAGTATGTTCCATGGGCGCTGATGTGCCAGCTACTATTGGATAGCAAATCACACACTATCTACAGGCAAACATCTCCACTAGCAGGTGCTTTCATGCTACACAGGAGCACTCTGGTGACACTGTGGCCTTGCAGAAACATGCCAGATTGTGATTTCACAATCCTGGTCTCTGGACTAGAGACCACAGCAGAGATGCCAGGTAGGGGCCCACACCACTGGATAATGTTAGGGGGAAGTTGCTGCTAAGAATACAAAGAGCTCTGTTTCTCAACATTCTTCACAGTACTGCCAGTGGTCAGGGAACAGACCTGGGAGGAGAAAGCAGTTTCTTACACCATGCTTTCTGCCTTCCACCTCAAGCTGGATGAACTGAATTTGCTGTAACGAATCCTGACATTTCTGAGATACTAAGGGTATGATAATAAATGTCCCCCCATCTTATAAGGAAAACTCAGTGGGGTCTGTATCCTATGCTCAACACTCCATAGAACAGAGAAAGTCAGAGAAAAGCCTTTTGCTGATGTCAGATATATCACTGAGTGGAGGTGTATCACGGGTTTGCAGGATATGGGCAGACAAAAATAAATCAGAGACAGACACCTGTTATAAGAATGCCTTTGGAATCCCGCCCATCTTGTTCTGTCATGAAACTTGAAAGCCTCAGCCAGTGGAGCAATAGTGCAGTTAATGGGGCATGCCAGTGCTCCAGTCTCTTCCCGTTCTAATTACAATGCTTCATCAAAACTCAGAGGAAAACTGGGCAGGACACCAGCCTTCAGTCTGATCACCCCTACTATAGAGGGAGATACCCCACCTTGTAAAAGGAAAACCCCAAGTACACTGATCCTTCTGCAGAGTTTGAGAAAGACTTCGCACCTTGTATTCTCCCTGGTTGGCATCATGGCTGTGGGGACAGCATTGTGCCTGCTGCACCATCCCAGTGGGACACCTCACTCTAACCTCTATCATACAGCTTTCTGGAAAATGACGTGGACCAGCTCAGCTTCAGCTACAAAGGCTATCTTAGCTGGTAAAGGATAGAACATACAGTGGCACTGGTGCCAACTCCAGGAGTCTTGCTTCTTAACAAGGATATTCTGGCCTGCATTCAGTGGAGCTTCATACAGGGTTTCTGGTGACAGCAAGCCACCTGTGGCCTAAGGGTGACCAACACAAGACTATGCTCACAGGTTTCTTGCCATCAGTTACAACTCTCTTCTCTGTGTTCCCTAGGCTGGTCAACAAATTGTGATTCCCAGTTTTCAGGAAACTGTTCTGATCACCTACATCTCTAGGAGACTCAGCAGTTGACCCATTCCTATGGAGATACCATCGCTTACCAAGGTGGATCACAAACTTGGACAATGCACCTCATCACAAGGGCTAGCCAGGGAAATCCACTGTCGCCCAGCAGAGCTGCCAGGTAGGGTCCCTCACCTCAGGCTAATGGGAGCAATGAGCTGCGAAGGAAAAGATCCTGAACATCCAGACAGAGCCTGCCTATGATAGCCCATATCAGATAATCACTGAAGTTTGTGCAATGCAGGGACCATGAGGCATGTCCTTCAGAGGGGAGACAGGTGCCCAAAAGACATCCACACACTTTACTCATTCAAGGAAGACCCTGCAGAGCTGTTGTCTGGAGAGAAAAAGGCTTTTGGAGAAGTTGCATTTAAAGTAGGCTTAGGTCTTAAGGAGGTCACTCATAGATTAGAAACAAGCAGAATTTCATGGGAAACAGACAAATTCAAAGAGAAAAGAATCCAAGTACAGGCACCCTCTGCAGTTCAAGGGACGAATTTCCACACAGCAAAACAGAAAGCTCATATCTGCTTCCAGGCCCCATTATCAGCCAATTCAATTTCACACATCAACCCATCCCCAGGCCTCTGTTGGGTACAGGCTTTGAGGGAAACTTGGAACTCTCTGTAGTCACGGGCCACACAAGCCCTTCTCACACCTCCCAAATGGAAAAGGTCAAGTAACCAAGTTCACACAAAATAAGAAGCACAAAATAATCTCTGACTTGCTCCTTCAATGATATCTGAATAGGAAAAAAGATATATCTGCATGCAGATAATAGGGGGCACATTAGTGTCACATTTCTTCCAAGAAGGCAGCTCTCCATCATAAGAAAGAAACAGGAAGCTCCTTTGCTCTAGGTCGTATCAGGACAGGTCCCCTCCCTCTGAGAAGCAGAGTCAGGTGGGTTTGACAGCAGCTGAGCTATTAGGAATATCACCCTCACTCCATTCTCACTTCCCAATTGTTTCCTTTCCAGAGTCCCATCTCAACACTTCCAGGAAATACTATGGGGGAAAGCTAAGAGTAGTGCAACTGACCATGTTGGGGGTAAGCAGCCAAACTCTTCACCCAGAGGGACATTCTGAGATACACTGCTCATGGCCCCTCAAGTGGACCCAGCAAGCTCAGGACTGAGTCGTCTCTAATGGGTCAGCTCACTAACACCTGCTGCAGTCCCTTCTCTCTTCACTTCACTCAGTCACCAACCAGTTCAATAGCCCTGTGAAACCTCCTAGGAAAGTATCTGAAGGCTGTAGACAAAGAGTGACCCAATAAAATGCCCAATCCTCATCCAAAGAACAGGGAATCATAGGTGACACGTGTTGTTAGGGAGAAAAGCAGGAAACAAGACTGCTTGTCCACTGATACAAAGTACAGAGGCTCTTCTACTGCCAGGAAGGGGTACAAATATATTCAGAAGGGAAACTAAGACAAGAAAGTTGGACAGAGAAAGAGAAGAGGATGGGCACTCAGAAATCTAGAGAGCTGTCATCTCTGAAGATAAAAAAAAAAAAAACAGTTCAACAAGGTAGAGGCTGATAATGGTGAACCACTCGCGGAAAGGCAAGCCTGGCTAGAAAGGGCAGAACAAGGCTGCCTATGGTCTATCACATGAGAACCACCTTTCCCTTCTGCTCTTCCCCACTGTAAGATGTGATTCTTTTCCATTCTTTCAGTTACTGTGTCTATGGAAGACTGAGTGAGCCTCATTTCCTTTCTATTTTATCAAACGGTCCCCATATCTATTCTGGCACTCAAAACTTCCATCTAAAAATTTAAAAAATCAAAGCAAATATCCTACACATCTTCATAGAATTCTAGAATCTTAGCATTCCACAATACAGAGGTTGAAAACATTAAACTGTTCAGTAAGTTTCAAATGAATAGGCACAATTCTCAGAAAATATCCATGTCTTCCTTTCTCCAAGATTCCATACTGAGTATCTTCACTGTAGATACAAAATTTAACATTGGAAACTTCCCAATAGAGTATCATATAACCCCAAACAACATTCTCACTGGTTTCTGTCACCAGGCAAAATCAAATCACAGCAGGTCACAGAACAAGTGAAATTTCTAACAATTTTACTATTCCTTTATGATCCTCAAGACTGATAAGAACACAGAGGGCATTCTCAATTTCTCCACAATTGAGTGGCTATGCTCACATCTAAAGACTTCCTTCACACGGACCTGTGCCTTTCCCTTCCTGACTTAGAAGTCATTTCAGCTTCTAAGGAGGTGGGAATTTCTCCCTGTAACCTCGACAAAGTCGCTTCTGACAGGAAGACCAAGGATTTGCTATACTGGTATGGTGACCATTATCTGAGCCACATCCCCTGCAAAACACATCTATAAGGGCACATGTAAAGGGATTTCTAGAGGACAGCGAGACTAGAAGCTGCTTCCATTCAGTAGAAGAACAGTCTAGTTTACACTTTAGCCTTCAGGAGCATGCCGATTGCACTGGAGACCCGCAGGTCTTCCCTCACATGGGAAGGCACCCATCCATATGGACATGACCTATCCTGTCCTCTTAGTGTTGGAACTGCAAAGCTTCTGGGGAAAAAAAAGATTCCACATCTATGAATTCTGCATTCCTCACCTTATCTGTCTACCTCCAAGATGCTATGGCCACCAGTGGATTTTCTGAGATCCTGGGAGAACAGACTTAAATCCATCCTAATGTACAACTCCCGGCTCCTTACTTATAAAGTCAACTGTGACTGCTTCTGACATGTTCAACAACCCAGAGGACAGAGAAATTGAGAGAGGAGCCCCTTGCTTTGCTAACAGACATCATGGTGGAAAACTAATTGAGGGCAACAAACCCTGACACCTCATAGGACAAGCAGGAGAGCAGCTTTGGAGTCCCTCTTTTTATATTATCCAGTGCATCTAAGACTACCTTGAACAAGGGTGAGATTCTACAGTGAGCACAGAGCTATTCAGCTCTTCTTGATTCAGTACCGAATGTTAGAGAAGTCTGGTCCTGTGGGAGGTTTCATCAGCACTCTCTAGGCTGAAGAAGGGCAAGGTCATACCAAGAGCCAGACATCAGTCAGTCTTCAGTTATGGCATCTAGTTATCCCTACTCTAGGGGAAAAGATCCTTTGCTCTTCCTGACCAAAGCTCATCCCAGGAGCACGGGACTCTTTCTGTAGGGTGTAGGCATGGATGGGTGCTTGCTAACATCTCCCAAACTCCCTTTTTTTCAGCACAGCTATGGAAGGCATCATGCCAGTTGTCCCAACCCAAGGACAATTCTCTCTGACCGCCACCCTAGTTAATATCATAGATCTTTCTGGAAAATATCCTAAAGCAACTCAGCTCCAAGCACAAGGCACATCTCAGCTGATAAAGAACAGAAAAGAACCGGGGTGACATTGATCCAAGGTCCTGTTTCCTGACATGGAAATTCACACCGCCACACTATGGGATTCCTTTCAGAGTTACCAGAGACACAAGTCACAAATGACCGAGAGTTTACCATGCAAGACCAAACCCACCTTTGTCCCCACTCACTACTCTTTTACTTCTGGGTTTGCTGGCATTGTTTCACATGCACAGGTCGCTGACTCAAATGTACAGAATCCAAACTAGACACCCTGGTTGTCTTCAGCTACCCTTCCATTGGCCTGAATCATCAGAAGGAAAATGCCATGTTACACAGAAAAGAGCTTCAGTCATACACGTAGCAAAACCTACACATTTTACATAATTTATGTGCTTTCCACTCAAATAACAGTGTTGCATGTTTTGTCATTTGAAACAACTCTAACCTTACAGTTAAGACAGTGTACAAGATATATGTCAGTTGCTCATGACATGGGATCTGCTAATAGAACCCTCCGCATCCAAGTACTTCAGGCAATGTCTGATTGCTTCCATTTTGTATATATAAAAATCTCCAACCCCAGGAGAAATAGAAATATATTCAATTTTTCCAACTAAAATACAAATTTGTTAAATATTCCTAATTTATCATGGAGATCTGGTCTAGGTGGAACCATGGAGCTGAGAGAAAGCTCTGGCTCAATTGCAGAATTACGTCAGCCATTCCCAGTTCCCAGGGAATCGTATTCCTCATCTTTGTTACTTTGACAACTACCAACTACACACAGTTTAAAGAAGCATCTGCAAAGTGATTACCACCAGGTAAAATCACAACAAGTCTTGGAGATGCACAAGACACAAGGGAGCATGAGCCAGCGAAATTTACCGTGGCTCAGCAGACGTCAGGCAGGGTCCAGCACCACAGGCTGTAACCATAAGCACAGTTGTGAAGGAAAAACACTGCATTTGAAGCCCATGTCCCGAGGAAGCTCTGTCCCTACCCTCTTGGCTTGTGCCAGAGCACAGCCCTGAGAGTCAGTGAGCCTCAAGCTCACTAACCATGTGTCCTTCAGAATATATCCAGGAATACGGTGATGGTGTGCACTCACCCACTCACTCTTCATCAAGGATGGCCCCATCAGTGCTACAGACACACTTGGACTAAAAGGTGGGCTTTTAGTTTTGAACAAGCGATATTCTTTAGGAGAAACTCAAACACAAAGAAGAAGAGGACAAAGCCCCTCTCGAGTTCAGACATTGCGCTTCCACACAGCAGCATCCGTGATTTGTTCCTCCCTAATTATTCTTTTCCAGTTCCTTCTTAAACCTAAGTATTCTAAGCTTCAAGCCAAGGCTCTGAGAGGCCATCACTAGTTCACCTTCACTGTTCCCAGTTCCTTCTCCAGGACAGAAGACTTGAAAGTTTTATGGGACTGTTCTGTTTTCAAGTGGTTTCATTCTCACTGTTTGGACCTATAAACCCTACTCGTACTTCTCATTAGGAATATTTCCAGGCGACAAATTCACCAGTTCCATGCAGAATAAAGGAAAAAGATAGAGGTCAAATATTATCAACTCTATCTATCAACACCGGAGTAGAAAATGTAGTTATGAACTAAAATGATTGGTATACACAAGAAAAATCGTATTTGTGGAAATAACTCACCTCCACATAAGAATGATTATTGGAAATACAGGCTTTTCTCTGTAGAATTCCACTGTCACTAACCACCCAAGTCACCTCCAACATCACAGGGCAAATAAATTAAAGACAAGCAAAGATGGCATCCAACCTGCCACTCAGACATCACACTTACCTGATTTTGTTGGGAAGGCTCAACAAAAGCCGCTCTTCTATTTGCATGTGGCAACGCTCTGCGTCCATGGGAATGAGTCTCCTTCCCCATTCTTTCTTGAGCATAGAGACATCATATGATCACATCAATAATGTGATCCTATAGAACAGGGAAGGAACAGTCATCATGTGTCCATTTCAACGGATGAATTCTAAGAACAGGATGAATGCTATCTAGGAAAATTAAATTGCTTTCACAGTATAGTGGTGGCTATTGTAATGCTGTCATGGTAAAGGTACCTGCAGTCATAGTTGACATGAATTGTACATAATGAGAATATTACCCACTTCACACTGTGAGCAGGGTTAAAGTTCCAAGGAAGTACTTCTACAACCATCCCCAAGGTCCCAGATCCTATATAGCCCTGCACTTTCAGTCCTCCCCTAGCTAGTTGGAAATCACAGATGTATGCCAAGAAATAGAGAGTTGAAACTCCAAGGTCTCATCCATGATGCCTGGAATCATCCCAAAACAAGTTTTCCCCATCGCTCTGGCACATTATTCTTCTAAGCAGTGAATGTCTAGATGCTCCGTGACTGGCTTACTTCCCTTAACAGAAGCATCTCGAGTTCCATCAATTTTTCCGCAAATGACATATCTACGTTCTCTCTTTTTTTTTAAAGAAGGATTAAATGCCTTTATTGCCAAACTCAGTTAAGCCCCATGGTGGTGAGTGGTACTAGGGTGTGAACTCAGCATCTTGTGTTTCCCAGGCAGGCACTGCACCACTTGAGCTATAGCCCTTAACCCAACTCATTTATCCTAATTCTTGGCGGTTCTGGGGTTTGAACTCAAGGCCTTATACTAACTAGGCAGGTGCCTAGTTTCTTCTTCTTGCAGAATAGATTTGTGATGGTGAGGCAAGACTGTCTTAAGTCATGGATGTCTCTCATGGACTTGTCTCTTCCATGTGTACCTGCTGTAGTTTTGCTTTTCTTCCATGTTTAATGTAGTACAAGGCCCTCACCAGATCCAATCAATAGATTCTTGACTTCTGATGTACAGAATAGTCCACAAAAATACACTTTGATTGTTATAAAACATTCAATATTCTATTTTAGGTACAAAAAAAAGAGTAAGACAAGAAGAGAGGGAAAATTGTCTTTGAAGGTAATTGGAGTACATATGAAATAACATATTGTTATTTAAAATGCAACTTACATTGTTTCTAGGTTGCTTATAGACTATACTATTGACTGTATTATTTCAAAGTGTAACACATTATTTTTACATATACTTTATATATTACTTTTACTAGTAGCATATTAATGTATTACTTTATATAATAGGCTTGTATTATTACAAAGTGTAGGGCAATCATTAAATATAATAAATATGCTGAGAGGAAAGAATGCAGAAACATATAAAGTACTTAAAAAACAGTGGAGGCAAAACAATGGGGGAAGAAAGAAACATTAAATGAAGACAAGGAACTCTAGCATAGTAATTGCAACTGTCATACACAGTAATCCAAAAATGTCAGTGAATACTATAAAAATAAGTTTTCTGAATACACCATATTTTTAAATAAGCTGAAATAAACACTAGAAAACAATTTGGAACCCACAAGAAATAAGGTCAAGGCCACACTGCTCAATCATGGTAGCTTAACTTTGTGGTTCTCCTGACATTGCTTGGAAAACTCTCAGATTGGATTCTTTTTTTTCTCATCAGATATGCTTTTATTTATTTTTTATTTATGTATATATATTTGTTTCTAATAGTCAAAGTGATGCACAGATAGGTTACAATTTCATACTTTAGGCATTGGATACATTTCTTGTACTTTTTGTTACCTCCTTCCTCATTCCCCCCTCCTCTTTCATTCTCCCCCATGAGTCGTTCAGTTGGTTTACACCAAACAGTTTTGCAAGTATTGCTTTTGTAGTCGTTTGTCTGTTTATCCTGTGTCTCTCGATTTTGGTATTCCCTTTCAGTTTCCTAGTTCTGATACCAGTATATACAGTTTCCAATGTAATCAAATAAGATACAGTGATAGTGCAGGTACAACCACGGGAAGGGGATACAAGAGGATCATCAACAATAGGAGCAATGGTTTCACATGACATGTTGAAAGTAATTGCAACAGTGATATATCACTCGTTTCCATAACATGGAGTTCATTTCACTTAGCATTATCTTATAGCTACGTTCTTTTTAATGGCTGCATAGTACTCCATTGAAGTTCTCAACTTGTTATTAAGCAGTAAAGAGTTGAAGGAATTACAGTATTTATATTAGATATACTCAAGACAAGTGAGATAAAATGAAGCAGAAAGTATTAAATATTCTCTGGCCTACTTTTTGTGATAGAATGCATGAGAGTTAAAGTATACCTCATCCCTGAATGCAGGGAATTAATGAACCTCAATGTTTTACTTTTTTTTTTTTTTTGGCCAGTATGGGGCTTGGACTCAGGGCCTGAGCACTGTCCCTGGCTTCTTTTTGCTCAAGGCTAGCACTCTGCCACTTGAGCCACAGCGCCACTTCTGGCCATTTTCTGTATATGTGGTGCTGGGGAATCGAACCCAGGGCCTCATGTATACGAGGCAAGCACTCTTGCCACTAGGCCATATCCCCAGCCCCGAACCTCAATGTTTTGACCCCTCTATTCAATTCCCGTGGTGACAATGAGAAGTAGAGACCTATTTAAGTACAGATGAGTCACCAGAGTATATTTTTTAAAAAAAATCCACCTCCCAGTAGTGAGAGGGAAAGAATATCACAGAGATACCCAACAGGGAAATCCCTGCTGATGTGGATAGTGCATCTGCTTCTACTGGAATGTACTTAGAGTTATGAGGCTGTCTCAGCCATCTCTCTTGCAGTTTCATGACTAGCCACATCACAACCAGACAGGGATACCATGTATAGGGAAATGCCTGGGAAACAAAGAGCCATATTCACAGGCTCATAGGATGTTACCCTTATCACTTCCCCTCTGTGATTCACACAATAGACCCCAACAGTAATCAAACTCACCTAACAGTAATGCGTATATAATGCAGAGCCTACTTGCATTGATACACTATAGGCTTCAAGTCGTCTAGAATCTATCTATAAAAACAACCTAACATGGCAAAGTGTTCATTGCACAAAGACTTTATGCACTGGTATATGATAATCTTCCCAGTCATATGGGAGACCAGAAATGTCATCAACATGGGACTTGAGATTGAGCAAAGCACATCTGGCTCCCAACAGGGACAGCATGCCTGCTAGACTGCACAGGAGGGGTGTTGGGGTCTGAACGACCCCTTTCTCCCCCCATGGGGAGAATGGTAACCACAAAATATATAAAAGAGCACTTGGCCTGGCCCTCCTCCAGCCGAAGGCCAAAGGTGTGCTCACATGGGCAAGCCCTAAGTTGAGGAAAGGTTGCTGAAGCCTCCCCTCCCCCCAGTCCCCTCACATGTTACCAAGGGCGGAGGCGAAAAGGAAGGCATCAGGGACATGCTGCAGAGGTGGGAAGCGTCTCAAAGATTTTAGTATGGAAGGGCACTTATATAGAAGTAATGGCGGGAAAGAAAGGGGGCTGGCCAAAGGGCCAGTCATAGGCTAAGGACCATGTCCATCAAGTGACATCACGAAACTTCCTTTGTGGGCGGGACAACCCCATCAAGGGGCGGAGGCTTTCTCTTCCTGTTGAGGCCGGAAGGTGGGAGGGGCTCCTTCCCATTGTCCCTGGGCTGGGGGAAGGACAGCCCCCAACAGAGGGGCTGGCAAATTCAGCCACACAGGTGCATATATCAGTAGAGGCAGCAAGCTGGGGAAAGCCCACAAAAACCTATGCCATCATCCAAAGTAGTTCCTGTGAAGCTCAGACCCACACAAGAGTGCAGAAGGAAAGAACATGGACCCAGATCTTGATAAGAAATAAAGGTTTCCAGCTGATACAATCTCTCTCATAAGGTATGTCTTAGAAGCAAGTGTGGATCATCAGCACACACAAAGAGCCAAGAATCAAATGTAGCAGTAAACAGAGTCTTTCTATCTCCCTAGGCCCTTCTGTTAACTCCAACTTTTCCTAGGTGTCATGGGCTATGCACCAGTGATGACAGAAAACACATGTAGCTTCAAACCTCCCTGCCCACACTCTGAAACACTTCTGTGAAAGGTAATGAACATTTTTGTTGGTCCTAGTCACTGAGAGTCCACAGTAGACAGACACTCATACTTCCCTCTAGATGCCCCAGCTCAAGCTAGCCCTTCTCAGGTATCTGAGGGATACTGACTCACAAGTCTGCACACATGCCCTACCAAGCATATTACATGTAATCAGTTCACAGGATGGGAGGAACAAAAGCCTAAATCTGAAACTGCAGGTGAAGGAAGAATTCCAAGTCATGTCACAACAGCCTCCAAACCATTCTTCCATAGCAGATGGGTACCCCCATCTGAATAGAAATGCTGACCTTCTGTGAGGAATTCATCTCATCCCTTGGTTTCTGTTTTTCCTGCTTTGAGGAGATGATGCTCAGAAATCTCTTCACCTTCCTGCAATAGATATCAATGCTGTATATCCACTCAGCTAATAATGCATACAATGCCTATGTGATCAGATTCTTTATGTAGAATCAACTTCCAGAGGAACTAGCAGTAGAGAGGAGTGAGCAGAAATAAACTCATGCAGAACATATCTGCATTACTGGATGGTCAATTTCAAAGTTCAAGGTCTATGAAGCACCTGAAAATGTTACACTGCCCCAGCAGATGGTGCTGACAGCACCTGTACCACTTTACGTGGCGTCAGTGTAACTCACAATGAGGACTGGTGGCAGAACTGTGTAGAAATATTGAGAGAACCAGTAGACAACTTAGTGTTTTGGAACATATCTATATAGACCTAATAACGTGACCTCTCACAAGGAAAATTTCCATGCTGAAAGGACCCGACTGCTTTTCTGTATCGACTCTTAACACAGCACTCTGGTTTACCCCTCAGGATGCGGTTCAACCCCTGTGATGGCTGCTAAGCTAAGAACCTCAGAAGTGATTGGAGGCTGTATGTTTAGAGCTGATCAACATCTCTGCATCATGGAAGATTAAAGAGAACCCTGGAGAAGGAAACCTCCCCACACCCAGAGAATACATGCTTATCAATACATAGCCTGAACAGTTTATCTCCTGTGGCTTTGTTCATTTTAAACATGAAAAATATTCTTCAACAACTAGTCCATGTACAGAAGACTTGAATGCTATAAAAATCAGCTTTCTAACCCCAAGAATAACACTGCTCCCGACCTTCTCACATCAAGCAATGGAGCCCACCAGGTGACCTTTGCCAACAGAGCACTCAAATTTCTCTACAAGTGTCCAGATAGGGGCCCGACCTCCTCAGAGCCAACATTGTTCTTGACCAAAATGAGTCCTGAGATGTCAGCCTGGGGGCTGTCTCTCTGGGGGCACCAAGGCATCACCTGTGGAAATTCCAAAGCAATTGAAAGCAACCTACCTGCATTCAGACTGAAATGGCCACTTGAGGGACTCACATCCACATGCTCTGAGTGCCAGAAAAACTCAAACTACTGTCTATACAGCAATGATACCAAGGTGCCATGACCTTCAACCAAGACAAAAGTCAAACATCTCTAGATAAAACACATCTCCCAAAATATATCTTGGGCAGAAAATTTTCATAGAAAGAAGAATGCAGTCTCCAGACTTTATAAGATAACATCTGGGGAGAACTAAACATATGGAAGAGAAAAGAAGAAGCTCTTTGTTATGTCCTTCACCTCACCTTGGTAAGTGTCTAAGATGCTGCTCTTTGCCATCAACTTTCTTAAGCAACTACCAGAGGAAATGCCTAGTCCTCCTGGGAGGAGCAGCTACTATGTCAAGCATGCTGTGTTCAGTATGATATTGGTGATGATATTGGAGAAACCAGACGTGGAGGGCCCGGAAATGGAGGACCCTGGAGCAGAAGTGGAGGACCCTGAAGCAGAAGTGGAGGGCCGGACTTCCTGCCTGGCACCAGAAATGAGGCCCGGGAGGCCTGATAGGCCCCGAGAGGGGATGCCACGGCCGCTGCGTGTTCTCCAGGCCCAGCAGTAGTGAAGCGGGACTTCCTGCCCCATTCGCCTGGAGGCAGGACTTCCTGTCGGGTACCAGAAGTGCCCATGAACAGTGACATAGCACTTGCTGAGCTCTCCCAGGGCCTCGCCTTCCATGAGGTGGGACTTCCTTCCATGTTCAATGGTAGGCGGGACTTCCGGTTTGGCACCGGAAGTGGGTCGAAAGGGCCACGCATCGCTTCCCGGTCCCTCCCGTGGGGCCCCCCTCCCCACCGCCCGCCACGGGCCGGGACTTCTGGCGGGGGTGGGACTTCCGGCCGGGTACCAGAAGTGTGCATTGGAGGCCTGGTCGTGGGTGTCACTCATTGTTCCCTGCAGGGTTTAAACTCTGTGATGCAGGACTTCTGGTCGGCAAGGATGGCGCTGCTGCCAGTGCTGGATTGTCTGCTGTGCGGGCGGCGCATGGTGCTGTCAAGCGGCTCCCCGCGGTGCCAGGAGATCCTGGGTGGCGTGGTAAATTGAGGCACATGGGGGCGGAGGGCGGGGCCGGGTGGGAAACTGAGTCATGGGGGGGAAACTGAGTCACGGGTGGTCGATTTTGTAAACCGAGGCACGCAGTTCTCCAGAACAGGGCCACTTCCGATTTTCCATGGCCACTTCCGGGCGCCCTGGGGGAGGGGGCAAGTTACGCATCCATCCATCCCCCCACCTCACCCTCCCCATCCCCTCTCTCCCCTGACCCTTCCCATGACCCTTACCATGACTCCAAACATGACCCCTCCCATGTCAGCTCCCATGACCCCTCCCGTGACCCCTCCCATGACCCCCTCCCTCACTTCCCACAGGATCTCCAGGCTCCGGACCTGGTCATCGGCGCCGACACCTTTGTGGTGCGGGGGAGACGACCACCCCCCGCCACTGTCTGTCCGTCCGTCTGAGGGCTTAGTACCCCCAGCTCTGCCCATCCACCCATGGCGTACTGGTGCTTAGTACCCCCAGCTCTGCCCATCCACCCATGGGTACTGGTGCTTAGTACCCCCCAGCTCTGCCCGTCCACCCATGGGTACTGGTGCTTGGTTCCCCCAGCTCCATCCACCCATGGGGTACTGGTGTTTGGTTCCCCCAGCTCTGCCCATCCACCGTAGGGTACTGGTGCTTGGTACCCCCTAGCTCTACCCATCCACCCGTGGGGTACTGGTGCTGGGTATGCCCCAGCTCCATCCACCCTTGGGGTACTGGTGCTTGGTTCCCTCCAGCTCCATCCACCATAAGGTACTGGTGCTTGGTTCCCCCAGCTTGATCCACCATAGGGAACTGGTGCTTGGTACCCCCAGCTCCATCCATCCACCATGTGGTACTGGTGCTTGGTACTCTCCAGCTCCATCCACCTGTGGGGGTACTGGTGCTTGCTACCCCCAGGTCCGTCACCCCCCACACAGGCGGTAGACAACCTGGTCCCAGGGAAGATGGCGGAGAAGGACAACGCTCGCCATATGCTCTCCAGGCAAGGCCCCTGTGAACCTTGACCCGTGACTCCCATGACCCCGTGACCCCCCCCACCCTGTCGCCCACCCCATCAATCCCCCCATCCTCCACACAGGCATTTGGGGACGGGAAGGGGGGGATTCAGGGGCCTGTGACCCCTCCCTGACCCGGGGAAGGTGTGGTCAGGAGTCGTGACCCCGGCCGGGGTCAGGGGTCACACGGGGGAACCTCGTGTCTGCAGGCTGAGCGGCCAGACACACAGCGTATTACGGGCATGGCACTGGTGTGGTGCTGGAGTACAGGTGGGTTCACTCTGGGGGGGTCAGGGGTCGGGGGTCAGGGGTCAGGTGGTCATGCCTGGATCTGGGCCCGGGTGCTGTGCTTAGTCCTGGGCCTGGATTAGATCAGGAGCCTGGGCTTTTGGATCTGGATGTGGGACTTGGTGCTGCGCTTAGTCCTCATCCAGGGTGCTGTGCTTAGTCCTGGGCCTGGATGAGATCGGGAGCCTGGATGAGATCAGGGGCCTGGGCATTGGGTCTGGATGTCGGCCTGGGTGCTGTACTTAGTCCTGGGTCTCGGTGCTGCACTTACTCCTGGCCTGGATTCAATCAGGAGCCTGGGTGCTACACTAAGTGCTGAGCCTGGATGAGATCAGGATCCTGTGTGCTGGTCTTAGTCCTGCGGCCTGCGTGCTGTGCTTAGTCCAGTGTGAGCTGAGTCCTCAACCTGGATTAGCTCAGGATCCTGGGTGCTGCACTTAGTGCTGCAGCTTGGAGTAGATCAGGATCACGGGTGCTGTGCTTAGACTTGGGCTTGGGTCCTGTGCTCAGTCCTCAGCCTGGATGAGATCAGAATCCAGGGTGCTGCACTCAGTTCTCAGTCTGGATTAGATCAGGAGCCCGGGTGTTGAGCTTAATCCATGGACGAGATTTGATCAGGAGCCTGGATGAGATCAGGATCCCAGGTGCTATGCTTAGACCTGGGCCTGGGTGCTGGGCTTAGTCCTGGACCTGGATTCGATCAGGAGCCTGGGCTCTGGGCTTAGTCCTGGGCCTGGGTGCTGTGCTTAGTCCAGGGCCTGGATGAGATCAGGATTCCAGGTGCTGTGCTTAGTCCTGAGCCTGAGTGCTGGGCTCAGTACTCAGCCTTGGTGCTGTGCGCAGTCCTCGTCCTCGATGCTGCGCTCAGGCCTGCTCCCAGGTGCTGTGCTTGGTCCTCAGCCCAGTTGCTGTGCTCAGTCCACGGCCTAGATGAGATCAGGATCCTGGGTGCTGCGCTTAGTCCTCATCCCAGATGCTGCGCTCAGTGCTGCTTTCGGGTGCTTCGCTCAGTCCTCAGTCTGGATTAGATCAGGATCCGGGGTGCTGCACTCAGTCCTGGACCTGGGTGCTGCGCTTAGTCCCCAGCCTGGATTAGATCAGGATCCCGGATGCTGCACTCAGTCCTTGGGCCTGAATTACTAGCTTAGGATCCTGGGTGCTGTGCTTTGTCCTGGGCCTGGATTCAACCAGGATCACAGGTGCTGGGCTTAGTCCTGTGCCTGGGTGCTGCGCTTAGTCCTCAGTCTGGATTAGATTAGTCTCCCGGGTGCTGGGCTTAGTCCCACGCTGGGTACTGTGCTCAATCCTGGTCCCGGGTGCTGCGCTCAGTCCTAATCCTGGATTAGATCAGGATCCCGGGTGCTGCACTTAGTCCTGGGCCTGGGTGCTGCGCTTAGTCCCAGGCCTGGATTTGATCAGGATCCCGTGTGCTGCGCTCAGCCCTGGGCCTGGATTCGATCAGGATCCTGGGTGCTGCGCTGAGTCCTGGGCCTGGATGAGATGAGGCTCCCGGGTGCTGTGCTCAGTCCTGCTCCCGGGTTCTGTGCTCAGTCCTCAGTCTGGATTAGATCAGGATCCCAGGTGCTGCACTTAGTCCTGTGTTGGGTGCTGTGCTCAGTCCTTGGCCCGGGTGCAGCGCTCAGTCCTTGGCCTGGATGGCAGAGATCAGGCTCCCGGGTACTGGGCTCAGTCCTGGTCCTGGGTGCTGCACTTAGTCCTCAGTCTGGATTAGATTAGTCTCCCGGGTGCTGGGCTTAGTCCCATGCTCTGTACTGCGCTCAATCCTGGTCCCGGGTGCTGTGCTCAGTCCTAATCCTGGATTAGATCAGGATCCCGGGTGCTTCACTTAGTCCTGGGCCTGAGTGCTGCGCTTAGTATCAGGCCTGGATTTGATCAGGATCCCGTGTGCTGCGCTCAGCCCTGGGCCTGGATTCGATCAGGATCCCGGGTGCTGCGCTGAGTCCTGGGCCTGGATGAGATGAGGCTCCCCGGTGCTGTGCTCAGTCCTGCTCCAGGGTGCTGTGCTCAGTCCTCAGTCTGGATTAGATCAGGATCCCAGGTGCTGCACTTAGTCCTGTGCTGGGTGCTGCGCTGAGTCCTGGGCCTGGATGAGATGAGGCTCCCCGGTGCTGTGCTCAGTCCTGCTCCAGGGTGCTGTGCTCAGTCCTCAGTCTGGATTAGATCAGGATCCCAGGTGCTGCACTTAGTCCTGTGCTGGGTGCTGCGCTCAGTCCTTGGCCTGGGTGTAGTGCTCAGTCCTTGGCCTGGATGGCAGAGATCAGGCTCCCGGGTACAGGGCTCAGTCCTGGTCCTGGGTGCTGCACTTAGTCCTCAGTCTGGATTAGATTAGTCTCCCGGGTGCTGGGCTTAGTCCCATGCTGGGTACTGCGCTCAATCCTGGTCCCGGGTGCTGTGCTCAGTCCTAATCCTGGATTAGATCAGGATCCCGGGTGCTTCACTTAGTCCTGGGCCTGAGTGCTGCGCTTAGTATCAGGCCTGGATTTGATCAGGATCCCGTGTGCGGCGCTCAGCCCTGGGCCTGGATTCGATCAGGATCCCGGGTGCTGCGCTGAGTCCTGGGCCTGGATGAGGTGAGGCTCCCCGGTGCTGTGCTCAGTCCTGCTCCAGGGTGCTGTGCTCAGTCCTCAGTCTTTATTAGATCAGGATCCCAGGTGCTGCACTTAGTCCTGTGCTGGGTGCTGCGCTGAGTCCTGGGCCTGGATGAGATGAGGCTCCCCGGTGCTGTGCTCAGTCCTGCTCCAGGGTGCTGTGCTCAGTCCTCAGTCTGGATTAGATCAGGATCCCAGGTGCTACACTTAGTCCTGTGCTGGGTGCTGCGCTCAGTCCTTGGCCTGGGTGTAGTGCTCAGTCCTTGGCCTGGATGGCAGAGATTAGGCTCCCGGGTACTGGGCTCAGTCCTGGTCCTGGTTGCTGCACTTAGTCCTCAGTCTGGATGAGATCAGGATCCCGGGTGCTGCACTGAGTCCTGGTCCCGGGTGCTGCACTCAGTCCTCGGCCTGGGTGCTGCACCCAGTCCTCATCCCTGGTCCTGTGCTCAGTCCTACTCCCAGGTGCTGTGCTTAGTCCTACGCTGGGTGCTGTGCTCAGTCCTCCTCCTGGATTCAATCAGGATCCAGGGGGCTGGGCTGAATACTGCTCTGGGATGCTGCACTCAGTCCTGGTTCCGGGTGCTGTGCTCAGTCCTCAGTCTGCATTCGATCAGGATCCCGGGTGCTGTGCTCAGTCCTCAGCCTGGATGAGATCAGGATTCCAGGTGATGTGCTTAGTCCCACGCTGATTGCTGCACTCAGTCCTGGGCCTGGGTTAGATCAGGAGCCTGGGTGCTGTGCTTAGTCCTGGGCCTGGATCAGATCAGGAGCCGGGGTGCTGCACTGAATCCTGGGCCTGGATTTGATCAGGACCCTGGGTTCTGGGCTTAGTCCTGTGCCTGGGTGCTGCGCTTAGTCCTGGGCATGGATGAGACCAGGATCCCTGGTGCTGTGCATAGTCCTGGGCCTGGGTGCTGGGCTCAGTCCTTGGCCTTGGTGCTACGCACAGTCCTCGTCCTCAATGCTGCGTTCAGTCCTGCTCCCAGGTGCTGTGCTTAGTCCTCAGCCCAGGTGCTGCGCTCAGTCCTCAGCCTGGATGAGATTAGGATCCCGGGTGCTGTGCTTAGTCTTCGTCCCAGGTGCTGTGCTCAGTTCAGCCTCCGGGTGCTGCGCTCAGTCCTCAGTCTGGATTAGATCAGGATCCCGGGTGCAGCACTAAGTCCTGGGCCTGGGTGCTGCACTCAGTCCTCAGTCTGGATTTATCAGGCTCCCGGGTGCTGGGATTAGTCCCACGCTGTGTCCTGCACTCAGTTCTCATCCTGGGTTCTGTACTCTGTCCTAATCCTGGATTAGATCAGGATCCAGGGTACTGCACTTAGTCCTAATCCCAGGTGCTGCGCTCAGTCCTGGTCCTGGGTGCTGCGCTCAGTCCTGCTCCTTGGTGCTGCTCTCAGTCCTTAGTATGGATTAAATCATGATCCCGGGTGTTGCGCTCAGTCCTGGTCCTGGGTGCTGCGCTTAGTCCTTGGGCCCGAATTATTAGATCAGGATCCTGGGTGCTGCACTTAATCCCCAGCGTGGATTACATCAGGATCTCAGGTACTGCACTCAGTCCTTGGGTCTGAACTATTAGCTCAGAATCCTGGGTGCTGTGCTTTGTCCTGGGCCTGGATTCCATCGGGATCACAGGTGCTGGGCTTAGTCCTGGGCCTGAGTGCTGCGCTTAGTCCTCAGTCTGGATTAGGTAAGCCTCCTGGGTGCTGGGTTTAGTCCCGCGCTGGGTGCTGCGCTCAGTCCTCAGCCTGGATGAGAACAGGATCCCGGGTGCTGTGCTCAGTCCTCAGTCTGGATTAGATCAGGAGCCAGGGTGTTGGGCTTTGTGCTGGGCCTGGATTTGATCAGGAGCCTGGATGAGATCACTATCCTAGGTGCTGTGCTTAGACCTGGGCCTGGGTGCTGGGCTTAGTCCTGGGCCTGGATGAGATAAGGAGCCTGGGTTCTCGCTTAGTCCTGGGCCTGGGTGCTGGGCTCAGTCCTCGACCTCAATGCTGCATTCAGTCCTGCTCCCAGGTGCTGTGCTTAGTCCTCAGCCCAGGTGCTCTGCTCAGTCCTTGGCCTGGATGAGATCAGGATCCCGGGTGCTTTTCTTAGTCCTCGTCCCAAGTGCTGTGCTCAGTTCTGCTTCTGAGTGCTGTGCTCAGTCCTCAGCCTGGATGAGATCAGGATCCCAGGTGCTGCGCCCAGTCCTGGGCCTGGGTGCTGCGCTTAGTCCTTGAGCCTGAATTATTAGCTCAGGATCCTGGGTGCTGTGCTTTGTCCTAGGCCTGGATTCCATCAGGATCAGATCACAGGTGCTGGGCTTAGTCCTGGGCCTGGGTGCTGTGCTCAGTCCTGCTCCTTGGTGCTGCTCTCAGTCCTTAGTATGGATTAAATCACGATCCCGGGTGCTGCGCTCAGCCCTGATCCTGGGTGCTGCGCTTAGTCCTTGAGCCCGAATTATTAGATCAGGATCCTGGGTGTTGTGCTTTGTCCTGGGCCTGGATTCCATCAGGATCACAGGTGCTGGGCTTAGTCCTGGGCCTGGGTGCTGCCCTTAGTCCTTAGTCTGGATTTATCAGGGTCCCGGGTGCTGGGCTTAGTCCCACGATGGGTGCTGCATTCAGTAATGGTCCTGGGTGCTGCGCTCTGTTCTAATCCTGGATTAGATCAGGATCCCGGGTGCTGCACTTAGTCCTCATCCCAGGTGCTGCGCTCAGTCCTGCTTCCTGGTGCTGCGCTCATTCCTCAGTCTAGATTAAATCACGATTCCGGGTGCTGCACTCAGTCCTGGTCCAGGGTGCTGCGCTTAGTCCTTGGGCCCGAATAATTAGTCAGGATCATGGGTGCTGCACTTAGTCCCCAGCCTGGATTAGATCAGGATCCCAGGTGCTTCACTTAGTCCTTGGGTCTGAATGATTAGCTCAGGATCCTGGGTGCTGTGCTTTGTCCTGGGCCTGGATTCAACCAGGATCACAGGTGCTGGGCTTAGTCCTGGGCCTGGGTGCTGCGCTTAGACCGCAGTCTGGATTAGATCAGGCTCCCGGGTGCTGGGCGTAGTCCCACACTGGGTGCTGCGCTGAGTTCTGGTCCTGTGTGCTGCGCTCAGTCCTAATCCTGGATTAGATCAGGATCCCGGGTGCTGCACTTAGTCCTCATCCCAGGTGCTGTGCTCTATCCTGGTCCTGGGTTCTGCGCTCAGTCCTGCTCCCTAGTGCTGCGCTCAGTACTCAGTCTGGATTTGATCACGATCCCGGGTGCTGCGCTCAGTCCTGTCCTGGGTGCTGCGCTTAGTCCTTGGGCCATATTATTAGATCAGGATCCTGGGTGCTGCGCTTAGTCCCCAGTGTGGATTACATCAGGATCTCGGGTGCTGCACTCAGTCCTTGGGCCTGAATTATTAGCTCAGGATCCTGGGTGCTGTGCTTTGTCCTGGGTCTGGATTCCATTGGGATCACAGGTGCTGGGCTTAGTCCTGGGCCTGGGTGCTGCGCTCAGTCCTCAGCCTGGATGAGAACAAGATCCCTGGTGCTGCGCTCAGTCCTCAGCCTGGATTAGATCAGGATCCCGGGAGCTGCACTCAGTCCTCAGTCTGGATTAGATTATACGCCCTGCTTTTGGGCTTAGTCCTGGGCCTGGATTCGATCAGAAGCCTGGATGAGATAAGGATCCAGGTGCTGTGCTTAGTCCTGGGCCTGGGTGCATGGCTTAGTCCTCATCCTTGATGCTGCATTCAGTCCTGCTCCCAGGTGCTGTGCTTAGTCCTCGTCCCAGGTGCTGCGCTCAATTCTGCTCCCGGGTGCTGCGCTCAGTCTTTAGTCTGCATTAGATCAGGATCCCGGGTGCTGCGCTAATTCCCGGGCCTGGGTGCTGCGCTTAGTCCTTGAGCCCGAATTATTAGATCAGGATCCTGGGTGCTGTGCTTAGTCCCCAGCCTGGATTAGATCAGGATCCCAGGTGCTGCACTTAGTCCTTGGGTGTGAATTATTAGCTCAGGATCCTGGGTGTTGTGCTTTGTCCTGGGCCTGGATTCCATCAGGATCACAGGTGCTGGGCTTAGTCCTGGGCCTGGGTGCTGTGCTTAGTCCTCAGTCTGGATTAGATCAGGCTCCCGGGTGCTGGGCTTAGTCCCATGCTGGGTGCTGCGCTCAGTACTGGTCCTGGGTGCTGCGCTTAGTTCTAATCCTGGATTAGATCAGGATCCCGGGTGCTGCACTTAATCCTCATCCCAGGTGCTGTGCTCAGTCCTGGTCCTGGGTGCTGCACTCAGTCCTGCTCCCCAGTCCTGAGCTCAGTCCTCAGTCTAGATTAAATCATGAATCCGGGTGATGCGCTCAGTCCTGGTCCTGGGTGCTGCTCTTTGTCCTTGGGCCTGAATTATTATATCAGGATCCTGGGTGCTGTGCTTAGTCCCCAGTGTGGATTACATCAGGATCTCGGGTCCTGCACTCAGTCCTTGGGCCTGAATTATTAGCTCAGGATCTTGGGTGCTGTGCTTTGTCCTGGGCCTGGATTCCATCGGGATCACAGGTGCTGGGCTTAGTCCTGGGCCTGGGTGCTATGCTTAGTCCTCAGTCTGGATTAGATCAGTCTCCCGGGTGCTGGGCTTAGTCCCACGCTGAGGGCTGCGCTTATTCCTTGGCCCAGGTGCTGCACTCAGTTCTTGGCCTGCATGAGATCAGGCTCTGTGTACTGGGCTCAGTCTTGGTCCTGGGTGCTGCACTTAGTCCTCAGTGGTGCTGCACTGAGTCCTGGTCCCGGGAGCTGGACTCAATCCTCAGCCTGGGTGCTGCACTCAGTCCTCGTCCCTGGTCCTGTGTTCAGTCCTGCTCCCGGTGGCTGTTCTCAGTCCTTCCCCTGGATTCGATCAGGATCCCAGGTGTTGTGCTGAGTACTGCTCCGCGATGCTGCGCTCAGTCCTGGTCCCAGGTGCTGCACTCAGTCCTCAGTCTGCTTTGGATCAGGATCCCGGGTGCTGTGCTCAGTCCTCAGCCTGGATGAGATCAAGATCCTGGGTGCTGTGCTCAGTCCTGGGCCTGTATTAGATCAGGATCCTGGGTGCTGTGCTCAGTCCTGTGCTGGGTGCTGCACTTAGTCCTTGGGTGTGGATTATTAGATCAGGATCCCGGGTGCTGCACTCAGTCCTGGGCCTGGGTTAGATCAGGATCCTGGGTGCTGCACTTTGTCCTGGGCCTGGATTGGATCAGGATCCTGGCTGCTGCAATGAGTCCTGGGCCTGGATTTGATCAGGAGCCTGGGTTCTGGGCTTAGTCCTGGGCCCGGGTGCTGCACTTAGTCCTGGGCCTGGATGAGATGAGGATCCCATGTGCTGTGCGTAGTCCTGGGCCTGGGTGCTGGGCTCAGTCCTCGGCCTTGGTGCTGCACGCAGTCCTTGTCCTCGATGCTGCGTTCAGTCCTGCTCCCGGGTGCTGTGCTTAGTCCTCAGCCCAGGTGCTGCGCTCAGTCCTCAGCCTGGATGAGATCAGGATCCCAGGTGCTGTGCTTAGTCCTCATCCCAGGTGCTGCACTCAGTTCTGCTTTGGGTGCTGTGCTCAGTCCTCAGTCTGGATTAGATCAGGATCCCGGGTGCTGCGCTAATTCCTGGGCCTGGGTGCTGCGCTTAGTCCTTGAGCCCGAATTATTAGGTCAGGATCCTGGGTGCTGCGCTTAGTCCTCAGCCTGGATTAGATCAGGATCCCAGGTGCTGCACTCAGTCCTTGGGTGTGAATTATTAGCTCAGGATCCTGGGTGTTGTGCTTTGTACTGGGCCTGGATTCCATCAGGATCACAGGTGCTGGGCTTAGTCCTGGGCCTGGGTGCTGTGCTTAGTCCTCAGTCTGGATTTATCAGGCTCCCAGGTGTTGGACTTAGTCCCATGCTGTGTGCTGCGCTCAGTTCTGGTCCTGGGTGCTGCGCTCTGTTCTAATCCTGGATTTGATCAGGATCCCGGGTGCTGCACTTAGTCCTCGTCCCAGGTGCTGCGCTCAGTCCTAGTCCTGGGTGCTGCGCTTAGTCCTTAGGCCCAAATTATTATATCAGGATCCTGGGTGCTGTGCTTAGTCCCCAGCGTGGATTACATCAGGATCTCGGGTCCTCCACTCAGTCCTTGGGCCTGAATTATTAGCTCAGGGTCCTCAGTGCTGTGCTTTGTCTGAGCCTGGATTCCATCGGGTGCTGCACTCAGTACTGGGCCCGGGGTAGATCAGGATCCTAGGTGCTGCGCTTAGTCCTGGGCCTGGATTAGATCAGGAGCCTGGGTGCTGCACTGAGTCCTGGGCCAGGATTCGATCAGGAGCCTGGGTTCTGGGCTTAGTCCTGGGCCTGGGTGCTGCGCTTAGTCCTGGGCCTGGATGAGATCAGGATCTCAGGTGCTGCGCTTCGTCCTAGGCCTGGATTGGATCAGAATCTTGGGTGCTGTGCTCAGTCCTGCACTGGGTGCTGCGCTCAGTCCTCAGCCAGGGTGCTGCGCTCAGTCCTGCTCCCGGGTGCACTTAGGTAGCAGTAGACTTCTTCAGGTAAGAAGTTCCATAGAAACTACTAAGTGCCCCACAGCAATAACCCAGGACTGCCAGTAGCCATACCCCAGAGAGGAAGAACGTGAAAGGAAAATGCTCAACAAGCCCAATTTATCTCTAGTTTTAAAAAGTCTGGGGAAAAATGACTTCAGATATCCAGCCACATCCTCTGGCTTCTTGCCGCTACTTTTCTGAATATAAAAAGCAGGCAAAAAAAAAAGTCTGGTACAAACCAGAGGAACAGAGGTGTTCATCACACATAGTAGGTTGATTTTCAGCTTTGATGGATTTAGGGGTGATTCTGTTTCAGTGATGTCAACAGTCTCCCAAACCACCCCTGTTATTTCCTAGATCACATGAAGATCTAGATACTGTGTTGCTCCATACCGGTTTTGTGAAATACTACTCTGCTTTCCAGCTTGACCTGTGCCATTCCCAAGGTATGCAGCGGCCTACCATTTCTAATTAGGGAATGGAAATAGAACCTGCTCACCAGCTCAAGATGAGATTTAGGAATAATGCAGGACAGCAAGCACACTAAACCCAGACCTTAAGAGGGCCTAAACCCATTTGTCTCCGCAGAAATTGCTGGATCAGAGATGGACCTCCTGGGTTCAATCTCATCCCTCATGCCCAAGTCAAGGGAACTGGGTCTATTTTAGGACAGCCCACCCCACTTACTTGCTCAAATAGAGCGAGCAGTATATGACTTCCAAGTCAACTTCTCCAGATTCACCAGCTCTTCCTTCAACAAGGACAAGTCTGTAGACACTCAGGATAGCATGACCAAAATTCTGTAGCCCATTTATAAGCATTTTCTGTAGAAACACAAATCTGATGGAGCCTGTCCTTTCTGGTCATCTGCCCACTCTCATGCAATGTGGATCCTTTTCATCAATATCCTGAACATCCCTGGTGTTCTCGACCACTGCAGTATTAAACAATATCCACCTTCAGTTTCCAAGGAAATTTTGATTCTTGAACAATTTTTGCTCCAGAAGCAAGATGGGTTTTCATCGAGACAATACCTTCAGGTTTACCCTTTCCATCACTTACAGATTATGTCTGTCCTCTGGTAGGAAAACACAACTGAAGCTTAGATTCTGAATCCACAAGTGCACAGCTTTTGGCAGAGCTGGTCTGCAATATTACTGGAAAGAATACAAAGAGGACAGAAGCATTTAACCAAGAGGCCTCAGGTCAGGATTATCCAGCATAGAGTCTGAATTCAGACATGCCCATGAAATTGTCCAGAACTTAGCTTTAGTGACAATAAACATAAGGATTATTTAATTGTACAGGACAAATTCAAGGACACAAAAGTATACCTGTAGGCTATCCCCATGATGGTGTCCTGAAAATACTATGGTACAGCATTTCAATAGCAGTCACCAGGGATACCTATCCCATCAGCTATGACAGCCAACTCCTTCTAGCCAGGGCACAGAATGTTGACATAGCTTTCCTGAGCATCAGCTTCAAAATGAAGCAAATATTCAAGTATGTCAGTCTCCCAAACTAACAAGACATTCTAGATCAAGATAGTGCTTTCCCAAAACGTTTTTAGATAAGACTGGAGAGTCTTGAGTAATTCTAAAACAAGATGGTAAGCAGACAAACATTTCCCCATTTAATGACTAAAATCCGCTGAAGTGAAGTTGCCAAAAATGAACCAGTTCGTTATGAGCCAAGATGATTTCCTGGGATTCAGCTGTTTGAGTGGTTTGGATTTTTCATGCCATTTCCTAGGCTACAGTCACAGGTGGGGTGAGAGTCTCATAACTAGAGAACCCAAGTTTTCACACTGGCAAAGCTGGTTAAGGGTATGAATAAACAGAATGGAAGTCCCAATTCATTGCAAAGCACCTCCACCTTCCACTGCTGCTTCTCTCAGTTCACTTCCTTGTTCCTCTTCCTGCCAATTCTGCCCAGCAGTGCAGAAAGAGGTGACATCCAGGAAGTCCCATCCTTCCAGCTTATTGCCTGAGCTTTTCCTGGGTAGGATTCTGTAGCCTTGGAATTTAGTGAAGAGTCCAGTACAGGGAAATATTGTGCCAAGCTAGACATGCTTTGGTGCCTATGTGGTCTACAAGGATGGATCTTTGAGGAGAGACAAGCAAGAAGAGCAGCAGCACACACCCAGTTGAGTGATACTAATGGAGAAGGACAAGTTCTCTGTCAAGGTGGCTGGGAAGGAATTTTCTCCAAGGAACTCGAGGGAGTTGTGATCGAGGTGCATGGCAAGCACCCTCAGAGTGTATCCTTTAGCATTGCTTCCTCCCTTCCCTTAATTTACCTTTGCTTTTGACCCATTGAGGTTTTGAAATTATAGTTCCTAAGCCAAACTTTGAGAGTTTTAAGTATTATAAATTCAAAGACAGAATTGTTCTTAAGGTCACAACTAACCAACACAAACTTCTTAATGACACGGAGTGGACAGTTTGTCTGCTGAGTGTACAACACCAGACTGGGGGCAGAGAGTGGCCCAAGGGATGTGCCGAGGTTCCTGTGACTAGAATACCCTGCTCATTAGCCAGGCTTCCATCAAGAGACAGGAGTCACCTGTGTTTCTAAATTATCTGAGGTTAGGAAATGGAATATGGTAGTTCACACAGAATAAAGATTCTCCTACAGAAAGGAAAAGCAAAGCATATCAAGCCTCCCTCCTGTCCTCAAATCCATCCAAAAGACAGTCCCTCAGAGCCCTTAGCCCAGTCCTTCCTTGCTGTTTGGCCACTAGCTGAAGGGAACCATTTGGCACCACCTGGTGGCCGTGACGAAGAACACCAGGGAAATGCAGACTGGAAGCACTTCCCTTGAAACAGAAGTTCTGTCTTTGGTTCAAGGTGATATATCAGGACCTAGTTTCAGTTTGTTGCAGGTGTGGAGCCAGTTTTGCCAGCACCATTTGTTAAAGAGGCTATCTTTCTTCTATCCTTTTTTGTTTAGCTCCTTTATCAAAGATTAAGTAGGCATAGTTCTGCAGGTTCATTTCTGGGTCTTCAATTCTGTTCCATTGGTCTTCAGGCCTGTTCCAGTGCCAATACCAAGCTGCTTTTATTACTATAGCTTTATAAGAGAGCTTGAAGTTTGGTATTTAATTCTTCCAGCATTGTTCTTTCTGCTTAGGATTGTTTTTGCTATTTGCGTTCTTTTACTATTCCACATGAATTTCCCGATTGCTTCCTCTACTTTGTTAAAAATGGTGTTGGGATATTAATGGGTATTGCATTGAATTTGGAGATAGCCTTTGGCAATATTGCCATTTCGACTATATTAATCCACCCAATCCAGGAGCATAGGAGGTTTTCCCATTTCCTTAGTTCTGCCTAAATTTTGTTTTTAAAGGTCTCATCATAGAGGTCTTTCACTTCTGCGGTTAAATTTATGCCTATGTATTTTATGTTTTTTCTGAGGCTATTGCAAAAGGGTTGCTTTCCTGATTTTGGCCTTTGTCTTCTGGTCATTGGTATATAGAAAGGCCATTGGTGTTTGAGGGTTTCTTTTATGTCCTTCTACTTTGCCAAAATTTTGGATCAGCTCTAGTAGCTTGGGAGTAGAGTCTATGGGGTTCTTTAGGTATAGGATCATGTCATCTGTGAAGAAAGAAACTTTAGCTTCATCTTTTCCTATTTAGATCCCCTTTATGGTTTCTTCTTGTCTAATTGCTCTGGCTAGGAATTCTAGTACTATGTTGGAGAGGAGAGGAGAGAGAAGACATCCTTGTCTTGCTCCTGATTTTAAAGGGAGTGGGTTTCTGTCTTCACATTTGGGAGGATCCTGTGGACAGATTAGAAGTTCCTGAGAGTGGAATGTTACAGATCTGGCAGCTGATGTTATCCTGACTCATCTGTATACTCTTGAATGGCCACTTTACCACCAGAACTCTATGTGAGCTAATTATCTTTGTGGAGGTAAAGCAGCTTTTGCAACCTAAAACCTAGTCTAGTATACCATCTAAAATCTGTAGAAGATATTTTCCCTCTGCTATAACTCACCCACTTGATGCCTCTATCACTGTACTTATGACTTTATCCTGAGATTATCATCTCTTCTACACTGGAACAATTTCAGACTAACCTGAATTCTTGTTCCCCGGCTATAAGCACTCATATTGGGCTCACAAACCCTTTCTTTGAAACAAGAGCTTTATTATGCATTAACAGAACCCCATCTAGAAGACAGCTTATGGAATCTAGTAGCAATTCAACTTCAAAGCTGTTTACAATTCAGTCTGTCTTCACAGTGGAGTGGCACAGGCAGCACCCCAGTAGAAGGAAGAAACTAGAGTGATATTGCATAGCAGCCATGCCTCATCCTCTTACAGCAGAGCCTCTTAGATCACCAGGGCCCCTCGAGCTAGGCAAGGCCCTCCCTTTGCAGTCACAACAATCCAATTACTACCAATTCTGCATCATTTAAAGTAATGCTTTGTGAGCTGCCTGCTAGCAATTCCACTAGACCCACCTAGTTTGCACCAGATCCACATTCCAAGAACTGGATGCAGGAAAATCCTTTCATCTGGAGGGTAAGTTTGTCTGCTTCAATACAAGAATATGGCTACTATCAAGGGTGCCAATTTAACAGAAAAGCTGAGACATTTGTAGATCCATCTCCTAGGAGAATCCCAGAATTCTCCTTGGCACACACATGCAGCTTTGATCATCTACATTTTTATTTAATCAGTAGCTCCTTTTGTGAACTATCACCTATGTTACAGAGGCCTTCCTTTATTCTACCATGTGTTATAAATACATTCTCCACGAACCATTGCAGTCACATGCATTGAGACAAAAATAAATTCTCAGCCAAGCAAAGTTTACTTCCACACACGAGGGTTCACACTAGCCAAAAATTGGCCACAGAGCAACCGTTCTTCCTGATATTTGTCCCTCACACAGCAGGAGGTTCTGCCCCTCTGCTCAGATTGGTTGAGCTCAGGTTTAAAATCTACTCTGCTTATGAATGGCTAGTTTAAATAGGATAAAATGTGCCTGAGGTGGATTTTCAAGTAAGATGAACAGTTCACATATAATCTCAAAATATGCCCAGCCCTGTTATTTCTTCAACAGTCTAAGGTGTGACATAACTCCATCTTGAAAACCCAGTTTAACATAAAACCTTCCTTTTTACAAATCCTTTATCCCAAACCAGTTCCAGTTTTCCTAAAGACCCAAGGCACCAAGCCAAAGCAGGAACTTTTAAGCAATATACGTTGATGGAAAAGAGGTTTTTCTCACCCATGTACGTAGGTCTACAGTAGGTTCTGTAGCATTTCTATGTGTTTCATCTTTATAAGCTGTTCATAGAAATTTACCTTTCAAGGCAGCAAACAAGGACACTGCCCACTTTGCTAATTTTCCACTTGAGAATGTGTAATAGAAATAATGTATGCTTTATTATATATATGTATCAATTATATGTTCAAAAGATGTGTGATGTCATACATGTCCTATAAGAAAAGGTTTCTCTGAATTGAGAAAGTTCATTGCATTTTTCCTAATATTTGTAAATATAAGCCACAACCAAAAATTAGATACCATGTTGCCAATGTTAGTAGATGAAGAACCACCATCTGAATTCATCTGTCTGCACCCTCAAATTGAGAATCCCCTTTCCAACCACTATTTTGAAAACAACCCTGAGACCAAGACTTGTTTTCCCTGTACAGAAATGGGCACAAGCATCCCAAACCAAGCTCCACACCCAGAATGAGGCTCCACCCTAAGGTGCATGGAGACAGCAGCACCGCATAGAATCTATACCATCCTCTGGCCACACAGTACTGCATCAGTCCATCCAGTGTCCAAGGTCAGAGAAAATGCCAAGTAACTGGGAATGAAGCGAAGGCTCCTGTGGCTATTTTACAGGATGCCCTTTACTGTGAGGTGCTGTGTTTGAAAATTGTAGGCATGTTCAAATGGCCACCGTGGGTGCTGAGAACTCCTGTTTCTCTCGGAAGTCAGAAAATGCCCTGGAGTGCCATCCCACAATCATTCCTTTAGTGAACCTTTGGGCCAACACAAGAGTATAGGCTCTCGCTTGCTGCTCTTGAACAATGGATACTGAGGCTAACTGGTGTCATCTTTGGCATCTTGCTGTGAAAACTCATAGAGGTGAAACTCCACCTGCAGATCCATGTAATAGGCTCCTATGAATTCCTAGAGGCAGGGGCAGGGACTCAGACATTAGGCTACCAGACCTGATAGGCCTGTATCACGCACTCCACTGAATTCTCAAGCTCCCTGTGAACCTGTCCCTTGACCATGACTCTGATCAGGCCACAAACAACTCAGCCACTGTTCTTCTAGCAAGGGGGAAATGTGCCCCTCAATTTCCTGTGTTCTGGTCTGAGGCTCTAGTCTTCAATGTGACCAGCAATTGAAGGATGGGGAAGGGCTTGTGAACTGAAGTTCTCAAAATATGTATTATGTATTTAGTAGCTCCCACAGGGTTTTAATTTCACTTGATAGGAACATGATGACCTTCTGTAGAGAGAGAATATCTTAGTTCAAGCAGCCAAGATTGTACTGAACCACCTTTTGTCCTAGTGAGAGCTATATTGGCTTGGTGCCTGGTTGAGCACTTTTGTGACTATTAGGAAAGATTTTTGGCCGGTACTGGGACTTGAACTGAGGGTCTGGGCTCTGTCGCTGAGCCTCTCTGTGATTAAGCTAGTGCTCTACCATTTGACCCACAGAGTTACTTCCACCTTTTACTGTTTATGTGGTACTGGGGAATCAAGCATAGGGCTTTATGCATGCTAGTCAAGTCCTCAACCACTAAGTCTCACTCCAAGCTGCCAGGAAAGACATTTTAAATGCATACTAAGCTTAGCAGACCTTTGGCCTCTATCAGGCTTAAAAGACTGGAAATTAAGATGGCACCTGAACCTTGAAAATTTCCCTGCTTCTTTGAAGACATCTTAAATATTTTGAAAGACTTCCCTGTCTCTTAAGAATTCTTGACTCCACAATCCTAGATGTTTGTGAGGTCTTTTCATGGTAGACCCACCTAGGGGCCAGTTCACTCCACCCAATTTCTCAGGAGGAAAAGAAAAAAAGAAAGTGTTCAGCTACTTGGCCTCCTTCTCCATGGGAACAACGAGACACACTGCCAATCTCTACATGCTCTGCTTTGGCAAGTTACTAGGCCTCTATCCACATTCACAGATACAGACTATGGAGAGGGCAAAAAACAGAATGTCCGAAGCAGCCCTAAGGGCTTTAAGGAGACCAGGGCAGCGTTCTATGGTGACAGGTGCTGGCAGAGGCTAAGGGATTCATAGATGTTTCAGAATCTTCTTTCTGAAACCTCATAATTTCCTCTAGTACTTGGAATTAAGAACTGGATCTAGTTCTACTAACAACTTAAACCTAAGCACATGAGGTATGGAGTAGAGGCTCTTCAAGCACCAGGGCTAGGCAAGGGAGCCAAGGGGTGATGAGACCAATGAGCAAAGACCAAAGGTGTATACAAGGAGCCTGAAAGGCAAAACTCCCATTGACTGGAGACTGTCATCAGGAATGGACTCTAACATGACCATCAGACCAGAGACTCCTGCAGCACAAGTCACCAGATAGCCAAGACTCCACCCCATGGAAACATAGGCCAGAATCCAGTG
Organism: Perognathus longimembris pacificus; assembly: GCF_023159225.1. Lineage (NCBI taxonomy): Eukaryota > Metazoa > Chordata > Mammalia > Rodentia > Heteromyidae > Perognathus > Perognathus longimembris. Next base: position 374,432 of record NW_025961321.1, on the reverse strand, counting down.
TGTCCATAGCTGAGATCACACTGGCCACACAAAGTAGGACAGCACACTATAAATGTCTTTGGCTTCATTGTGAAAGATAATATAAAACAGAGTTTATTTAAATATTTGTCCAAACAAAGCTTTTCAGTTGGGGGACTTCTGAGCCCATCCATGTATTTGGTTAGGAAAAGCCCTCTGGTTTCCACTCAGTGGAAGGTAATTACTACTCTACTAACACACCCAAGGGTGGTAAGTGGCTTGGACTATGAAGGTGGAGGACCCAAGTCCGAATCCTGATTGTACCTAATGGCTTTTGAACCCATCCCAGGCCTCTAATATAAAGAGGATCAAGAACACACAGCCAGTACCTAACCAAAAAAGTACTCAAATGGCCTGAGGGCAGAAGACTTTGACCTTTGGGATGAAGCATAAATACCAGCAGAGGTGGGCAAAAGAAGGACGCTAGTACCTGGATTTGGTACACTAGCATGCAGTCTTTCACAATGCATGGGACTATAGGAAAAGCTGTTGCAACCTCCCACATATGGGAGCTCAGTGTCCAAAAGGAATTGAGTAGGGACAGGAAGAAAATACCCCTGGTAGTAGTAGAACAGGTTTTGAATGAACCAGTATAGAATACAGGCTTAGATCTCAAAAGCCTATTAAGTAACTTACGTCAGCTCCAGCAGGTTAGCTCTTTGCTAAATCATGCAGTGTCCATCTTCAGATAATACTTAGCTGCCTAGGGAGTGAAAAGTTAAAGAGAGGTAAGTAACTTCAATAGGCTGTGCTTCCTTCACTGTGTGACAGTCTTGATATTGCCAGCAGTATGTTCTTAGAAGTAGATTCACTACACTAAGTGCACTCATACTCAAAAGGAACTTATGTGGGTGGCTCCTTAACCCTGGAGGAGTTACAAGCCTGTGTAGAACTTTCTGCAGGTGTTGGAGCTTCACATGTTTTCCTGAGCCAATTCCACAGTGGGCTGCTCAACTGAAAAGTTTACTGAGAAGCCCCAGGAAGGATGCAGTAACCACTTCTGTCAGGACTAGGGAACATTTCCAAAAAGTAGACAACACTAAAGTGAAATCAGACAAATAGTTTCTCTTTTGCAAAATCTACAAATCTGAATAAGGACTGGAAGCCAGCAGGAGGCAGCAGAAAATGCAGGGTGAGAGGGAGAACATAATAAATTTGGCACATTAAGGGGAAGAAGGTCATAAATGAATTGTACTCAGGTTACGAAGGGGAATTCAGAATAGAATCAGAATTTCAGATGCTTGAGGAATGTATAGAAATACCACAGTGAAATCACTTCCTTTGGATACTATAGACTGAGTTTTCCAAAAAGTCACCTATTGTTTCCTCTAAGGAATTTAGAACTCAGAGGTTAATGCTTTTAGGTATATTTATTCAGGTTAAGAGTTTCCTAACCAGTCCTTCAATGAGGGCAGGCAGGAAGCCAAAGAGCAGAGCTCAGGTCTTCAGTAGCTTTACACTTAGAGGAGGCAATCACACCCACCAGATTCTCAGGTATCTTTTAACCTTAAAATTTTTTTATTATCAATGTGATGTGCATAGGGGTTACAGTTAAGTCAGGCAAAGACTACATTTCTTTTGGACAATGTCACCCCTTCCCTCCCTCTCTCCCGGTTTTTCCCTCCAATCCTACCCATAAGTTGTATAGTTCATTTTCAAATAGTGTCCACTGAGTACCATTGCTGCATTTGTTCACCCTCTGTCCCTCCATTTCTGTGCCTTCCTTTACCCTCCCAAAGACCTATAAACAAACATACACAACAAAAAGAAAACAAAAAAAACAGGAGAAAATACAGAATCCTTGTTTCCATTTTCTTGAAACTAATTTTGACTCATGTGAGTAACTCCACACCGTACCCTTTGTTTCAGCTTAGATTGAATTGGCCCTCCATCCAATTTATGCTAAAGTGAGAGCTACCAAGGAGATCTTGCAAGAAAACAAAAGCCCTTGTATGTGTTACTCTGGTCAGTGAGTATACATTTTCCACCACAGGCTAGACATCCTCTATAGCAAGAGACAGGCTGTGGAGAAGCAGCCTACATCAGAGCATCTGCAAATGGAGACAGGGGTTGAGTGATTTATAACTGAGTTCATTTACAAGGAGTAAGGATGAACTGGGGAGGAGATGGGAAGTGAATTTCCAACAGCTCTGAAAGGACAGTGACAGAAAGTCTCCATACTAAACCAGCATTCCTTCCAGAGGGACCAGCCAACACAGCAAGCCTGCACCTCCCAATGAACAGTACCCACACCTTGCTCCCTGTTGATCTTGCTAGCACCTGGCATTGGACCGTACATAGGGGCAATGGAGTGGATCAGGTGAGAGAACAGAAAAACTTATTTCCTTGAAGCTTAGGAACATAGTGGGAGGGCTGAAAGTGAGGAAGTGGGTGGATGGACCTTGAATAAACATTGAGAACCATCTAGTTCTCCTTTCTGTTCCAAGCTAAAGCCTGCAAGACCAGAGATCTGTTACACAACTCTATCTTATTGGCCTGAACAGGGTCCGAGGACACGTTAGATTGCTGCAGAGCCACAAATGAAGTACTCATTTTCAATACTTGATGCACTTAGAGTACATCTGAAACCCATTTTCCTCTTCTAACTTTAAGCTTCTACCTCCCTAACACACCTGAAGCAAAGTTTATCATCCAATTGAGGAGGAGGAGGAGATAAGAGGAGGAGGAGAACAGAGGATGAGGAGAAGAGAGCAGAGGAGTAGGAGAACAGGGGAGGAGGAGAGCAGAGAACAGAGGAGAGCAGTGGAGGAGAGCAGAAGAGGAGAGCAGAGGAGAGCAGAGGAGCGCAGAGGAGCGCAGAGGAGTGCAGAGGAGAGCATTATTTAATTTTGTTTGTTTTGCTCCCAGCTGGGAGGAGAGGCACAGGCTGAGGTTGGCCCTTGCCTGCGTGTCCCCATGCTGAGCCCCATACAGGTCACTCACCGCGCCTGCCTGGCGCCAACTCCTCCAACTATTTGTGCTGCCACCAGGACTGAACTTTGGAGGACTTGTCCCTTCTCCTCTGGCCAGTTGTCTTGGCAGGAGGTAGAAGGTGGCCAGAAGACCCCCCCCCCCACCATGCTGGTGAAGAAGCCTTCGGGGAAGGGAGCAGGGCGAGAGGCTGGATCCAAAGAGCCCAGCCCCTCCAGGCAGCATTGCACCTGCGCCATGCCCCCGAGCACCACGCTGGACACCCTCCTTTCTGGGGTGGCCGGGATTTCTTGTCTGTACCTTGGGGTGAAACCCAACGACCTTCAGACAAGGAGCCTCGCCCTGGAATCTTCTAAAGGGGCGCCCTCCGTTCCCCTGCTGACCAAGAAGTTGGATCAGCTGAAAGCCATAGTACAAGAGGGACTTGAGTGGAGCGACTCCTGGCTCAGGTGTGTGAGGCTGGGCTTTGCGCTAGGGGGAGTTGCATGTGGATAGAATTTTGCACAGGTGCGGTCAGTGTGCAGGATTCACCCTTACCGGTCATACAGTTGATTTGGGATTTGTGAGCCTCTGTGGTATCTATTTATTCATGTCCCTTCCTTGGTTTCCCTCTAAGTCTGTGTGTAGGATCTTCCCTCTGTCTTCCTTAAGGATTGCATGTTGCAATGGCAGCATGGGCTTTGCCCGGCTGTTCAGTTTTGTGGAGTCTGGTCTGACAGCATTCTCAGTCGTATGGAGAATATTCATTGTAATGCTCACATCTGTTGTTCATACACCAAGGCTAGGCCTTATCACTAGAGAAAGGTAAGCACTCTTAAAAGTGAAATAAGCCTATAGATTTAAAAGTCATTTAACTCGGAATTCTTTTCATATTAAATGCTTTAAAAATTGGAAAAAAAAGTTTTCCTTTGTTTTTGGAGGGGGAGAGTTAACAGAGGTTGTACTCGGATATTGATGAATGGAGAATTGAAAGGGATTCCTTTAAAGACGACTTAGATTCCTGTAGGGATAGGGTAGTTTGTCTGCCAGTGGAGAGATGCAGTAGTTGCAGCCTGAATGTGATAAAGTATGTCTACAACATTGGCTGTTATTGATAGGACACACATTGCCATGAGCTGCATTGTTAGTGCCAGGGTTTTGCCTTGGCTGTGCAGGGAGAGGGTGGTGATAGTTGAATAATGAAGAAAGGTGTTACCCAAATCTATCAATCTGTCAATGGTAATTTGCTTTTTAAATTAAAAACAAAATTATGTCTTGAGTACTGTTAGCATTGCCTACGATCCATGCACTTACATAAATGCTGTTTGTGCAGGCTATCAAACATTATTAACAGCCACAGAGGAAGAGTCCCTGAAGAACTCACAGAACTGGAATACTACTGCTAGATCTTAATATATCTTCTTTTCCTACAGAAATCATACGAAAACATGGCTAAATGGCTAAACTAAGAATCACAAGAGAAACACCTTCTGAGTGCAACTGTCCAGCAGGTAAAAAATGAAACTTACTTAACTAGGTTCCCTCTAGAGGAGAGCATTTGCAAACAAAAGGTCCTGTGCCTGTCAGGTCTACCTGTAACAAACAGAGAAAGAATGCAGACCCAACTTGCTTTAATAAAATCAACATGTCTCCCATAGACAGATGGCAAGTAAAGGCCCAAATATTATTTTAAGCAGCATACCAGTGTCTGTGAGGTGAAAACAAATGAGCTAATCATCATGAAAAATACAGGCAAGGGGATATATGAAGTTCTTAGTGTCCCGGATTGAAAAGTCATCTTCAATTTTATTAAATAATTTCAGTGTTCGTGGTGAACATGGTCTGAATGGTGTGAAGCCCTGGTGTTTAATTATCCTTAAGAGTTTGCTATATATTTTCTGGGATGATTATTACGGACTTTTTTTTCCTTCTTAATGTGATAAATGAATAATAAACAGCAATTCCCTTGGGTTTTGCTGCTGTTGTTGTTTGTTTTTTGGTGGTTGTTGTTGGCTCTATCAGTTGCTTTCCTTCTTGCCACCACTAGAGCTCCAAATTGCATCAGATTTACCTGGCTCCTTAGGAAGGAACTCTTTGAAGGGGCACATTCCTACACACAGAAACAAAGGGGGTTTTTGGTGAGTTACAGAAATATACTCAGTTCTGTTTGCCCAATAAAAAGACATCACCCAAACGCAGGCTTTGTGTTGAAAGTAAACATTCTGGAGAAAACCAGTTGATGCAATATTATCTTAGCAAATTCACTGGCTGGCCAAAAAGGCTTAGAAAGATGATATGGCACTTCCCACCTGATTTGGCTGGAACCTCTGTTTGCCATGTGTGACTAAGACTTGGTACCCAGACATCTGTTTGCCGGACAGAGCAAGGCAAGTGTGACCTCAACTCAGTTGCTGTGGACACATGCCCATCCATTGAAGTTGACACTCTTGATGACAGGCTGAGTCTCAGAGCCAAGGGTCGGTAGCAAAGAAGCAAAGTTGTGTTGTTTGTAGTCACTAATGGCTTTTCCTAGAACTCAGGTCTTACTGGGGTTTGCCCAGCTAGCCTCTGGGAATGCTTTGAGGACTATTTATTGAATGGCTTCTCACGATAGGAGAGGCTCTGTGTGATTTACTTTTTTTTTTTTTTTTTTTAGCCAGTCCTGGGCCTTGGACTCAGGGCCTGAGCACTGTCCCTGGCTTCTTCCTGCTCAAGGCTAGCACTCTGCCACTTGAGCCACAGCGCCGCTTCTGGCCATTTTCTGTATATGTGGTGCTGGGGAATCGAACCTAGGGCCTCGTGTATCCGAGGCAGGCACTCTTGCCACTAGGCTATATCCCCAGCCCCTGTGATTTACTTTTTATAATTAGGAGAGTTTTAAGTGCTAGCAATCTTAAGATTCATCCCCTGGGCAGAGGGACTCCAGAGTCAGAAACCTAATAAGGAATCCAGAATGAGCTGGATCAGTCTAGACTGCAATCTTAGAGCTGGAATCAATGAATTGGGATAGTTTCATCTTCCCCCTCTTCTCTCTTCTTCTCCTCCCCTCTCCCATGGCTTCCCATCCCCTCCTCCCTTGCCTTCCTTTCCTTGTCCTCTCCCCTCCTTCTCTTGTCCCTACCCCCCTTCTCTCCCTCTCTCCTTTCCATTGCCCCTCTTCTGTTCTCTTCACCCCCCCTCCAGCTTTTTTCTTTTTCTTTTATTGCAGCACTGGGAATCAAACCCGGGGCCTTGCGCATGCTAGGCCAACCCAAATGGAGTTTTCTTTCTGATAGTATATTTGGAAAAAGTGACTGTGTTTTTCAAATATTGTTAATCACCTAACCTTCTCTTCCCCCAAACACAATAATCCCAAAGCCTATGAACGTTCACCGCCAGCTAAACAAGTTGTATTTAAGTATTTGAGTTTGATCCTCTCCATCATGAGGTTTAGGATGACCTCAGATGTGGGACATGCAGTTAATCTAACAAAGGCATGGGCCGTACCAGCCTGGAGCTGACTTCCAAAAGGCAGATTGTCCAGAGCCTGGCTTGAAATTATAACTAGGTTATAACTGTAATTGCGGCTTGGTTTTCATTGGACGATCACAAGCAATTCAGCTATACAGAAAGAAATTTGTGTCCACAATTTTTGGTCATTTTCTGTGGCTGAGAATAGCCTCTGTTTTCTTTTGGTTCCCCGACAATGAATACTTTTTTAGATGGTAGTTAAGGTGATCATATTAATTAGTATGAGGGCATCTATGTACTTATGAATCTAGTCTTATATCATTACAACAACCTCCTCTGGTCATATCTTACAAAGTTTAGTGCCAAGAACATAAAAGTCTCTGGGATATTTTTAGGATGTTGGAGGTTACACAGTCTAAGCCATAAGTTTGATATGGGCATTGTCTCTTCAGAAGAGCCTGTCTATCACATGTGAAGATTTCTAAACATCCCATGCCTTCACCACATCATGGCGACGAATCCTAATGTTGGTATTCTCAAGTTATTTCTAAGTTTTCAACATAGTTCTGCTGACAGTAAGAAACACAAGTACTTCCTGTTGTTTAATGTATACACCACAGCCAAGAAACATAGGCAAAGGTAGGCCCTGGGACTCAATGCCTGTAATCCTAGCTTCTCAGGAGCCTGAGATCTGAGGATTGCAGTTTGAAGCCAGTTGGGGCAGGAAAGCCTATGAGACTCTTATCTCCAATAGACTACTCAGAAAAATCTGGAAATGGCACTGTGGCACATGTGGTAGAATGCCAGGCTTGAGCAAAAGTTGCTTGGGACAATGCCCAGAGTTCAAGTCCCAGGACCAACAAAAACAAAAATCCCATGCAAGAGTAAGCATTTATTGCTTCAGGTTTAAATTTATTGTAGTAAACATGTGTAAGGAAAATATAATTGTTGAAAAAGACTAAAGAGAAAGCAGTGTCAATGTGTTTGAAGAAAAAGGGGTTGTTTGATGTTTAAATCTGCCTTTGGCCTTGTTCAATGTTTTTATTGCATACAAGTTTGCTAGTCTGACACTATAGCTTAACTAGAAATTAGAAATCTTCCTTTTAGCAAGACTATTTCAAAGTTGGAAAATACTAATTTTCCTCTGCAAAGGAATGGTCTCTATTACATCCAGTGAAATGGATTATCTAATATCAGAGATACGAACCTCAGACTCACAGAAGCCAGAAGCCATTAGTGTGAATAAGATGTTTGTCGACCTTGTGCTGGGTTTAATGGGATAGCATTTTAGAAGAATTTGGCCAGCAGCACACATGTCTAGTTGGGCATTGTAAGGCCAGAATGGCTCGGGATGAATTTAACCTCACTCCTCGATCCATCTTCTTCTCCTGTGTCTCCCAGCGAATGGTGTCATTGTCCAAACCAGACTGAAGTCGCCTCTTTAAATTTTATGTTTGGAAATAATAGGATTAAGTGGTGAAAGATGCCAGAGATAACAATGGATAATGGAAATAGGTAGTAACTACTGGCCTATGAAAATGTTAAATAATTGTTTATGTGAATGTAACCACTTACAATTATACACATGGATATGTCTCATTGATTTCATTTCTGTGGCAATCTTAACTCCAGTCCTAAGACACAAAAAACTCTGAGTGAGACTGAACTGTTATTGATTACTGATGTGACTCTACTGATGTCAGTCACCTAGTGGTGAGGTTCTACTTTTGTGAAACTGTTGCTGAGACTGAGCCACTGTCAAGTGTTGGTGAGACATTACGGGTACCATTCCTGCAGAGTCAGAACCAGAGCAATGTCTTCTGTAATTGAAATTAAACAACTTAGCCTTGGGGATTTACTATATTAAATCAAGCTAGAGATGGATGAACAGGAAAAACTCTTCTGTCTCAGTGACAGAAATTGTTTGTCTACAGACATTTCTCTTGGTCACTATGGCAACAATCCCCTCCCCCAACTTTGCTAGCCATTAAGATGTATCAAGTGTACTGGAAGACAGAGATGACAGTTTTTAGCATCAGGCATTTAAAATAAAAATGGATTTCCTGGAAAGTTGGAAAGTTATTTCTTGGAGGAAATGTGAGATCCTTAAAAACCTTAATCGGCTTTTTTTTTCTTACTTGAAAATTAGTTTGTTTCTTTCTTCAGTCATGGTGAAGCTGCATGCATAGGACAATCCATGCCCTTCATGCGCCTGTGTTTAGGAATCTGCTCCCTGGCAGTGCCCTGGGCAGGGCAGAGTTACATAGACAAGCAAAATCGCAGTTCCTGCCACCTAGAGCAGGCACTCATACTCCGGGAAATAAAACCTAAGGAGTTGATAGATTTGAAAGTTATTTGTAGATTAAAGGTGATAGGAAAATATAATAGTTTAAAAATTTACCCAAGCAATCAGGGCTGGGAATGTGGCTTATTGGTAGAGTGCTTGCGTAGCATGCATGAAGCCCTGGGTTCAATTCCTCAGTACCACATAAACAGAAAAAGCCAGAAGTGGTGCTGTGTCTCAACTGGTAGCATGCTAGCCTTCTGCAAAATAAGCTCAGGTACAGTGCCCAGGTCCCTGAATTCAAGCCCCAGGATTGGCAAAAAACAATTACAAGCAATAAATTAATGAGCATTATACAAAAAGTAAAAAAATCCAAATTGGTAGGCTATTGGTCTCAGAAAGAGTTTAGGGACAATGCTTCTGAAAGGGTAGTAATTGGATTTCGAGTGACTAGGTATCAATAATTTGAGTATGACAGGCTCTTCAGAGTAGATAGTCAGAACAAATACCTGGAGATCCTTTTAGAGGCAGAACTTGGGCAGTTTGCTGGGATCATGGCAAGCTGGCCAAAAGCATAATGTGGAGGCTAAATGTTACCTGGTACCAATACCACTGTTCATGGTACAGTTCTGTTTGTTGGTGGTGGTTTTTTTTGTATGACATTTAGCTGAAAAGGTAATTACAAAATCATAAAGTTAATACAATTATAGCTAAAATTCATTGAGTGATTATTCAATAGTGCAGGCAGGCACTATTTCAAGGTTTTGCATGTTTTATTCCCTAATTATAGGGGATAAGCACTATTTATTCTTTAAAAAATTACTCCATGTTTGCAGATGATAAATTGAGGTATAGATAGAATAAAGAAGGGCAGACAGCAAGTAGCTCACAGCCACTGATCAAGTCAAGCAGATAAAGCTCGTAGGGTTAGTTAGTGCCATATGGGACAGCGGCTTCAAAGTAAAAAGATGTCTAGAGAGTGGAAAGACTGGAAAAATACTGGATTTGTGGCTGGGGGCGGGGAACGCCCTTTAGAACTCTGCACAGAAGACTCACATGAAACTATTTTGAAGAGAGGAAGATGGGTGAATCCAGGGCACCAATTAGAAACCATAAGACCAGGCTACAAGTTTCTCAACTGGGGAGTAAAAGTTTGAGGTAGACTGAGGGCAGGAAGGATTGAAAGGGAGGACTGGAAAGGGAATTCATTTGAGACCTGCTACTTGGGAGAAGGCATTAATGATGATTTGTATGCTTTTTCAGGTTAATGGTGATTGCATTAGTAGGTGGAGAGCCTGTGCTTTTATTGATTGAACTTCCTAATGCTGACCATTCTCAACTACCCTTCCTTTGAAATTATCTTTCCTCCATTGTGCTGGTGATCACTGTTGCACCTCAGCTCTCCTCTCTTCCCACCCTCCTTCTGTGGTTCTTTTCTGAAGTTGGCAGTCTTCACTGTCAAATCAGGGACTCATTTCTTTCCCTCTCCACTATGCTACAGAGTAGATATGCTGTCCAATTAGCTTCATTCTGAAAGCTGCACAATTTCATGGCATGGGACAGCTGGGGCCCATTCCCATCTTCACCATATTAATTGTGGAATAATAGTCTTAGATACTGTTTTGCTCAAGTGTGAATGTGAATGATACCTCCATAATGGAGTTTTTCAATGCACCAAGTCTAGAGAACAGGCTCCCAACACAGTGGTACCTTGGCAAGTTTTATTTGCTCTTTTTCTTTTCTTCCTTCTTCCTCCTATCCAAAATTTCCCTTCAATTGAAGTCACTTCCCTGATGGGGATTCCTCCTATGTTAACAGAAATAGTCATGGTTTTCATTTGCTTACCAGATGTTAAACTGTGCACAATCACCTTTCATAGATAAACAGCACAGTGATTGTCTTTTGGTTTCAAACATGGAATGAGTTAATACTCTAAAAATATAAGAGATAGGAATGACAACGGGTTATAATCATAAACTGGTTGTACGTGCAACTACTTCAGACAGCGCGGCAAAGTTTAATCTTCCAGTTGGACTCCAAAATACAGCATAAAACAAGCTGTAGTAACATGATATATGAAACATAAAAATGGCCAACCCCCTTCCATATCTAGAAATTGTGTTTGTACAGATGTTAAGAATGATACAATGGCTGATCTTTTATGTAGCAATTAGAGTAGGAATTTTATTGGATGAAACAGATGCTATTGAAACAATTTATCTCAGCAAAGTACTAACTCATACAGAATAATATGAATTTTTTTCTTTTTGCCAGGGGTGGGTAGATGAGCCTAAGTAAACTTGCTAAAAATGTGTTAAAAAAAAAAAACCAAACCCTAGGTCCTGGGGATATAGCCTAGTGGCTAGAGTGCCTGCCTCGTATTCATGAGGCCCTGGGTTCAATTCCCCAGCACCACATATACAGAAAATGGCCAGAAGTGGCACTGTGGCTCAAGTGGCAGACTGCTAGCCTTGAGCAAAAAGAAGCCAGGGACAGTGCTCAGGCCCTGAGTCCAAGCCCAGGACTGGACAAAAAATACACCAAAATACCTAAGCTCTTCAAAATAAGCCCAGGGACAGTTCCCAGGCTTTGATCTTGAGCTCCAGCATTGGCATAAGAAGAGGAGGAGCAGGAGGATGTGAAGGAAGAAATGCTTAGGTTTAGCAGCATGAAGTGGGACTATCCTGGGTTTATTTAAACTCTAGCCTTGCCATTCCTACTTATTTGACCTAATCCAGTTACTTCTGTGAGTCCCAGTTTCTTTCTCCATTTGAGAATAATAATTTCATCATGTGTCATATATCCTATTAAGTGGACACCTTTATATAAAGACATTAGTTCATTGTCTAGCACAAGATATGTAGTAAGTGCTAGTTATTGTTGAAAACTGGGTGTGAAGCAGCTGCAAGCCTTACTAGGTAGGTGCTCTTGGGAGAGTTTGTTAATCTTAGTAAGTCCTCAGCTTTGTTTTCTCTTTCTGCCAAACTTCTAAAACTTTTGTGTAAGAACTGAAGGAGTTGTGTGTGTGTGTGTGTGTGTGTGTGTGTGTGTGTGTGTAGGGTATTTCACACTTTATCTAGCCTAAAACAAAACTGATATAGAGTCAGAAAGGAAGTTGTGTGTAGTTTTATTAACCATAGTAAAGAGTTTAGATTTAATTTCAAATATTCTAAGAATACATTGGAAAGTTTAGCTAGAAAAGTGATGCACCGTGTTTTAGAAAGATCCCCTTGATTACTGTGGTGTTGTAGAGAGAGGTTCAGACATGCTATCAATAAATGTGGTGCTCAGAACCATGAAAGAAACAGAGACACGCTCACTAGACAATATGTTGAAAATTAACTATATATTCAGATGAGAATATACGCGCTTCCAGTAGTAAAGAGAGGAACAAGTAAGTTATCAGAAATAGCCCAAATGTCTATGGTCTCAAGTCCTGTCGCACTCTTATTCTTCTCATTCCGTACCTGTGGCTTTATAGTAATTTTCCTGTGATCAGCTGACAGAAGAAGAAACTGGGGCCTGCTTTACAGAACCTTCTGTGGGATATTCAGGCACCATGAAAGAGTAGATAGTTATAGCACTTTGACTGTACTAGGATGACCTTGAAAGGACGCTGGTAAAGGGAAATTCTCTAGGTGGGCAGAACATTGAGCAGTGTCTCTGGTGGTTGGATTGCAAGAAGTGGCCAGTTGAGTGACTTTATAGTTGTATGAGCTCTTGAGTGAATTGTTTGGCTAGCTGGTTAGGGATTTAGAAGAGGCATGACTGGAAAATTGGTCACAAGGAAATTGGGGATGTGGTAGGTAGTAGACCTTGCTGAGTGGACACAATACCAAAAGATAACCTGAGTGGAGGAGGATGTTAGTTATTAAGTGAAAAAGTGGCTCCTTTTTGTGGGTAGCAATCCTTTTTCCCATACCACTCCTGTTCTTGCACAATGGAGTCGTAGGCAAAATGGCCATGAACCACTGGGTGGGGATTATGCATGGCTTCAAAAGCATGACTGACTCGCCATGCTGACCCAGCTATGGCCATTGGTGATTGCCCAGTCAGCTGACCGAAGAGATGAGTAGTGGGTGGCTGGTAGGGTACTATTCTCCAGAGTGATTGCAGCTAATGATGGTGGATATATTTCTTTGGATCGTGTCTGTCATAGAGCAGTATTTGTTCTTACTGGATTCATATTTCCTATATATACACCTTCCTTGCATGCAATGATTGTGATAAATTACCATCCATGGACTGATAGAATGTTTGATCTGCCATCATGGTATTCAAATAGCATTGTTTCTGGTCAAGGGACTCACCTTCCAGCAAAGGATAGACATAATGTTCATGGTGGTAGAATTCACTGGTTTTGCTATGACATCCTGCAGCTGCTGGCAGGACAGTGGGGTGGAAGACTTATTCATGATGTCATAACTCCCATCAAGCCTACCAAACTTCCCCAGGAGACTGTGATACTGTGAATTGAATAGGTGGCATTTTTTCTCTGTAATTAGAGTCAATGGATTGAAGAATCATATGATGAACATGGTAGTGACACCACCCACGATTACTCTTAGTGACTCATTAACAAAATTTTTGTTTCCTGTTCCCATGACCTTACTTTGTGCCGACCTAGAGGCCTTTGTCCTAAAGAGAGGAATGTTTCAATTGGCAGACACAATGGTTCCATTGAACTGGAAGTGAATTCTGCTCCCTGAACGCTGTGGCATCCTCATGCCTCTGAATGGACAAGCAAAGAAGGAAGCTACTGTGCTGGCTGGGGTGATGGACCTGTTTGCAATCAGCGGCCATCAGATAGCTACTTCCTAGTGTCTGGGTCCTAGAAGATCCCCTAAGGTGCCTTTTGGTATTAACGTGTTCTGTGGTTAGGGTCGATGGAAAACTATCACAGTTCCCATAGCTAATGGACAATCAATTGTACATCTTTCCTCTAGAAAAAAAGGAAATAATAATATTCTCATTGTTATGGAACTAACCCAGAGCCTTCATATTCACAGAATGATAATGTTAAATTTGACTATTGCAACAATGTTTAAATGTATCATTTAGCAGAGCACTAACTATATTAATAATATTGTATAAACACTATTGCTGTAGATGTTTTTTAGAATGAGAACGTTTTAGTGTTTCCCTGTTTGCTAAGATTTGTAAAAATAAATATATGTTGAATTGTGTAAAATACTTTTCTGCATGAATGAAATGACTCCTTTGTTCTGTTAATTTGATAAAGTATATTGATTTGTTTTAGTCAGTCCAATGATTTTTAGGTTAAAATCCATGACACATGAAAGATTGTCATTTTCATATACAGATGGATTTATTTTAAATTTTGCTAAGGATTTTCCAGTCTATGTTCATAAATTAAATGTGTCTTTAATTTCCATTTCTTTCAATATATTTGTCAGTTTGGGTATCATTGCTATGATGCTTTCACAAAGCAATTTGGAAAATTCTTTTAATTAAAAAAAATCTTGTTAAAGTGTTCATTCACTAGTGAACCCTTCTTTGTCTTTGTGAGAGACTTTTAGTGACCAACTCAGTTTCTTTCATAAATGTATTACTTTTAATTCTGGGTGACTTTTTAGCATAAAATTGTTTTTAATATTAATTTATTATACATTTAATGTTTGTAGCTCTTATAGTAGGCCCTTTCTTTTATTCCTGGCATTTTGAGTTTTCTCTTTTGAAAAGATCAGTATTGCTAGTATTTACTAATTTCATTTATTTTTCAGAAAAAAACTTCAAAATCTAAAATGTTCATTGCTAACTTTTGTACTTTCCATTCTGAGATTACTATACTATTAATCTGATTTATGATTGTTAATCATTTCTTTCTTATGGCCTATTTTAGGATTAGTTTGTTCATTTTTTTGGTCTAGTTTCTTAATCTCAAGTCATTATATTAAATCTTCCTTATCTAGGTATGGTGTTACGTGCCTATAATCTCAGCACATGGGAGACTAAGGCAGGGGAACAGAAGTTTGGAGCCAGCCTTCATTCCATAGTAAGAATTTACTTTTTTCATATCAGCATTTTTAATGGTAAAATGTCCTCTAAGTGATACTTTAGTTGTGTCTCACAAATGTGTTTTATTTTCCATATCATCTGACTTAAAATACATACTAATATGACTCATAGGTTATATATGTTTTTTAGCTTTTTTTTTTCAAATGTAGAGCTTTTATAAATGTCTTCTTGGTATCTAATTTAACTGTTTGCAGTTAAATTATACATTCTGTATGATTTTAATGTGTTAAACTTTGTGAGATTTTTTTTTCAAATTTTTATTATCAAACTGATGTACAGAGAGGTTACAGTTTCATACGTTAGGCATTGGAAACATTTCTTGTACTGTTTGTTACCTATTCCCTCATGCCCCCCTCCCTCCCCCCCTTTCCCTCCCCGCCCCCCCCCCCCGAGGTGTTCAGTTCACTTACACCAAACAGTTTTGCAGGTATTGCTTTTGTAGTTATTTCTCTTTTTTTTTTTACCCTGTGTCTCTCAAATTTGGTATTCCCTTTGAATTTCCTACTTCCAATACCAGTAAACACGGTTTCCAATATACTCAGATAAGATTACAGATATAGTGTAGGTACAACCATAGGAAGGTGATACAAGAACATCCTCAATAATAGAAACTACACATACACATAGGACGTTGAAAGTAGTTACAACTGTGATATAACAATTGTTTCCATAACATGGAGTTCATTTCACTTAGCATCATCTTATGTGTTCATAAGGGTATAGCTATTGGGCCTTGTGATGCTCTGCTATGGCTTGCCTAAACCTGTACTAATTATTCCCAATAAGGGAGGCCATAGAGTCCATGTTTCTTTGGGTCTGGCTCACTTCACTTAGTATAACTTTTTCCAAGTCCTTCCATTTCCGTACAAATGGAACAATGTCATTCTTTCTGATAGAGGCATAAAATTCCATTGTGTATATGTACCACATTTTCCTGATCCATTCGTCTACTGACGGGCATCTGGGTTGGTTCCAGATTCTCGCTATGACAAATTGTGCTGCGATGAACATTGTTGTGCTGGTGGCATTACTGTGATTTTGTTTGTGGGCTTTTGGATAGATACCCAAAAGTGGGGCTGCTGGGTCATAGGGGCGTTCTACATTGAGCCTTCTGAGGAATCTCCATACTGCTTGCCAGAGTGGCTGAACCAAACAACGAAGGCAGCACACTCAAATAAACAAGATAAGAGATGAAACAGGTAGCATCACCACAGAAATAACCGAAATTCAGAAAATAATAAGGGACTATTTTGCAAACCTTTATGCCAACAAATTCGAGAACTTCGAAGAAATGGATGATTTCCTAGAAAAAATTGATACCCCCAAACTTTTTGAGATTTTTATAGAATCACATATATTTTATTTTTGAGACGGGTTCACAGGCACCCAAGAGTATACCTGAATTTTTTTGCTTTGCATTTGATTCATGTCAGTTAGGTCAAATTAGTTGAGGCACACACTCTTGCCACTAGGCCATATTCCCAGCAGGTCAAATTAGTTGATAGAGTTCATCTCTTCTATATTCTTGCAGGTCAACCCCCCCCCCCCCCCATCAACTTTATCATTGAAAGAGGAGGAGGAGCCCACAACTCCATTTCTGGTCTTTTGGTGGTTAAATGGAGGTAAGAGTCTTACAGACTTTGTTGTCTGGGCTGGCTTCAAGTCTCAATCCTCAGATTTCAGCTGCCTGAGTAGCTAGGATTAACAGGCATGAGCCACCAGTGCCCAGCTGGAAATCTTCACCTAGCAAAATGTCAATTCTCCCTAAAGTGGATCTACAGATTTAATATAACTACAATAAAAATCCCAGAATTTTTTTATAGATTCAAGCAAATTTATTCCAATACTTATATGAAATAACAAAAGAAGTAATATAGTCAAACTTTTACTGTAAAAAAAGTTGGAGAAAGCACACAAAACCACTTTAAGACATTATGGAACTACAGAAATGAAGACTGGTACTGGTGAAGGGATGGAAAAGAGAATGATGGGCCATAATGAAGAATCCAGAAAATGGTTTGGGGAGTGGTGAACAGAAACTATGTAGCCCAGGATGTCCTCAATTTACAATCCTCTTGGAGGGCTGAAATTACAGGTGTGTACCACTATACCCTGCTTTGAGTTCCATTTGTATCTCCTCTTTTTAGGCAGATGTTAGTCATGTGGGAATTAGGGAAATGAGGCCCAAGATCCAGCCAGGGCTTTGTTGAGAAGGAAGGAGGAAAAATGAACTGGGTATCCAGTTAGTGGTCTCTATCCCAGTGTGACAGCTGGATGTGAGAGAGGCTATTTTTAAGGAGGGAAGATAACAGAGATCCAAGCCCCCTTTACTGGGAGGATTGTCAGTCTGACCAGGTGAAGATGCTCTTCAACTTTCCAATATTTTAGAATAAAAAGTATTTTCTATACTCAGAAGATTATTAGGAAGGTGAAAATACTGTATGATACTATGCTGGAGGGGGGTTATGTGTCTTCATGCATTTGTTCAGATCTACAAAATGCACAACACTAACAGTAAACCCTAATGTAAACTATGGACTCTGAGTGTTGATGGTGTATCAGTGTTTGGTTCATCAGTTGTAACATGTATTGTTCTGGTAGGGGATGTTGATAATGAGAGAAGCTTTGCATGGGTAGGGGCAGAGGGCTAGGGCTCTCTGCCAAGGGCTTGCTTGAGTTGAAGACCAATGTTGTAATTATCAGCTCAGCCTATGAGGCATGGCTGTCTAATGGCTGGGGCTAAAGGCTAGGTACTACCAGGGGTTGGGCAAGCTGGAGTGGGCATAGGAGAGTTTCCCATCTCTTCCACTGACCCACTGTGAGCCTGAAGCTTCTTGTTCATTGTCTTACCAATGTGGAGATGTGGTTGATCTTAGTGAGGGACAAGGAAAAGTTTATTTCAGAGTTCCCTTCTGCCCACCCCCTCCTGCCACTTCATTCTCCGCAAGGATTCTCTACTCAGATGTTCTGGAAAACAAATCCCTCTCATTGTCCTGACCTTTGCTAGCCTTACTTCTCTTCTAGTTGTCTTTAGATTTTATCTCTTCTCTCCTATTAGATCACCCACCATGATGTATGTGGTTATAAGTACAAGATGAAAACATACTTGTACTCTTTTTTTTGTGGGGGGGCATTTGATCACAAAAATGAGTGGCACTGAGAAGCAGGAAAGCTCAAATGAGTTAAGAGGAAAGGAAAATTTCCCCCTGGTCAAAGACTCTACTAATGGCACTAGCTCAACAGGCTGAATCTCAGCCACTGTAGAATGCCAGATTCCATGGGGTGTCGGTGACCCTCCTGCCTATGTCACCTCCTTTGACGTCTTAAGCAAGTGGCACCAGGGCCATGGCATTACTTTACTTGAGGGCCCTCTCCTGCTGCTGGAACCCACATTCTGCACATGAAGGAGTGGCTCCTAGCCACTGGCTTGTAGAAATCACCATACAAATGGCTCCACCAAACTAGCCCTTGGTGGGCAATCTAGGCACACACAGGGGTACCAGGGACTCCCCAGCAGATTTGGGTACCAGGCAGAGATCCTGTCCATTGTTTTGACAACACAGCCTCATCTCCCTATTGGTGTCCTTAAACTCATAATTTATTCACTCTGAATCCTCATCTTAGGGTGGGAATCTGCACCTAGGGGAACAAGTGAGGCCCCAAGAGAATGCCAGGAGCAGATGCCTGCAAAGTCATGGTTTTCACTGATTTGGAGGAGTTCCTCCGTCACCAATCAGTGACTTATCTTACTGTTGCTTCATAATGATATTGGATAGCTGTTATTTGAAACCAGAACAGGTTAGAAGTAAAAATATAGAAATGTTAAAAGGGGAAAAAACTCAATTATTTCCACCCTGAAGATGACCTACTTTCAATCTTGTGGGTAATCTGTTTCTTTCCTAATAAACTTTCCAATTACTCTTTCTCAAAACAAAACAAACACACAAAAACATTGGGGATAGGGTTTTTGGACTAGTTAAATTTAGTAGCAGACTTGAGAAAAAGCTAAACAAAAAATGAGTTAAGAATCAGGCAGATCCCTGAGCTGGGGCTGAGAACTGCAAGCAACCATGGGAACTGACAGGATTTCGAGAAAACTAGAAATGAGTTGTAGAAAACAACTCAACTTACTACAGCTTTATCAGTTACCCAGTCAGTCTGGTTGCAACTTAATTGGTGAATTGGCCATAAGGCCTTCTGTCAATACTGAAGTGTAATTACTGTTAAATTCTATATTTGTTTGGTCCATTGGGTCTAGTGCAAATACTTAATCCAAGTTCATGGCCTCCTCCAAATTTATTTCACAGAAAGTAGTGTTGTTATGTCACAGAAAGGTATAAAAATGATCAGAAAAATGAGTGCAAGGAAAGGCTGAAAACACGATTTTAAGAATGGATCAAGATTATCAGCATGCACAGCAATTTAGGGGCCATGCAATTTGTGACAAAGAGCACAACACAAGTATTGCCTAGAGGGTCTGTGATTATAAAATTGTGGATTAAATGGTAACAATTTTCTGTTTTAATTTCTGTTTTCGTTTTCTGAATTTGAAATTTAAATATTGACATTAGTTACCTAATATTTCTGGTTAAAGTAGAAGCTCTTAGCCCCAGGGAAGATACATTCTATGGTAACCAGTTCTGACGGGCTGCTTCTTAGAGAGTCTACTAGCCTGAGATATTAGAAAACCTTCATATTCGTGGTGTGGGTTTTTAGCTGCTGTGCTATTTTAAGATATTTTTACTTTTGATTACGTATTTACAAATTTATATCCAGAATGAATTAATGGCTAAAGATACACTTTAACAATGCAACAAGCTAAATAAAAACTTAAGAAAGGGGCTGGGGATATGGCCTAGTGGCAAGAGAGCTTACCTCGTATATATGAGGCCCTGGGTTCGATTCCCCAGCACCACATATACAGAAAACGGCCAGAAGTGGCGCTGTGGCTCAAGTGGCAGAGTGCTAGCCTTGAGCAAAAGGAAGCCAGGGACAGTGCTCAGGCCCTGAGTCCAAGGCCCAGGACTGGCCAAAAAAAAAAGAGAAAAACTTAAGAAAAGCATTTTTCTATAAGCTCTTATAGGTGATTTTTTATCAGCTCTAGAATTACAATTGTGTAGTAACACATCCTGTGTAATGCTTCAAGACGTACCCCTGGCACTTAAAAAAATGACCTTTACCTGCAGTTGTGTGTCTTGTTTGCTGGGTTCGAAGTGCCTATGATTTGTTCTTGCTGAGAAGAGCTGGGATAGAGGAGCCTGAAGCACTTTTCTAAATCCATCATTTAGAAATAAACACAAATGTTTTTAAAAATAAACCAGTTGTTTTTTTTTTTTAATGGCAAAGACAAGCATTCCAACATTAGGTTCAGGAAAACAGTTTTATGCTATTTTTGCTACTGTAAAATGTAGTCAAAATCATTCTATATTAGGTGTGTTCAATCTCAAAACACACCCACAATGCAAGATGTTAATGTTTGGTCAAGAAACGATGCCTTTCTTCACTTACTTAAGGTACATTAAGGGGTATATTTTGCTTATTTAAGGAAACTAAATAGTTTAGAACAAATATGAGTAAGGATTGGATTACAAAGTGAACTTTTTAATATCATCTATAATATACTGACCTAAGATATTTTATGCTCAAAACTATCTTATGCTACATATAAATGTCATTGTGTTATATATTATTTATGTATTTATTATACATATATCATTACATATATGTGTATTACACATATGTAATTATGTGTGTATGTGAGTATATGTGTGCAGGTACTAGAGCTTGAACTCAGGGCCTGGGCACTGTCCCTTAGCTTTTTCATTCAAAGTTGGAGCTCTTCCACTTAAGTTACAGTACTACTTCAGACTTTCATGGACTCTCCGGCTCAGGGTGGCTTTGAATCATGATCCTCATATCTCAGCCTCCTGATTACCTAAGATTATAGGTGTGAGCCACCGGTGCTCAGCAGCATTTTATATTCTGTCATCTCAAAAAGTCTCATAGGCTTGGAGTTACATTCAGTTTCCGCAGTGTGACGTGAGTATTTGTGAGACTCGGTTTACCATCCACTCCCCAGAACACCTGCCAGTCAGTGCCTTACTGTGGAAGTTGCCTGAAGCATGTCCTCAACAACTGGGGATTTTACAGGTCCTCTTCTCAGCCAGGGCTGGTCACTACTTTTGGACTAAATCATTATTTTCTTAATCTCAGACATGGATTTCTCTCTAAGAATTTCCCTTTTGATAAATTTGCATTACTTTCCCTAGTCCCAAAACACCCTTTTCACAATTCATCTAGTTACAAAGACATTTTGTGCCTAGGTAATGAGGTGTCTGTTTCTCTTATCAGACTGAGAATTCTTTGCCAGATGTTGGGGTCCAGCTTTATGGACTTCAGGGTGAAGGGCATTGGAGAGCATACCCGAGACGCCGCCCTTCATCCCAACCCTGGGGAAATGCGGAAGCAGGCCACAGTTCTCTGGGCCCGGAACCAGAAGAACTGGCTTTGCACCCAGCCCCCAACTTTCTTGCCAGCCCAGGCGCCCCCCAGTCTCTCCCTGGCGCTGCGCTTTCTAGTGATATTAGTTCATGAAGGGGTCATGTGATAAGCTCCCAGCCTATCAGCATCCTAGCTGATCGCCCTCCCTTCCTATCACTTCCCTTTACCCCTGCCTTAATAAATCAGATAGCTCTTGCAGCTTCTCCAAGGTCCGAGTACGCCTGGCTTTCTTTACTGGTAAGGAGGTGGGTAAGCGTTCTTGTTCAGCCTTGTGCACATGAGGTCAGTGTTGGGTCCCTCGCCCCATCTTGGCCTTACCTGCCGGCTGGGTGACCAGGAGAGAGGGTGAGAAAGGGAGTGGTGAGAAGCGTAGCTGAGCCTTGATTCTACACCAGGGGAGGCGACCCGAGCCCGAAAGCCAGACAGTTTTATGTTTTCTTTTTTCTTTCTTTCCAAGTACCAGGACTAGAACTCAGGCCCTAGATATTGTCCCTTAGCTTTTTTTCACTCAAGACTGGCAATCTACCACTTGAGCCACACCTCTACTTCCAGCTTTTTGAAGGTTAGCTGGAGTTAAGACCCTCCTGTCTGGGCTGGCCTCAAACCACAATCTTTGGACCTCAACCTTCTGAGTAGCTGGGATTACAGGTGTGAGCCTCTATCACCTGGTTTGCCCTGAGGTTTTGCCTTATTCATGTTTGTATCCCCTTAGCACAATGCCCAGAACAAGAAATTGGCTCTCTATAAATGTTTAAAATGATGTTCCATAAGATGATTCCAATCTAGAAAATGCTTAATTATATTCCAAATGCCCCACTTAAAATGCCAGAAAGAATGACATGGATTTTGGAAAAGATTATGGTCCTAAAAAAAATCTTGTTGCTTTAACAGTTTCCTGTCTGATTGTCACAGCCTCTCTACAGGGTGAAGCCCTTAAGGGGACTTGGATGGATGGGCTGTGCTTGGGGGGGGGGCATGTTCCCCCAAGCTCAGCTGGGTGGCTTGGATGAATGGGACTCAGATGGGTCTTTCTTTCCTTGGTAATGACTTCTGGTTGCCTCTGGAGAGGACTGTATTGCTAAAGTTAATGAAATTTAGGCAGAAAAGGATAACAAAGCCAGGCTATTACTTTAAGATGTTATTTTATTGCCTTGCAAGGAAAGAGACACTTGGAGAGAAGAATCAGGGCACATGAGCACACGAGTCACACTTATTTTAGCTTCTGAGAAATCCTAAGGGAAAGCAGGTGTCTGCTCTCCCCCACTTCCCTTCTCTCTCTGGCCTGGGAATAAAGGCCCTGACTCTTGAAAACCTGCTCTTTCTAATAACTCAGGGCTGGGGAGGTTTACTGACCAGCACTCTCATCTCACCTCTGAGGAATATGATAACATTGCTGTTGATTATTCTGAGGACACGCATCACACTTTTTAGTATCCTATTTGAGCAAAACACAGAGCATGAAGAAATAAAACTGCCTGCTTCTATTGTCCAAAAAGAAAGGTACTCTTTACCTGACTTACAAAACTGCAATTTTTCTGTACATCATCTTTATAATAACATTTAATTTTTAAAAAAAATCTGTGTTCCATAGATCCTTTTACTATTTGGACTGGAAGAGCGGTAGTACATTCTGCTAACTTTACCCTGACTCTGCTTTAAAATGATGCCACATGGGTCACCTCAAATGCCTCCAAGAGAATTTAATTAGTCAACAAAGCTCCAGGTGATTTGTCTGAAAGCAATCTTTGCAAAAGTAATTTGAGCAAAGAGAAATTGGCCAATAAGATCATTTTGGTCAAAAATGAATGCTTTGTAGTCATTGATTTTTCATTTGTTAATCATCCTGGCAGGCTGTCAGGAGGTTTTGCAACCTTTAATATATTTGTTTGGCATGTTTTGTCTCCCTTGCCTTTTAAAAGTGTACTGAGTGTTTTTCTTATTCTTCTGCTATTTTGATTTTTTGAAATTAAATTTCAAAAAATCATTCCAGCTCTATGTCATATATGATAATAAATGATTGGAAATAATATCTTAAATGCTTAGCAAAACAGAATTAGTTAAAATTTCTCTACACCCAACAATAGATAGACTGCTTAAATTAATCATGGTATGTTTCAAAGAAGTAACCCTTGGCTATCTCCCTAAATTAGCTATTTTTTCTTGAGATGAGGTCTTGCTATGTAGCACGGGTTAACTTCAAACTCACTGAACTTCAATCCTCTTACATTAATCTTACAAACGCAGGAATTACCATGATTACTGTGTACCATGTCTTGATCTCAAATTAGCTATTTATGAAGACTCAGACCTAAGATTTATCGATACTCATCTTAGAGAAAAGTCGTCTTTTCACATATAGAAAAGTATCTAGGGGACACATACCTTGAAGGTTTGTTCCCATGGATAGGTGTAGGGAGCTCTTTGTGTTTGTCTTTGTTTCTTCCCTCTTTAACAAGTATCCAGTGTTTTTTTAGAGAAAAATAATATTTAAAAACTTGTGTAGTACTCAAAAGGAAATGGTTTGGAATTATCAATGTCTCTGGACATGTTGGAGACTTTTAGTCTTCTCCATCACCAACTCATTGGACTCAGCCAAGGGCTGCCTCTGTCAGTGGGCCTTTGGGCTGGATTCTGACCTCAGCAGAGGGGGATATGTGATCTTCCCAGAACATTCCAGAAAAGGTATCAGGGACTCTTATAGCTTCAGTTCTCCTGCCAAGAACATGGATGTAATGGTTAACAGACCAACAGCAAAATCTGGGGAGCTGCCTGGACATGAAGTAAATGATAAAGAAACAAGCAACAAAACTGCCTCAACAAAACAAGAAAACATTTGAACAATGGACAACAACTCACAGAAGCTGCAAAGTCACCCCCAAAAGCATGAGTTGCTAAAGTAAAACAAAGCAGTAACTGATGAGAGAAATTGGAGTGACAGAATGAAGAGAGGCCCCAGTCAAAGCTTCTTGTTTCTTTTTTCCTTCCTCCTCTTGTTGGAGTTGAAAACAAAAACCTCTATTTTTCTACATGGTAAGTTCAGAGAACAATGGCCAGCTGACTGAGTATTATCAATCATATCACATGCTGAAATGGAGTGATTTCTGGATTCTGGTAAGGATGGAAAGCTGAAGCTCACACCTTATGACACCCCTTGCCTCCTTTTTTTGCTACTTTTTTTTGCCAGTCCTGGGGCTTGAACTCAGGGCCTAAGCACTGTCTCTGGCTTCTTTTTCCTCAAGGATAGCACTCTGCCACTTGAGCCACAGCACCACTTCTGGCCGTTTTCTGTATATGTGGCGCTGGGGAATTGAACTCGGGGCTTCATGTATATGAGGCAAGCACTCTTGCCACTAGGCCATATTCCCAGCCCTTGGTACATTTTTAAATTTCTATTATAAAGGCCATGTATGGAGGGGTTACAGTTTCATAATGCATGTAATGAGTACATTTCTTTTTGGACAATGTCAGCCCTTCCCTGGCTCTCTCCCAGTTTTCCCCTCCCATTTCCACACACAAGTTGTATAGTTCATTTTCAACCTAGTGTCTAGTGAGTACCACAGCTCCATTTGTTCCCTCTTGAGGCTGACATCTTAACTTCTGGTTAGGGCTTGAGAGAGAATCTTGGGAAAGCAAATGATGAATGGTGATCTGGGCAAGGAGAGGCCGAG
This sequence comes from Perognathus longimembris pacificus, assembly GCF_023159225.1. Taxonomy (NCBI): domain Eukaryota; kingdom Metazoa; phylum Chordata; class Mammalia; order Rodentia; family Heteromyidae; genus Perognathus; species Perognathus longimembris. Next base: position 349,562 of record NW_025961321.1, on the reverse strand, counting down.
GAGGGCTGTCCCTTCCGAGCTTCCATTCCTAGAGGTACAGAAAACAGAGTCAGCTCCTGCTGGCTGACTCCAGGGTTATGAGCCTTCTCAGTGAGAGCCACCACCAAGGAACAAAGAGCCAAAGCCTTGCAAAGAGAACAGCAGAAGCAAGGAGAAGTGTCAAGGAGAAGAGAGCAGGCCCCAGGAATGCTTCTGTGTGGCCAGGCTTGGTGAGAATGGTGAAATGAATAAGACTGAATCTTAAATGTTGAAATGAGATGAACAGGATAACTCCAAGTGAACGAAGAGGTATGAGTAGAAGCTGAAATGTCACCAGGATAGCTCTAGTGTGCTCAACAAAGCCTGGTAGAGAGAAGGTACTGGAATCTCAGAACCCTTCCAGGTTTACATGTCCATGGGATTTTTCTCTTTGTAAATTCAACTCTCTCCCTGTAAGAAAAATTGTCCAGATGAAGGCAGATGCTCCCCAGAAGGCTTGGCAGGTACTCACCTAGACAAGTATGGAAGAAAGTTCTAGAAAACCAGTTTGTGGTGTCTGCCTTGTGTTAGACATGTGTCATGAGCCATCTGAATTCTCCTCACCTCACCTGTCCCCAGCACCTTCCACCCCTTGATCTACTACTACCTCAAACATTTTCTCAAGGATTCCTGGCAACTTTAGAAGAGCATGCTGCCCTAATGTACAGCCTCCCCCACCTCCTCATTCTACTGTGAGATCAAGTGTAGGGCTCATGCCCTGTGGGGTGAACCTCCTACCAGTGAGAGAGGACACCTGTCGACACATGTGTTCTGGTTCCTGTGGGAACAGAGGCATCCCCACCAAGGGGAGCCTTTGAAATTGAGAAGTCAGCACGCTTGACACCAGCTCTCTTTCTTCACCGCCTCTCTCCTCTTTTCCTTCCTAATTAGGCTTTGCCTGGGGCTCTGCTTCTGGGGAGCTTTTGAGAATAAGGCATGAATTTTTGACAGGAGAAATCATAGTAAGTTTCCTTGTGGAAATAGTTGGAGTTAGCTGTTGAAGGAAGGTATAACTTTTAAGGGGTAGAATTGGAAATCAAGGGATCCATTTAGATGAAGTGAGAACCTCCAGGCAAGTTTAGAAAAGCATCTGGGAATCGAACTTCATCTGAAATTCGTGACCTTCTAGGGTGTTAGTGGAGATAAAAATGGATTAGGAAGACTCTTAGGATTAAAAATCTGGACTTGAAAAGGAGAAGCACAGACAGTTTTGGGGGCAGGATTGTCACACACACACACACACACACACACACACACACACACACTCACTCACTCACTCCAGTCCAGGAATGATTATCTGGTATTGCTGTGCAGAATGCTTTGAGTCAGGAAATTATGGTCAAGGAGAATTCACTCAGGGAGTTATTGCAGTATCTTTGCATGATGAACAAAGCGGAGGAAGCAGGCTGTATGAAGGATGTGATAAGCCATTCACAGGACTTGGAAACATGTAAGTGTGGGTGGAAAAGTAGTATGGCTTTGATAGGAAGAGACGGGATGAATAACAATACTTGGAAAGCTAGGAGTGGGACAGGTGGTGAGGTTCTATCTTGGATCAGAAGTGATGAGGAGAAATGTAAATATTGAAAAGGCAGTTGAAAATGTGGGTGTGGATGCAGTTGGTTGAAAGCCATCATTTATAGGTGCTTGAGCCAAAGAAGAGCTCAAAAGTCTGAGGATGTATAGATAGCTAAGGTTTCCCAGAGGAAGATCCAAGAGATGTAGATTATCAAGGACCAGGAGAGGGACAAGACAGCAAAGTGGAATGTGTGCTTTTGTTGGGGATGGTGAAGTACCAGGATGGAATATTATAGTAGATGCATCAAGGGGTGGAGCCATTTCTAGGTAATTGGATGGCCAGGATAATTACATGCTATTGGAGGGTAAGGACTACAGTCATTAGTTTCTATGAGGGGTTTCTTTAAATTACTTTTAATATCTAGTAAATATAAATAGAAGTGACAAGCCTGTACATTATGGATATAATATTTTGGGGACTGTTTTTGATCTTTGACTCTAGATGCAGAATGTAGATAGTAGTGGATCAAAGAGAGAGCCGACTACTTCCCTGAAAGGCCTCTGCATGTGGCAATCACAGGGCCCCCAGGTAGATCCTTATTGCTGATTAGTGTGTGGACCTCCAAGGAGTTTGATATTGAAGCCTAAAAAGGCCAAGAAGGGTAGTTGAAGTTTGTGTTGTTTTAAAGTTGATTAACTTTTCAGAGCCTAAGTAGCACAGATCACCTGGATCTAGTACATCTTGATTTCTCCCAAAGCTTTCCTAAAGAACACTCAGGTTGCAATGTGTTAAGGTGAGATAATTGATAAGCCACACTTTGAGGGGTCGAATCTTGGAGTCTTTACTAAAAGGCCGGCCACTGCATGGTGGACTCCTGTCTCAAAGACTTGTAGCCAGCAAATACACTTAACACAAGAAATAGGCCCAATAGGAAAGAAATAACAAAAACAATACCAACAAACCAATTCAGCTCCAGTGGAGAGCTGAAGTGGGAGGCCATGATGACTGGAGATGAGCCAGGAGACAGGACAGGAACATGGAGACACGTGGCTGATCTTGGCCTTCATAGGGTCAGGTCAGGGGACAGAGTCACAGGAAAACTCCCAGCCCCACATACTGAACTGACAGGTTCAGTAACCTATCAGCCAAGTGCCTGCCCCTGTCTACAGGGATTCAGGTATGCCCACCACCTTGGGTGGGAGTCCGGGCTGTGTTCACCTTCCCCCATATGAAGATAAGATACCATTCCTTATGTGGACATCAGGTATAAGCTGAAGTACTAGCAAAACTTTTCAGTCTAGGGAAGACAGGCCTCAACCTTCCATACTGAGGATACTTAGAGGCTACTCTGGCTGGTGAGTCTAGCCATTTAGGAAGTTAATCAAGGCAGAATCAGCATTCTCCATGAAATGCCTTCCTAAAGCTACTGCATCTGCATTTCTCTGTGGCAAAGCCCTCCTGCTGATCTTGAGCTAGACATCAGCATTCCATGAATGGTCTCTCTCACTTCTAGGCTTTACAGCCCTGGGTGGAGAATTCCCTTCAACCAGGCAAGAGGCACCAGGGTGCCTGTAAGAAGTTATTTAGACTCAGCCTCCTTACTTCACCAAGAGGAACATCCCTTCATTCTCTCTGGATTTTAGGATTCTTTGTTTGTTTGTTTCTCTGTGTACCTGGCCAGCTGTTTGCATCTGAATTGATTCTACTTTTGGCTCTGCTGGGGGCCTCCTCTGGCAGGTCAGGTGCCAGCAGGCACAGTTGTTAAGTAACTGCTTCTAGTCATCACAATCCTGCTAAATTTGGAACATATATGAGTCTCAATTGAACCTCTATTGTGTGGAGAAAAAAAGTACCTGATTCTGAAATTTCAAAAGTCACACACTTGTAGGACTAGGAAGACTGTGTGTTGATTATTGACCCCTCTCATAGAATTCTTTACAAATTCATCCAATTGTTGTGCAGTGCTGTGAAAACTTAATTCTCTCCTGAGCCTTTTCTAGAACACAAAACAAAAGCAAAGCCTGACTAAGCTCCACACGGAAGTAAATGTTTTACATGGTTACTTTCTGAGATATAAATAAATCCAAGCAGCAACATACACATCCCAACACCATAAACACAATAGTACAAGTCATCAAAACCACAAGCCTAACACTAGAGTTTCAGGTGGAAAAGGGTTTACCAATCTATGCTAAAGACTTATTGTAACTAGTATTTTTTCACACCTTGATTTGTGACTTCACTGGTACCAAGGTTTGGTCTCCAATTAATTTTCAAATAATTACAAAAAGTATCTTGAATGATTTTTTTCCCCCTAATGGAAATCTCTCCCTCACCCTCATGGTTAAATGGTTATATTGTACCTTAATGACCCTAAGGCAGATTCTCTGGAGCTCTTTGAAGATTCGATGTGTTGCTTGTACAGATAGTACCAAAAATCTAACTAGTAAAAAAAAAAAGACTTCTTCAGGTGTGTCAGAGCTTCGGTCTTGACTCCTTCAGGTGTGTCAGAGCTTCGGTCTTTGAAATGTTTCCATGTATAGTAATCTCCTTTGATCTTACAATAGGCTGAAGGTAACCCAGAATTTATCTTATAAATCCTTGTTGCAGATAAACAGACAGGATTCAGACAGTCCAATAAATTGGGCTTGGATCACTCAGGGTTGAAGGTCAGACTTTTCAGCTCCAAATGTATTAGCTTTTCAGTTCGTCCTTGGGTGGCATTTTTTACATTAGTGTTGTTGTTGCTGTTGTTTTGCTTTTCGTTTTATTTTCTTGTTTTCATTCTTAAGCCCTGCAAAGTATAGGCCTTGTATAACACTATGCTGTTTTTTGAATTGCATTGATTGTGGAGGGCCCAGAAGTAGAAACCACAGACCTTAAGTGACAGTTGCCCTTATCCGAGGTTTGACCTTTATTGAATGGAGGTCTCTTGTTAGAAGGGATGTGTGGAGGTAAAAGGCCTGCCAACTTTTCTGGAAAAAAATAAAGGAAACTCCTGAGGTCCCACAAGGAGAATGATAACAGTGACTTGTGGGAAAGAAGTGCTTGCCAATCCTGAGACTGTGTGAGTCTGGGGAGGTGATTTTGCTTGGGGTCCTGTGGGCATGGCTGCCTTGGATGCAAGCTGCTGGCCCTCCATGCCTGTAGGTTTTGCATATGAGAAGTCAACCAACTTCTGATGAAGTGGCAATTGTATTATAGATGGACAGGCTTTCTTCCTTGTGTTCCTTCCTTCCAAGCAATGTAGTATCAGAACTATATTCATTTCTTTGGCATTATATTGAATCTTACACATAATGAGATATTTAATATATTTGGAGCTCCTTCTGTGCAAATGCTATGCCATTTTGGTCTTTGGTAGGGGGTCCTGGTCCCCCATTCCTTCCATCCATTGATGCTAAGCGATGGCTGTGATTGTCTTTATAAACAACTTCGTTAGCTCTTTTTTTTAGAGAAATCAGTTTGTTACCCAGTCATGGTGGCTTTCCACACTTGTAAGCATGTACTTTAGTTACACTGAGCCCTTAAATTCCTGCAAAATGGAACTTCATGACATTGCCAATATCTGAGTCCTCAAGTAGTCTTTAAATATTTTTCACCCTGGAAGCTGGCCCAACAAATAGCTTATTCCTTGCTCTGTACCACTCAGCATATAAATCCTGAGTTCCTGCTGACCAAAGATAACGTAAAGTACAAATCAATAAGCATTTTGTTTCTGTAATTTGGGAGAATGAGATGATGGGTAAAGGAGAATTCCTTGATGAGGGTTCAAAAAAACACTCTCATTATCCCGTGGATTAAGAGAGCTACACTACAGTTTGACTCATTTGCTGAGCACTGGGTCATTATACTGCACTTACAGGCTTTGTCAGACTGCTTTCTTGAGATAATAATTCACACACCAGACACCATGTAAAGTGTATGATTTTTTGGGGGGGGCACAATATGGTTTTTTTGTGTATTATTATTTTTTTATTTATTTATTTTTTTTTGGCCAGTCCTGGGCCTTGGACTCAGGGCCTGAGCACTGTCCCTGGCTTCTTCCCATTCAAGGCTAGCACTCTGCCACCTGAGCCACAGCGCCCCTTCTGGCCGTTTTCTGTATATGTGGTGCTGGGGAATCAAACCTAGGGCCTCGTGTATCCGAGGCAGGCACTCTTGCCACTAGGCTATCTCCCCAGCCCCCTGTGTATTATTTTTTTTAATGAATGCAATATATTAAAAAGTACCATCCTGATCATTTTTAATGTACAGTGGTATTAATTACACTCACAAGTTTTTGCATCCTCTATCACTTTCTATTTCTAAAACCTTTAATCATCACACACTGAAACTCTTTCCATTAAACCACAGCTGAATGGCGGTTTCCATGTACTTTGCTTAATTACCTTCAGGTGTATGTCAGAGCTTTGAGGGAGATTTCATCTTCTCTTCTAGGAGAGATGTCTTCTTTCAGGAGAAATTGACATGGTACTGAAAATATAGCAGGTACCCTTAAGAACAGACTCTGAGAATATTATTAGGGATGTGGGGCCATGAATGGGGACTCTTAAGATCCACATTTGTGGGAGAAGGGAAGGGGGCAGGAATGAGGAGAAGAAGGAGATCTGCTGGGTTGCTGTCATAAAGTTTCATCCTACTTGGTAGAACTATGAGCCTGAGATTCTGAGTCAAAGTGCTGTGGTTTGAATGTTCCCTTCCAAAACTCATGTTGAGATTTAATTATGGTATGAATAGGTAGGTAGTATCTTTTGTGGTATGTATGGTTTGAGTTCACCTTCTTGGGAGTGGATTGGTTCTGGGAGCTCCTGATGAAGGTGCACCTCTCCTACTATCTGACTCGTACACACTGACCCTTCTGCCATGTTGTGCAGATGCTGGGGCAAAAATGCTGTCTATGGACAGGTCATTAAATGTTGCTGCTCATTAGCCCTGCCTTTTCACCTTCAAACATACTGTGGCTGACATCATTTGCACAGAGTAGGAAATGGGTGCTGGAAGTTTCCAAGGTTCTACTGGGCAACACAGATGGAGAATTACAGCTCTCAGTCTTGAAGGGGCAACAGCAGAGTGGTCTGCCATACCTACCATCTTCTCTAATAATCTTAGGTGTTGAGTGGTTCTCCTCTTTACCAAATTAAAGACAATTATTCATCACCACAGCGGGAAATGCCCATACCTCAGATTCAGGCTTGAACACAGCTCATTTATCCACTGATAAAGTTCGTATCTATGTTCTTCTAAGCCTTTTCGATGGGTAATGAATGAATGGACAATGCATTTGGGGGAGGGGGGAAGGGGAGCATGTAACAAATCAGTAGGAAAATAGCGAGCATCTCCAAAAGATAAGTAATTCATAATGAAGGAATTAAATCTTTAAACATTTGAAAATATATTATCAAATGAGGACTCTATTTGCTTAGTATACTGGCAATAGAGCTCAGTAATGATATTTTAGTACTCAGAAGAGATTTTAATACTCTGAGGAGAGGATAGACTGGTATGGTAGAGTATGTGGCGAGATGCATAAGGATTCTTGAAAAGGAAATATCTTGAACTCAAGCCCTTGCATTCACTCTTGTTTGTTTTTCACTTAAGATGGGTAGGTACTCTTCCATTTGAGCCATGCCTCCACTGTGACTTTTTGGATTTGTCTTCCTGAGCTGCCATTAAATCGTAAAACTCAGATCCCAGTCTCCTGAGTAGTTAGGATTATAGGCATGAGCTGTCAGGGTCAGGTTTTAATATCTTCTTCGTCAGTCTTCTTTTTGGTAAGTACTGAGTAGAGATGGAACATAGGTTTATGCTAGGCAAGTGCTATGCCCTCTGACACACTAAATCTAACATTGATGCTGAGGAAACCATAGACAAGTATGGAAACCTAATGCAGATGGTGTAATCACTGAGTCTTGCTGAAAACAGTACATGTGAGGATTTGCATCAGTGTTTATGAACAGGGTTAGGCTAATTAGGTTCTGTTACGTACCTAAGTGCTTTAAACTCTGAGAAATACATAAAATCAGTTTTGCATTTTAAATGCCTGGAAGAAAAACATCACATGGTAATAGTAGTAAGCAATGTTATTTCTCCTAAAAGAGTTCTAGATAATACTAGATAAATTTTATCTCTAACCTACACATTTTCATAATATACAGATTAAAACACTCCCACATGTTCATTCAATTTGTGAATTTCACACGCACACCTACACACACACATACACACATATACACATGTACACATAGCATAGAGCTTGCATAGTGCCATGTGCCAGTGGTTGATGCCTGTAATCCCAGCTACTCAAGAGGCTGAGACCTGAGGATTTCAATTCTAGGTTGGCTGGGAAAGGAGAGTCTCATCTCCAATTAACCAAAAAGCCAGACAGCACTTAGGCTCTGATTCAAGCCCCAGTTCATGCACACACACACACACACACACACACACACACACACGTGTGCGTGCATTCACACACACACAGAATGCATAAGGCAGTTCTAGAATTATATACTTCCAAAATTACACACACACACACACACTTCTTTCTTCTCCCTTTCCCTCCCTCCACCTATTCATCTAGCAGTCTAGAAAAAGGAAAGAACTATAAGCAATTCGTGGTCATTCCCGGAATTTTCGAGTGATGAGTGATTTTGATTTTTTTAAGTACTTATACTTTACAAAACTTTATAATGAGATTGTATCACCCTTACAAAGACAAGAAAGTAATGGTTTCTAATATATCAGTGTTCTTGCCTGACCTAGATTCCTTCCAGTCTTGCATTCATCTCCTAGGAAGGACCTTCTGGGTTGTATACCTCCCTCCATATTTGTCTTCCTTCCTTCTTATTAAAATAATCACTCATGTGCTTTACCAGGTTAGGGGCAATCATTCTACTCATGCATTTGTGACACAATGTACAAATTTACTCACTTTATATGCTAATTCTTTTCCTATGTCCAACCTTTCAATAAGACATTTCCAGGCATTGCATTTCAATAATGTATTCCCCAAAATATTGATACTGCATTAAGTCATTCCATATTCACCCTTGGGAAAAGTCTTGGGGCTGTAAGACTTTCCAGACACATGGGATATTCATAATGAGCCATGCTGGCTACCACTTCAGCAGGCAGATGCTCTTCAGGTGAAAAAGCTCACAACCCTTAGGCTCTCCATCCTGCTCTTGCTTAGGCTACACTGGGATGCCCACCTTATATACTTATTGTGGATCTCATTACATTTTCTTGTAAATGGTTGGCAGTGACCGTCATTTTTAGATCTCTGATAGGAAATGTGGTCAAATCTACCCAACCCATCTCCACCAGATATGGTCTTCGCCTCTTTGCATTCATGCCCTCCATAAATAGATGAAGCTAGAAGTGACCACATGTCATTTCCAAGACTAAATTACAAAAGATGGCAGTTTTCATCTTGGATACCTCCTCTTGGAAAGCAGTGGTGTTTAAAGGGGTTTAAAGGGGTTCCTATGTGTCTTTTCTGCTCACGTTCTGTCTTCCACTAGAATGTACCTCTTATAGTTTCTCCATTTCCTCTGTAGTTCCTCTCTGTAGCGCCATGTGTAGACTGGTACATTACCTTGTGTGGATCCAGGGACAGTAGTAAAGCAAAATCCAGGTAACCAAAGCCACATCATATACAGAGAGTACAATCATCTCTGGGATGTTCACAGCCATTTGCAAAGGTATACTCAGCCCAATGCTTCTTGGTGTCCATAACCCTAGTAGAGATTCTGATTGCTCCAAGCTGAGGATGGAGATGCTGGATGAAACTGTGTGATGGTGTGTGTGTGTGCGGGGGGGTGATGGTGTGTGTGTGCACATGTGCTTATGTGTGTGTTTGAGAGAAAGTGATTTAAACCTACATAGGCCTGGGATACTGTCATTCTTGCCAAGACTGGACTTTGGAAACAGAGCAGATGAACTTTATCCTGAACCCTAGAAACCTCTTTCCATACAGGCCTAATCGGCATCCCAGTCTCTTCTCCAAAATGTCTTCTATCCTGTGTCTTTGTGTTTCAGGTTTCAGTTATTTGATAGGTCACAATGAATTGTACGGGGTTAATAAAATAAATAGATCGACACACTGATTTAATAAATAGCATTTCTTTGGGGAGAAAATGACTTAGCTTAGTTAACATCTGCAGAAGATCTTGATGGTGAGGTATCAGGAATGATTAGCAGCTGGGAGGTTGAAGGAGGCAGCAGTTTGGATTGTGATGGGAGCTATCACTAAAAGTAAGTTGGAGGGAAGGGGATCAAGTGAACTTAGGGTTAAAAAAAACAATACGTGTAATGATGATACAGATCAAGATGCATTGTACACATAAACTGATTTGTTATATGATAAAATAAATAACCTAAAATTAAGGTAAGTAAGGGAAGAAGTGGGTTGGGAGGAGTTGAATGAGGCTATTGAAAAGGGTGACATGGATTAAAATGCCCTGTATTCATAAACTGCTTTGGTGAATGGTAATGGCACTGTACAACTACTTACAGAGAATAAGAATATATCTTTAGGGGCTGGGGATGTGGCTTAGCGGTAGAGTACCTGCCTAACATGCATGAAGTGTTGGGTTCAATTCCTCAGTATTACATAAACAGAAAAAGCTGGAAGTGGTGCTGTAACTCAAGTGATAAGAATGCTAGCCTTGAGCAAAAGAAGTTCAGGCACAGTGCCCAGGTCCTAAGTTCAAGCCCCAGGCCTGGCAAAAATAAGAATACACTTTTTAAAACACCTCATAAATACTTTCATTTCAGGCCTTACTTGATACTTTTTCGTAGAGCCACATCTTATCCTCCTGTTTTTATGTTCAAAAATCTTATTGGAGTCCATCAGAAATGCTCAGTTATAAAACACATGATAAATGTGGCGAGAGACTTAGGTGCTAGAAGTTGGGTATTAGTAATCCTCAGAGTAGATATTGTTATTCTTTGCTCCCTTCTTTCTTTTAACTAATGAAATGGAGGTAGAGGTGACCACAAACTAGCTCATGACAAAAACCAGAATTCGAAGCCAGGACTCTGTGGTTATAAAGCTATCCTCAACCACTGTTTTATGCTATGAGAATTAAGTAGCAAACCATAAAGTAAAAGTTCTCGCTATCCATAATGTAGCAAAGGAATTCCCTTAGTCATTTGACAGTGAGTGTATCGGTGCTGTGGTGAGTCCTAGGTTAGGGTGAATAAAATGGTGGACCCTGTCACATAGGATTTGACCTCAGAGAAGAGTAGGGAAGGCTTAGTGGCTTGGGAGGCTTGGTTACAAGTTGACATTGAAGCTTGTTTTAGATCTGTTCATTTAGTCTACAACTTGCCTTAATGAAAGTTGGTTTTAAAACTGACCAGATTTGTATCCTTTCTTTAGAAAGACAGCCATTCAGGGATAGTTATGATGTAAGGAGGCCAAGTCTGAGTAACTTCTCACAGCCATCTTGGTACCTCTTGCTGAGTACCCAGTACTGAAAGGGAGAGAGGCCATACATTAAATGTAGATGCCTAGCTCAAGGTGAGCTAGGAAAACTGCTTCAGGGACATGCAAATGTTATAGCCTTATAGAGAATGCTATGATTCTGCATTGATTACCTCCCTAAATGGCTTGAATCACCACCCTCAGAGTAGTCTCTTAAGATTCCCCTATGTGGAAAGGCTCAGGCATATTTCCTAGATGGAAGTTTGAGGCCTGCCTTCCCTAGATGGAAAAGTTCTGCTGGTACCTGAGCTTATACCTGAGTATGTCCATAGAAGGTCTGCTTTTGTTGGGCTTGCGTGCCTCCACCCCAAGCATGTGGTTTGTGTCTTTAAAAGCTTTGTGTAAGCTCTGTTCCAGGCTGCAGATCTTTGAGACAGGAGTCCATCTGTAGACCACCAAAGCTCTAATAAAGGCTCCCAATTCGACCTCTCAAAATGTGTCTTCTCTTTTTTCTCACCGTACAGCAGTGGCTCTCTAGTACTTGTGCCTTAAATGGCAACCAATTAACGACAGCTTTCCTTACTTGATAACCTATTTGACACCATACACGTGTGTCTTAGAAATCTGCCAATCATAGAGCCGCATACTTTTCAAAATTCTCTATATATCTGTTTCACAATTCCCCTCATCTGTTCTATTTGGAGGTACTCTTCATCCACTGTAGTTCTCTTTCACCATAGTGAGCAATAAACTCATCTCTTTGCTTCTGTTTCAGCTACTAAATGGAGTTTTCATAGTCCTACAGGTGAGATCTTGTTGGACTGCGGAGAAGAAGTGTGGATAAGAGGTTGGAGCGGGATGGGTAGTGATGATGGTGGGTCCTGTAAACATGAAGCTCAAGAGGGCCTCTTGATGCAGCAGTGTGTGTTGAGAGACTTGAGGGACTTGAGAAGAGTCCAAAAAGCCCCAGATCTAGACAGAGAGCTTCTAGAAGGAAGGGCTTTGGGGTAGGAGAGGATGTTTCAATGTCTGGGGAAGAGGGAAATGAGGCAGGTGGGGAAATAGGAAGAGTTTGATTGCAAGATTAGGCCCTAAACTGTTGTGAAAGCCAAGTCAGATCCTGGAGTAGTCTACTCCTGAATATGTTACCTAATTATCTTTCTCAGTCATGATTTACTAACATTTCTATCGATGGAGAGAGATGCCTGTCAGAGAAGAGAAACTTATCTGGCTGCCCGTGACTCGGGCCTGTTGAAAGCTAGCTGGGCAGGAAAGTCTGTGAGACTCTTATTTCTGATTAACCACTAAAAAGCTAGAAGTGAATAGAAGTGGAGCTGTAGCTCGAATAGTAGAGTGTAGCATTGACAAAAAGAAACAAACAAACAAAAAAAAAAAACAGTTCCAGGACAGTGCTTGGCCCCTGAGTTCAAGCCTTTGGACCGACAGCAAACAAACATAAGTGAAGCCTACAACAATTTATTTGTTGTCGATACCTTGTTTCTTAGTGAAATCATCTGTCTTCTGCTGGAATTGTTGTTGGAACATGATGCCCCCCGGGTACCTGTTATTTTAGTTTGGGGATTATGGCTGCGCTGAATGAGGGTGGTGGTGTTGGGGCTGCTTGGTCTTGCTAGCATTGACATGGGGTTTGCTCTGTGAGATGACAAGGCTTGCTCCACATTTTCTTGTGTTACATAAGAGGCTCTTTTATTTCCTGACCCCTTTGCTCCTCCAAATGTGTTCTCCCATAGCCGGCTGGAAGTGACTCTCTTTTCTTATGACTCCCAACGATGGGACATATTTCCTTAACCATACCTCACGCTGCCTTGGATGCGCAGTGAATGCATCTTGCTTGTTCACACTTGAATTACACCTGGTTTACTGACACTCTCCCTGTGTGGGTTGCTAGCTGCAGAATTTATGAGTTACATCAAGTAGCAGAAAGTTTAAAGATAAAGCAAGGGGCTTACAAGGAGCATGCTGCCACATAATAAAGGCTTGTGCACTACACACACAGAGACACACACACACAGTGTTAATAGCACACTGAGTTAGGAAAAATGAAAAGCTGTAAAAAATTACTTTGTCACTGTCAGCACCTCCATTCACTTTCAGGCTGAGACTATGGCCAGAGCTCGGGCCAGAGAAAAATGATCCAGATTGGGAAAGAGAAAGTCAGATGGTCATTACTGTATCTAATAAATGAATTCAGCAGAGCTGCTGGACACAAGATCAATGGACAGCATGGCAGCGTGACTATGATCCAATCATGAGTTACCTGGACAAGGAGTCTCATTTGTAATAGCTAGTGAAACAATGAAATACAAATGGATAAATGTAACATTCACTACAAACTGGGAAAGAATCCTAGAACACATACACACACAGATACACACACACACTACGCAGAGTAATTTTAAGCAAAAAGAACAATACAGGATGCATCATATTACCTGACTTCATAATATACTACACCAGAAAAACACGGTAATATTGAAAATGTTGCTGGGAAAGTTAGATATTTACCTGCTGAAGGATGGAGCTAAGCAGTAAGTGAAAGAGAGAATGGACAAATAGTACTGAATCAAACTAGGAAGTTTCTGCCCAGTGAATGGCATAGTTGATAAGCTAAAATAGACAGCCTAGAGACTCAGAGAAGACCTGTGTCAGCTACACGTCAGAGGGTTCAAGAAACTAAACTCTCAAAGAATCAATGACCCAAATAATAAATGGGCAAATGAGCTAAATAGAGACTTCTCAGAAGAAGTAAAAATTGCCAATAGACACATGAAAATGCTTTTATTGCTGGCCGTAAAGGAAATGCACATCAAAACAGCACTGAGATTCCATCTCATCTCAGTTCAAATGTGTACATGATCAAGAATACAAACAACAATAGAGGCTGTCATGGATGCGGGGTTGGGGGGGAGGGCGGGATCCCTAATAACACACTGATGGTGGGAATGTAAACTACCTCAACCACCCCAGGAAGCAAAGTTTATTTAGATAAACCCAATAAAGTAAACCTAGAACTACCCTGTGATCCAGCAATCCCACTGGAACATATATCCAAAAGATTACAAACCATCATATGCTAAAGCCTCTTGTATAACCATGCTTATTGCTGCACTATTCACTATAGCTAAGGGATAGAAACAGCTCTTATGCCCCTTAATGTAAAAATAGATCAAGAAAATGTGACATATATGTATATATATATGTGATGGAATTTTATTCATACATTAGAAGGAATTAGATTACATATTTCTAAAAGAAATGGAAGGCCCTGGAAAAAAAATCATATTAAGTGAAATGAGTTAGACCCAGAGAGACAAAGGATGCATGTTTTCTCTCATATGTGGAAGCTGGACCTAATTTATACATATGCAAGTAAACACATACAGAGTTGAATGCTAGGGTACACGGACATATTAACTGTATTTGCAAAGAATAATTCAAATGGTGTAATTTCTTAGAAAAACAAACTCACAATACAACAACGTGAATACCAGGAAAAGTATTTGAAAGGTGGGGAGAGGTTCAGGAATGGAGAAGACTAATCAAGAAAAGAGGGTAGGGAGAATGCAGTCATAACATCCAACATGTATCCGATGAAACTGGGAAAATTGAGAGTAGGGGTTGGGTTGGGAGAGATGGGGGAGAATGATGAAAGAAAGGGGTGACATGGGTCCAGATACACTGCACTTACAAGTAGATTTAAATAGATTTGTTGAATGGTGACTCCTGTGCACTACTACTTAAAGATAATAAAAAGATAACTGAATAGTGGATGCAGATTCTTCTCTTCCCATATACAACAACCAACTTAAAATGAACAAATGACTTAAATATAAGAACTGAAACTATGCAACTGCAAAAAAGAAAACATGTAAAATACTTCAGGACATGGAAATAGGCAAAGATTATTTTTCTTTAGAAAAATAAGAATCCAGAAGCTCAGACTGTGGCTCATACCTATAACCCCAGCAACTTGGGAGGGAGAAGAAGATCTGAAGAAGACCATGAGCAAGGAGATCATGGGTTGAAGCCAGCATAGGCAAAAAGATATTGAGTCTTATCTATCTTAACAAGCAAGTCAGACATGGAGATGCATTCCTGTAATCCAAGCTATACGGGAGCATTGGTAGGAGTATGCTAGAGGATCTCAGGGTCCAAGGCTGGTCCCAAAATGGAAGAACCTATCTGAAAAATAATATAAAGCACAAAGAACTGGAGGCATGACACCCCTGCCTGGCCAGTGCAGTGCCCTGAGTTCAAACGTTGACACCACAAAAACGTCTGTACATTCTTTTAAATTCTTTTACTTCTGAGTTGGGAAGTTTCTGGCTAATAGTTTTTCCAATACATTTTCTGCTGATTTTTTTTCCCTCATCTATATCTATCTATCTATCTATCTATCTATCTATCTATCTATCTATCTATCTATCTACCTATACACACACACACACAGTGAATGTTGATTTCTTGATGGTATTTTGTTCCTCTGACTATATAAAACTTAGCAACTTGTGTTTAAGTTCATAGTCTTGTTTTGCTTTTTGTGAAGTCAGCTATTGTGCCCCTTCAATGAGTTTCTAATTCAGTTATTAAATTCTTTTAGCTCCAGAATCAAGTCTGTTCTTTTATCTTCTTTTTGTTTGCTAATATTCTTGTTCTGTTCAGTTTTCATTTCTTCCTGATTTTATTTGTATACCTATAGCTTATTGTGTTTCTCTTCTCTTTTTTCTTTCTTTTTCTTGTTGTGCCATCATGCGGCTTGAACTCGGGTCCTGGGTGCTGTCCCTGAGTTCTTTTTGCTCAAATCTAGTGCTCTACCAGTTTGGTCCAAAGAACCACTTCTGGTTTTCTGGTAGTTCATTGGAAGTAAGAGTTTTGGAAATTTCTGTTCCTTTGATGAGGCCATATTTCCTTGTTTCTTTATAGACCTTGCTGCTGATGTACAATTTGTCTGTTTGCTATAATTTTGGCATTTGTAAGAACACTCAGTTCTCACAGTGTTTATAGACTGGCTAACAAACCATCTAGTCAGATCAGGACCCTCCCCTTTTGACCCATCTAACCCTAATTATCCCTCCTCCCACCCCTCCACCCCACAACCCAACTCTCCAATTCCATTGCACCTAAGTTTGAGAATTTATTACCTTCATACATGGAAAGACCTTTGCCCACCAGTCTGGAGAACAACTTGGAGGGGCTTTTCTGGATCTGTGTTTTCTCTCTGCTTGTACATCTTCATTTCCCAGAGATTTGCCGTATTTTTTTTAAGAGTTTGTCATCTCCGGCTCCATCTGCTGTTGCTTTGGTTTTTGCCAGTCCTGGGCCTTGGACTAGCTTCTTTCTGCTCAAGAGCCGCAGCACCACTTCTGGCCTTTTCTGTATGTGTGGTGCTGGGGAATTGAACCCAGGGCTTCGTCTATATGAGGCAAGCACTCTTGGCACTAGGCCATATCCCCAGCCCCTGCTGTTGCTTTGCAGTACTGCGGATTCTCTGGTAGGGCAACAAGCAACCCCTGGGCATCCAAACTTTGGATGGGGCAGGAGAGAAGTCAGTCCTGCAGGTATCACCCTGAAAACCTGGAATGTTTGGCCCATGCCTCTTTCCTTGCCAAGGGAGAAGCCATGAGTAAGACATTTTCTCCCAAGTCCATTCAGCCGTGCTGAGTGTGGGTAAGGGTAACATGAAAGAACTGCAATGAGTTTTCTTACCTGATATAGTTCTACTGTTGTTGACTTCCACTCATCTAGGGGAGCTGTCTAGGGTCTCATCAAAACTTTCTGGATAGTCAGAAGCTCTGTGAGAATGAGTTGAGATCTTCCTATCCCACCATCTTGTTTATGTCACCACCCAGGAAGACAAGATTTGATACCTATCAGGATAGGGAAATGGAAAGGCTGCCTGGGGATAAGATTCCATGTCTTCTTCTGTGACTATCAGTAGAGCTATTGATACATTGGTTTTTTTTAAAGGATAAGGGTGCTAAAATAGAGATTACAAAAGTATATTTGAAACTATAACATCTAAAACAATGCATTTGCTTACCCTCTTCATGCTCTCAGAACTTTAATGGTAAAACGATTTCCTTTAATATTTTCCTAATTATGAGCCCAATAAATGTTTATAGGAGAATGGATATGTAAATCAGCTGTAATCTGTTCAGAATGTTTAATGACTGTGAGCATTTTGGAATTTTTTTGTTATATTTTGTATGCATCTGTGTAATATATTCCTAGTTATGTTGAATACATTACATAAATATTGTCTGTACACAGAATACATTTACATTTGTATCATGTTTCCTCCGTGATCACCAGGTTTTATATAATGAATTTTTTTCCATGTTAAGCCTTCAGTGATTTTTCAGTACTACACATTTTCCTAACATATGGCTTTGCCATATTCTATTTAATCATCTAACCACATCTCATATTTCTATATAAAAGGTCATGAAAAATATGGGGATGTGAACACCTTTGTAAAAATATTGTACACGTGATTTCTTTCCAATAGATTCCTGGAAATGGAATTACTAGGTCAAAGAAGGCTTGGACATGAATCCTTTTAGAATTTTTCTCTCCCCTTTGGCCAATCGCTTTTGGATAATGTGTGACAGTATCTGTTATATTGCTCTCGTTACATAGGGGTATTATCTTTTTTTCATTAGTTTGATAGGTAATGATGATGCCGCATTTTATTTATATTTACTCAATTATTACCAAGGTGGAGTACTATTTCATTTGTAGTCATTGTTCTGCATCTGTGCTTTGTTTATTCTTATTCCCCTTGCTCTTTTTCATATTGGGAGACTAGAAATTTTGCTTTCTAATGAGCTTTTAACTACTCCTATATTGAGGCCATTCATACATTCTTAGTTTTGTGGTACTAAATTTTCCCTGATTTATGATATATAGTTTTAATTTGATCTTCTGTTCTGGCATACTGAATCTTTTGTTTTAAAGGGTTTGTATAATTTCTTAGCAATTTCCTTTTTTATTCGCCCAGTAGTTAAGTTCCATCAAATCAAATATTAGGTAAATCTGGATTTTCACATATGTCTATGTAGGGTCTCTCTGTTTTAGTCTCCCCTGCTATCTTTGGGGTTCCCCAGGATTTCCTCCGGTGAAGTCTGTATCTTTTAGCTCTCTTAGCTATATAAAGCTTAATTCATGTTGATTGTACCAATAAGGTGAGATGTTTAGTTGTGGGGATAGAGAAGCATTTCACAACTTTGTGTTTATCTATCAGTCCGGTATTGAGTCTGAGTTCCTGAGCTGTGGCCTTCACAGAGCAGGCTTTCTATGTACCCTTAGATGAGAGAGGAAGGTGACAGGAGATGGGAAGAGGAGACACATCCTTCCAGAGCATTGAGGCTTTGGTAAAGTCTATTTGTTACTGAAACCCTCTGGGCATGTTTCACAGTGGGTACTGAATGACCGTGTCCTAACATTCAGGATGAAGCCTGAGCTGCCACTGAGAGTGGGGAGTTGGGAGGACTTAGGGGGCTCAGATGAGGTCATGGAGGGAGGACCCTGATCTGAATTGGAGGTAAGACTCATTGAAGTGTGAAAGTCTACCCAAAGACTGTTGCTCCAAGAATATCTCATGCCTGGCATATTGTTTGTTTGACTCTGCCATGTTGTTCAACTCCAATGGCTTCCTATTCTTGTGGAAACTCTGTTGCATTCTTTCTCCCTTCTCTACCCTTGCCATGGATCCTCCGTTTGTCCTCTGAATTCTTGTCTTGTGTTGGTAATGTTGGCTACATGAATCGTCTTCCCCTTCCCCCTGCCCTGGTCATAGTTTATCTCTGGTTGCTTTTCAGTGTCTGCATGTTCCAGACATGGCAAGACATTTACTGCCCTCTGTTGAAGTCATAATTGTCTGCTGTACTGAGTAATCATGAGATTCCATTATCAACGTGTGATAAAACTGTACCTGGTAGCCCCTTTATTTATCTGACCTTATGGCCCTCTTGCTTTGTTAGATGATCTCAAGGCTGAAAAGCACCCCAAGACTTAATGCTCATACAAGCGCTCTAGCTCCAGGTAGTACTCTACTCTGGCAAATATGGTATCTAGAAACCCTTCTTAGCTGTTTTTGAGTTGATAAAACTAAAGAAATCCATGATTAAGTGATTCAAAAGGTGTGATGAGTACTGACTGGGCAGCAGTCCTGCATTAGGCTATATGTGTATTACTTTGCTTAATTAGCACAGCAAACCTGGGAGGTATTAGCCTAACATTACACGGGAACTCAATGAACATCACACAGCTTGTCAGTGGAGCTGGTCATGTGCCCAGTTGTAGCCACTACTGTCGGGAGCTGCTAGCAGCTAACCTCATCCTGACCTCTGGTTGTGCTGTTATCACAAGGAATGCGGTAAGATTTGGCTTAATTGACAGCCAGCACTTACCAAGATGTTTTACTGTGTCCATAGGCTCCTGGCTTGTGTTTACCATTCTGCCTTGTCTTGTTTTATTGCCTCCTGTTATTTACGAACTTAAAAGCTTTCTTATTTTCTTAAACTTTGGTAACCCTATTCCATTCCCTGGTTCCCAAACTGCGTATAAGCTGGATGTTAAGAATAAATGGGGCTGTAGTCTTGAGGTTCAACCTTACGGCTGCAGACCTCCCGTACCCCATCTTTGTCTCTTGTCTTTTTTCTCTTGCCTTATTTTTCCTTTTCCTTATCCCTGCTGCCCCTCTGTCAGGATTCCTGTTTCCCTGCCGGCTAGCCCGGCAGGTTTGGCACCTGGAACAGGGACTTGAAGGCCTGGGATCGAAGGCGGGTGACCCCCGCTCAGGTAAGGATGTCCGAATACTTGGGAAGGAGAGGGGGAGGAGAGTGTATTGTCGGGAGTTATAAATTATAGGGCAAGGTAATAGCCGCACGCTATACGTGCAGGCCCTCAAAGGCATGCTACATACCCGGGGAGTGAAAATTGGCCAAAGTCAGTTAGAACGTTTCTTTCATTTTGTTGAGGAAGCATGCCCCTGGTTCCTGGAGGAAGGAACCATTAACTTAGAAACTTGGGGAAAGAAAGGAAAAAGGATTCAGGAGTATTATGATGTAAATGGCCCTGAGAAAACTCCAGCGGATGCCCTCATTCTCTGGAATCTGGCCCGAGATTGTTTGGATCCTAGACATGAACGGGTTAGATTCGATCAGTCGATCAGAGAAACTGAACAGGGGCCTGATGAACATCACCCAGCCCCCAGAGCTTCTGCAGCTGCCCGGGAAGAGCTGAGAAAATTAGTAAGATCTGAACCCACTGGGCTAGATATTAAGGAAGACTCAGACGGCTCAGACTCTGAGGAGAAATCATGCAATGAGCCTACTAAAGATAGATTAACTCATGTTGAGAAAATGCTGGATTCAGCCATAACCCTGCTGTCGCAGCTTCGGCTGGGACAACAAACCCCTGCAAAGTTGGAAACTTGAGGGCCCCCGCCCACAATCTTGGAGGACTTTGATCCTTTCCCACCACCCCCACCGCCTGCTATTGTCTCACCTCTCACCACCAGTACCATCTCAGCCTGTGCTGTTAAAGGCTCCTGGCCCTCCTAGCGGTGAACTCCTTTTTGGGACAAGCCCTAATCCTGCCCCTAAGCGTAGTGCTCTGCAACTCTCCCTGGCGCAGGCTGCTCATGAAGGGGAGGACATTTCTTGTTTTCACTTATTCCCGGTAAGGAGGACTGAAGATAATGAAGCAGTCCACCAGCCCTTGCCATTTAAACAAATAAGTAATCTTAAGAATGCTTGTGCTCAGTACGGCTCCACAGCAGCATTTACTCAAGTCATTCTTGATGCCTTGGCTGCTAAAACTTTATGCCCAAATGATTGGAAACAGTTAGCTAAGGCTTGTCTTAGTGGAGGAGATTACTTGTTATGGAAGTCTGAATTTGTAGATCAGTGTCAGGCAACAGCAGAGACCAACAGGGCGAATAATGTGCCTGTTTCATTTGTGGAGCTCACTGGGGAAGGTGCTTACACTGACACCGAGACCCAGTTAGATTACGCCCCGGACGTTTATGCTCAGATAAGTGCTGCTGCTAAACGTGCCTGGAGTAGACTCCCTAACTCTAGTAAGACTGAAGACCTTTCCAAAATTATACAGGGGTCAGATGAACCTTATCAAGACTTTGTCTCTCGATTATTGGAGGCGACAAGCCGTCTGATCCGAGATGAGGGTGCTGGCAAGATCCTTGTACAACAATTGGCATATGAGAATGCTAACGCAGCTTGCCAAGCAGCCATCAGGCCTATTAAGAGAAAGGGAGAAATAACTGACTATATTTGGCTTTGTGCAGACATTGGTCCATCCTATATGCAGGGCCTCACGCTGGCTGCAGCGCTCCAGGGGCAGACTGTAACTGAGTTCTTATGCACCCCCTGCACAGGGGAAAAAGGAAAGGGACATCTGCGCACTGCTGGGCCTCCTGGCAGCTGTTTTTCCTGCGGACAAATGGGCCACTTAATGGCTCGCTGCCCTAATCAGGAAAGGAGAGCTAAGCCTGGAACTTGTCCCCATTGTAATAAAGGGAAGCATTGGGCTAGGAAATGTAGATCTACTTTTGTTAACTCTGGCCGCCTGATTTCGGGAAACTGGCAGAGGGGCCAGCCCCTGGCCCTGCGGAAAAATTTTGGGGCGGCTCCTTCCTTCCCCCAACCTCAGGCCCACCCCCCGACAACTCGCAGCTACAATCAGTTTCCTGCCTCCTCCAAGCAACACCAGGGAGTGCAGGACTGGACCTCTGCTCCTCCACCAGCTCAGTACTGACTCCGGAGATGGGAGTCCAGGCCCTCCCTACGGGAGCCATTGGCCCCCTACCGAGGGGATCTGTAGGCTTACTGTTAGGCCGCAGTAGCTCTGCACTGAAGGGCCTGCATATTATTCCAGGAGTGATAGATCAGGACTATACTGGAGAAATAAAAATCATGGCTTCAGTGCCTGCTAGTGTTATCTCTATCCCTGCAGGACAAAGAATTGCTCAGCTCGTCCTTATTCCTTTAATTTCAATCAGTGCATCAGCCACCACGAACCCTAGGGGAGAAAGGAGTTTTGGGTCCTCAGACATATTTTGGGTTCAAAACATAAAACGGGAAAGGCCCAAGCTTACAATTTATGTGCAAGGAAAGCCCTTTCAAGGTCTGTTAGATACAGGAGCAGATGTGGCTGTGATAGCCAAGAGACATTGGCCTTCTAACTGGCCTCTTACTGCATCTTTTACATCCTTGCAGGGGATTGGCCATGCCACAGATCCCCAACAAAGCAGTGCCATCCTTAACTGGAGAGATGGTGAGGGGCATTCTGGGACTTTCCAGCCTTATGTATTAGATCATTTGCCCATAAATTTGTGGGGCAGAGATATTATGGAAAAGATGGGAGTTGATTTGTTTAGCCCTAGTGACGCAGTCACTCGTCAGCTCCTAAGTCAAGGGCTACTGCCTTCAGGAAGATTGGGAGGTCATCAACAAGGAATTAGAGAACCCATTCAACCTCAGCCCCGACCTCCTAGACAAGGGCTGGGATATTTTCAACGGGGGCTGCTGCTCATCCTGCCCCTCACGCCGATCCTATCACATGGTTATCAGACACTCCGGTGTGGGTGGATCAGTGGCCCCTATCCATTGAAAAGATTGTTGTTGCCCAACAGCTAGTGCAGGAACAGCTGGACTTGGGCCACATTTCTGCTACTACCTCCCCTTGGAATTCACCTATTTTTGTTGTTAAAAAGAAATCCGGTAAATGGAGACTCCTACAGGATCTCCGACGAGTAAATGCCACCATGGAACTCATGGGGGCATTACAACCAGGTTTGCCATCTCCTATGGCAATTCCTCAAAATACATACAAAATTATAATTGACTTAAAAGATTGTTTTTATACCATACGCCTTGCTCCTCAGGACTGCAAACGCTTTGCATTTAGTGTCCCTTCTACTAATTTTAAAGAACCCATGAAACGGTACCATTGGCTAGTGTTGCCCCAAGGCATGGCGAATAGCCCCACCTTGTGTCAAAGCTTTGTAGCGAGGGCTCTCTCTTCTACTCGCCAAAATTTCTCTTCTGTTTATATTATTCATTACATGGATGATATTTTATTGGCTCACTTAAACCCTGCAGTAGTACGCCAAGCCTTTGGACAATTGAAACAAGATCTCACCTCTTTTGGGTTAATAATAGCTAGTGAAAAGGTGCAAGAGCATCCTCCGTATACTTATCTCGGTCATATCTTGGGTCCTTATTATTTTACTAACCAGAAATTACAGATTAAGACCTCTCATCTACGTACTTTGCATGATTTTCAAAAATTTCTGGGAGATATTAATTGGCTTCGCCCATATCTTAAATTGTCCACAGCTGAATTAAAACCCCTATTTGATCTATTAAAGGGGGACACTGACCCTACATCTCCCAGAGAAATGACAACTGAAGCAACTAAAGCCTTGAGCATAATAAATTCTGCTATTTCTTCCCAACATATAAATTATATTGATTATTCAGCCCCTTGGGAAGCCTATATTTTAACTACACCTCATTCTCCAACAGCGGTCCTCTGGCAGAAGGGACCCCTTTTGTGGCTTTCCTTGCCTGCTACTCCTTCAAAAGTGTTAACTCCTTATTATGAATTGGTAGCCACCTTAGTCCATATGTGCCGAGTGGAATCTTGTAAGTATCTTGGACGAGATCCACAGGTTATTTATATCCCCTATACTTTACAGCAGCAAGAATGGCTTTATATCCATTGTGATTCCTGGGCCATTGCTTGGGCCAATTTTGTGGGTACAATTTCACATCATTATCCCTCCAACAAGTTGCTTCACTTTGCCTCTTCTTATGTCTTTATATTTCCTCGGGTTGTATCTGTATCTCCTCTTTCTATGGCTGCCTTGGTGTTTACAGATGGATCCTCTAAAGGAACAGCAGCTCTTACTATTGATGGTGAAACTAGATCTTGGGACACTGGGCTTTCTTCTGCCCAGGAAGTTGAACTTCAAGCAGTTTTAGAGGCCATTGCTCTTATACCTACTAAAGCATTTAATTTATATTCAGATAGTCATTATGTTATTCGAGCCTTTCAGGTCATTGAAACTGTCCCTTTTCTTGGTACAGCTAATTCCACTATCCAAACTCTTTTTCGCCAGATACAACTTCTTCTTGGCTCTCGCACCTTTCCGTGCTTTTTTGGATTTATACACGCCCAGACTAAGCTTCCTGGACCATTAAGTGAGGGCAATGCTATCACAGATGAGGCTACCCAAATTTTCCTCACTCAAATTGACTTAGCAAAGCAATCACATACTGCCCAGCATCAAAACAGTTGTGTCTTAAGTCAGCAATTTCATATTACTCGTGAGGCAGCTCGCCAAATTGTAAACACTTGTCCCAACTGTGCTACCTTTCTACCTGTGCCCTCCTATGGCATTAACCCTCGAGGCTTAGTGGCCAACCATGTCTGACAAATGGATGTTACACACATCCCCTCTTTGTCCATGTTTCAATAGACACTTACTCTAATTTAATTATGGCTACTCCTCTTAGCGGGGAAGCCAACAAACATTGTATCTCCCATGCCTTATGCTGCTTTGCTACTGTGGGACTTCCTAAACAAATTAAAACTGATAATGGTCCACGATATGTTGGACGAGCTTTTCAATCTTTTTGCAAATCTTACCCAAATTGTTCACACTACAGGAATTCCCTATAATCCTCATGGTCAAGGAATTGTCGAACGGGCCAACGGTTTGTTAAAATACCAAATTTCTAAATTAAAAGGGGGGGAGCTATACCCCTTCTCTTCTGTTAATATACTTTCTCATGCTCTATTCGTACTAAATTTTTAAAATTTGGATTGCAATTGCCACTCTGCAGCACAGCGGTTTGGGGAAAAGAGAGAGCAAAGAGCTTTTGCCCAAGTTAAGTGGAAAGATCCTCTAACAAGTGCTTGGCACGGGCCCGATCCGGTATTGACATGGGGTCGAGGACATGTCCGTGTTTTTTCACAGGATGAAAATGATGCCCGCTGCCTACCTGAGCGTTGTGTTCGGATTGTGGAAAGTCATCAGAATGGCACAAGCGCTGACCCACTGGGCCTACATGCCAGATCCACCGATTGTGCACCCCGCGACCTGGGAGGGAGCTGAGGTGTTCGTCCATGTCAACAGATCAGCGTACGGTACAGCTCCTGACCCTTTTGTCCAACACGTTAAGATGGGAGACTTTGCAGCTTCTGGAATTGGAACCACTTTATGCTTTACAACTGACTCCAACAGTTATATTCCAGGCTGTACTGTAATGTAATCCATAAATCATAGAATTTGCATTCCTGATAATAGTCAAGTATATAATATACGAATGACTTCATTGCCTACTGGGTTCCCTGTACATGCCAATTCTACCTCATACTTCATGATACCTCGCTGCATCAACTCCTCTCAAATTGTAGAATCCACGGGAGAACTGCACCCCATAAAGTGTAGACATGATCACCCTTTTATTACCAATATTTCAGGAACTAATTCTCAGCTGACAGACTGGTCCGGAGCAAATCTCACCAACAAGTACAACCCAGGTCTGTGGTCGATGAATGGACACCCTCAACGTCATGTCTGGATGTTAATGGCTGGCCTGAATAATATCTCCTGGCCCACTTCTACTTCTTTAAAAAATATTATGAGTTGTGTAACACCCCCTTATGCTATTATATATGGACCCTTTAGTATTTCTATAGGAGCCATGTATTTCAATGTTACTTGCACTAACTGTTCTTTTACAAATTGTTTGTATAGTGGTCTTACTGATTCTGTAATTATTATTAAGCAACCACCATTTGTTATGCTTCCTGTAAACTTATCTGAAGCTTGGTATGAAGAAACAGGTATTCAAGTGTTAAAACATTTAAAAGAGCTTATACGCCCTAGACGATTTGTAGGGCTACTAATAGCAGGCATTGTAGCCTTTATTTCCTTAGCTGCCTCTGCTGCAGCGGCCACTGTGGCTCTGACTCAAAATGTGCAGAGAGCTCACTATGTTAATCAGCTTGCTCATAATACCACGCAAGCCCTGCACTTTCAAGGCAGGATTGATGATAAGGCAGAACAAAAATTAGAAGCATTGTATGAATCTGTGTTGTCACTGGGAGAACAAATTCGTTCTTTACAAACTTTGCAACGGTGCGCTGTCATTCTGGGTTTGACTTTATTTGTGTGACCCTCCATAAGTATAATGGGTAAAGCTATCCTTGGGAAAAAGTTGTAGCACATCTAAATGGTATTTGGCACCATAATAGCTTGTCCTTAGATCTCTTTCAACTCCATAGACAAGTAGCCTGACTAGAACAAGCTCCGCCTCTGGTGGCAGAAAC
Organism: Perognathus longimembris pacificus; assembly: GCF_023159225.1. Lineage (NCBI taxonomy): Eukaryota > Metazoa > Chordata > Mammalia > Rodentia > Heteromyidae > Perognathus > Perognathus longimembris. Next base: position 323,208 of record NW_025961321.1, on the reverse strand, counting down.
AGCAAAAGAACTGTTTGAACAACTTCAACAGTATGTCCCTTCCTTAACTAACGTTAAAGGGCTGCTAATGACATTGCTCGGCCCAGGGATACTTTTGCTGATGGCTTTCCTATGCCTTCCTTGCATTGTACGCATATTGCAAAACTCTTTCATGAGTTTAGCCAGCCAGCTGCATAAGATCAAGCTCCAAGTGAATGAACTTTCCCCTGAGAGGAACCGCAGCCAGAGACCGGTATGAGGCGGCACCAGCCTTGACCAACCTAAGACACGGGGCTTCAGCACTGCTCTGAAGTTGACCCTAAGACGGGTAAGGCAGGCTGGGGTACCCACCCCACCTAAGACAGGCGGGTTCAGTTCTTTTAATAAAAAAGACAGGGGAACTGTCGGGAGCCGAGCTAGCAGCTAAGCTCATCCTGACCTCTGGCTATGCTGTAATCACAAGGAATGCGGTAAGATTTGGCTTAACTGACAGCCAGCACTTACCAAGATGTTTTACTGTGTCCATAGGCGCCTGGTTTATGTTTACCATTCAGCCTTGTCTTGTTTTATTGCCTCCTGTTATTTACTGACCTAAAAGCTTTCTTATTTTCTTAAACTTTGGTAACCCTATGCCATTCCCTGGTTCCCGAACTGCATAAAAGCTGGATGCTAAGAATAAACGGGGCTGCAGTCTTGAGTTACAATCTCGAGATGCAGACCTCACGTACCCCGTCTTTGCCTCTTGTCTTTTTTCTCTTGTCTTGTATTTTTCCTTTTCTTTAATCCTCGCCCCCCTCATTCCGGATTCCTTTGCACTGCCGGCTGGCTTGGCAGGGGTTCCCTCCAGCTCCATCCACCATAAGGTACTGGTACGTGGTTCCCCCAGCTTCATCCACCATAGGTTACTGGTGCTTGATACCCCCAGCTTCTTCCACCATAGGGAACTGGTGCTTGGTACCCCCAGCTCCATCCATCCACCATGTGGTACTGGTGCTCGGTACTCCCCAGCTCCATCCACCCTTGGGGGTACTGGTGCTTGCTACCCCCAGCTCTGTTACCCCCACCCTCACAGGCGGTGGACAACCTGTTCCTGGGGAAGATGGTGGAGAAGGACAACGCCTGCTGCATGCTCTCCAGGTGAGGACCCCATGATCTCTGACCCCATGACCCCCATGACCCCGTGAGCCCCCCCACCCTGTCGCCCACCCCATTAACCCAATCCCCCCCAAAGGCATCTGGGGATGGGAAGGGGGGAATTCAGGGGCCTGTGACCACTCCCTGACCCGGGGAAGGAGGGGTCAGGGGTTGTGACCCCGGTTGGGGTCAGAGGTCACACAGGCTGAGCGGCTGGACACACAGCGTGTTACGGGCATGGCGCTGGTGTGGTGCTGGGGCGCAGGTGGGTTCACCCTGGAGGGGGGGTCGGGGTCAGGGGTCAGGGGTCACGCCTGGTCTCAAGCCCACAGACAGCCAGCCGCGGATGGAAGAGCTGCGGATCCATAAGGAGACATGGGTGATGTTCTTGGCGCACGGTGGAGCTGGTGGCCCAGTAGGTCGAGAGCGGGGAGCCCATGTAAAGGGGGTCGGGGGCCACGGGGGGGGGTCTGGGTCATGGGGTGTCACTGGTGGTCAGGGGGGCCTAGGCCGAATCCTGGGGCCTGGATTCAATCAGGAGCCTGGGCGTTTGGGTCTGGATGTGGGACTGGGTGCTGCTCTGAGTCCTCATCCAGGGTGCTGTGCTTAGTCCTGGACCTGGATTCAATCAGGAGCATGGGTGTTAGGCCTAGATCTGGACCGGGTGCTGGGCTTAGTCCTGGGCCTGGATTCGATCAGAAGGCTGGGTGCTGCGCTAAGTGCTGAGCCTGGATGAGATCAGGATCCTGGGTGCTGGTCTTAGTCCTGCAGCTTGGGTGCTGTGCTTAGTCCTGGGCATGGATTTGATCAGGCTCCCGGGTGCTGCGCTTAGTCCTGGGCCTGGATTCAATCAGGATCCTGGGTGCTGCGCTTAGTCCTGGGCCTGGGCGCTGCACTGAGTCCTGGGCCTGGATTCAATGAGGATCCCAGGTGCTGTGCTCATTCCTGCTCCCAGATGCTGTGCTCAGTCCTGCTTCTGGGTGCTGCGCTTAGTACTCAGCCTGGATTAGCTTAGGATCCTGGGTGCTGCGCTTAGTGCTGCAGCCTGAAGTAGATCAGGATCTCGGGTGCTGTGCTTAGACCTGGGCCTGGGTGCTGTGCTCAGTCCTCAGCCTGGATTAGATCAGGAGCACGGGTATTGGGCTTAGTCCTGGGCCTGGGTGCTGGGCTTAGTCCTGGGCCTGGATTCAATCCGGAGCCTGGGTTCTGGGCTTAGTCCTGGGCCTGGGTGCTGCGCTTAGTCCTGGGCCAGGATGAGATCAGCTCCCGGGTGCTATGCTCAGTCCTTCTCCCGGGTGCTGCGCTCAGTCCTTAGTCTGGATTAGATCAGGATTCCAGGTGCTACGATTAGTCCTGTACTGGGTGCTGCGCTCAGTCCTTGGACCGGGTGCTGTGCTCAGGCCTCAGCCCGGGTGCTGCGCTCAGTCCTGGGCCAGGATGAGATCAGGCTCCCAGGTACTGGGCCCAGTCCTGATCCTGCGTGCTGCACTTAGTCCTCAGTCTGGATGAGATCAGGATCCCGGGTGCTGCACTGAGACCTGGTCCCAGGTGCTGCACTCAGTCCTCGTCCCGGGTGCTGTGCGCAGTCCTACTCATGGAATTGATCAGGATCTCAGGTGCTGCACTCAGTCCTGGTCTCGGGTGCTGTGCTCAGTCCTCCTCCTGGATTCGATCAGGATCCCGGGTGCTGCACTGAGTCCTGCTCTGGGACGCTGTGCTCAGTCCTGGTCCTGGGTGCTGTGCTCAGTCCTAAGTCTGGATTCAATCAGGATCCCAGGTGCTGTGCACAGTCCTGCCCCGGGTGCTAGGCTCAGTCCTCAATCTGGATGAGATCAGGATTCCAGATGCTGTGCTTAGTCCTGCGCTGGGTGCTGCACTCAGTCCTGGGCCTGGATTGAATCAGGATCCTGGGGGCTGTGCTTAGTCCTGGGCTGGGTGCTGCACTTAGTCCTTGGGCGTGGATTATTAGATCAGGATCCCGGGTGCTGCACTCAGTCATGGGCCTGGGTCAGATCAGGAGCCTGAGTGTTGGGCCTGGATCTGGGCCCGGGTGCTGGGCTTAGTCCTGGGCCTGGATTAGATCAGGAGCCTGGGCGTTTGGGTCTGGCTGTGGGACTTGGTGCTGCTTTTAGTCCTCATCCAGAGTTCTGTGCTTAGTCCTGGGCCTGGATGAGATCGGGGGCCTTGATGAGATCAGGGGCCTGGGCATTGGGTCTGGATGTTGGCCTGGGAGCTGTGCTTAGTCCTGGATCTTGGTGCTGCACTTAGTCATGGGCCTGGATTCGAACAGGCACCTGTGTGCTGCACTAAGTGCTGAGCCTGGATGAGATCAGGATTCTGGGTGCTGGACTTAGTCCTGTGGCCTGGGTGATGCGCTTAATCCTCGGCCTGGATAAGATCAAGATCCCGGGTGCTGGGCTTAGTCCTGCTTCTGGGTGCTGCGCTGATTCCTCAGCCTGGATTAGCTTTGGATCCTGGGTAGTGCGCTTAGTGCTGCCACATAAAGTAGATCAGGATCACGGGTGCTGTGCCTAGTCCTAGGACTGGGTGATGTGCTCAGTCCTCAGCCTGGATGAGATCAGGATCACGGGTTCTGCACTCAGTCCTCAGTCTGGATTAGATCAGGAACCCAGGTGTTGGGCTTAGTCCTGGAACTGCATTTGATCAGGAGCCTGGATGAGATCAGGATCCCAGGTGGTGTCCTTAGTCCTGGGTCTGGGTGCTGGGCTCAGTCCTCGGCCTTGGTGATGTACCCAGTCCCCGTCCCGGGTGCTGCGCTTAGTACTGCTCCCAGGTGCTGTGCTTAGTCCTCAGCACAGGCATTGGGCTCAGTCCTCAGCCTGGATGAGATTGGGATCCCAGGTGCTGTGCTCAGTCCTGCTCCCGGGTGGGGCGCTCGGTCCTCAGTCTGGATTAGATCAGGAGCACCGGTGCTGCGCTCAGTCCTTGAGCCCAAATTATTAGATCAGGATCCCAGGTGCTGCACTCAGTCCTTGGGCCTGAATTATTAGCTCAGGATCCTGGGTGCTGTGCTTTGTCCTGGGCCTGGATTCGATCAGGATCCTGGGTTCTGGGCTTAGTCCAGGCCTAGATGAGATCTGAATCCCAGGTGCTGTGCTTAGTCCTGGGCCTGGGTGCTGGGCTCAGTCCTCGGCCATGGTCCTCTGTGCAGTCCTCCTCCCGGGTGTTGCACTCAGTCCTGCTCCCAGGTGTTGTGCATAGTCCTCAGCTCAGGTGCTGTGCTAAGTCCTCGGCCTGGATGAGATTAGATACCGTGTACTGCCCTCAGTCCTCCCTCCCAGGTGCTGCGCTCAGTCCACAGTCTGGATTAGATCAGGATCCCGGGTGCTACACTCAGTCCTGGGCATGGGTGCTGCGCTTATTCCTTGAGCCCAAATTATTAGCTCAGGATCCCAGGTGCTGCACTCAGTCCTTGGGCCTGAATTATTAATTCAGGATCCTAGGTGCTGTGCTTTGTCCTGGGCCTGGATTCCATCAGAATCGGATCCAAGGTGCTGGCCTCAGTCCTGGGCCTGGGTGCTGCACTTAGTCCTCAGTCTGGATTGGATCATTCTCCCAGGTGCTGGGCTTAGTCCAGGGTGCTGCGCTCAGTCCTGGTCCTGGGTGCTGTGCTCAGTCCTAATCCTGGATTAGATCAGGATCCCGGGTGCTGCACTTAATTATGGGCCTGGGTGCTGCGCTCAGCCCTGGGCCTGGATTCGATCAGGACCCCAGGTGCTTCGCTGAGTTCTGGGTCTGGATGAGATCAGGCTCTCAGGTGCTATGCTCAGTACCGTTCCCGGGTGCTACGCTCAGTCCTTAGTCTGGATTAGATCAGAATCCCAGGTGCTACGATTAGTCCTGTGCCGGGTGCTGCGCTCAGTCCTTGGCCCGGATGATGTGCTCAGTCCTCAGCCCGGGTGCTGCGCTCATTCCTTGGCCTGGATGAGATCAGGTTTCCGGGTACTGGGCTCAGTCCTGGTCCTGCGTGCTGCACTTAGTCCTCAGTCTGGATGAGATCAGGATCCCAGGTGCTGCACTGAGTCCTGGTCCCTGGTGCTGCGCTCAGTCCTCAGCCTGGGTGCTGCACTCAGTCCCCATCCTGGGTGCTGTGCTTATTCGTACGCTGGGTGCTGCGCTCAGTCCTCCTCCCAGGTTCTGTGCTCAGTCCTCCTCCTGGATTGGATCAGGATCCCCGATGCTACGCTCAGTCCTGGTCCCAGGTGCTGTGCTCAGTCCTCAACCTGGATGAGATCAGGATTCCAGGTGCTGTGCTTAGTCCCATGCTGGGTGCTGCACTCAGTCCTGGGCCTGGATTAAATCAGGATCCTAGGTGCTGTGCTTAGTCCTTCTGGGTGCTGCACTTAGTCCTTGGGCATGTATTATTAGATCAGTATCCCGGGTGCTGCAAGCAGTCATGGGCCTGGGTTAGATCAGGAGCCTGGGTGTTGGGCCTGGCTGTGGGACTTGGTGCTGCGCTTAGTCCTCATCCAGGGTGCTGTGCTTAGTCGGTGGCCTGGATGAGATCGGGGGCCTGGATGAGATGAGGGGCCTGGGCATTGTGTCTGGATGTCAGCCTGGGTGCTGTGCTTAGTCCTGGGTCTCGGTGCTGCACTTACTCCTGGCCTGGATTCAATCAGGAGCCTGGGTGCTGCGCTAAGTACTGAGCCTGGATGAGATCAGGATCCTGGGTGCTGGTCTTAATCCTGCGGCCTGGGTGATGTGCTTAGTCCTAGGCCTGGATGAGATCAGGATCCCAGGAGCTGTGCCTTGTCCAGGGACTGGGTGCTGGGCTCAGTCTTTGGCCTTGGTGCTGTGCATAGTCCTCATCCCAGATGCTTGCTTAGTCCTCAGCTCAGGTGCTGCACTCAGTCCTCGGCCTGGATGAGATCAGGATCCCGGGTGCTGCACTTAGTCCTGCTTCTGGGTGCTGTGCTTAGTCCTCAGCCTGGATTAGCTTAGGATCCTGGGTGCTGCGCTTAGTGCTGCAGCTTAAAGTAGATCAGGATCACGGGTGCTGTGCTTAGTCCTGGGCCTGGGTGCTGGGCTCAGTCCTCAGCCGTGGTGCTGCGCGCAGTCCTCATCCCAGGTGTTGCGCTCAGTCCTGCTCCCAGGTATTGTGCATACTCCTCAGCTCAGGTGCTGTGCTAAGTCCTCGGCCTGAATGAGATTAGATCCCGTGTGCTGCCCTCAGTCCTCCCTCCCAGGTGCTGTGCTCAGTCCACAGTCTGGATTAGATCACGATTCTGGGTGCTGCACTTAGTCCTTGGCCTGGGTGCTGCACTTAGTCCTTGAGCCTGAATTATTAGATCAGGATCCCAGGTGCTGCACTCAGTCCTTGGGCCTGAATTATTAGCTCAGGATCCTAGGTGCTGTGCTTTGTCCTGGGCCTGGATTCCATCAGAATCGGATCCCAGGTGCTGCACTTAGTCCTGGGCCTGGGTGCTGTGCTTAGTCCTCAGTCTGGATTAGATCATTCTCCCAGATGCTGGGCTTAGTCCCATGCTGGGTGCTGTGCTCAGTCCTAATCCTGGATTAGATCAGGATCCCCTGTGCTGCACTTAGTCATGGGCCTGGGTGCTGTGCTTAGTCTCAGGCCTGTATTTGATCAGGATCCCAGTTGCTGCGCTCAGCCCTGGGCCTGGATTCGATCAGGATCCGGGGTGCTGCGCTGATTCCTGAGTCTGGATGAGATCAGGCTCCCACGTGCTATGCTCAGTACCGTTCCCGGGTGCTGCGCTCAGTTCTTAGTCTGGATTAGATCAGGATCCCAGGTGCTACGATTAGTCCTGTGCTGGGTGCTTCGCTCAGTCCTTGGCCCGGGTGATGTGCTCAGTCCTCAGCCCGGGTGCTGCGCTCAGTCCTTGGCCTGGATGAGATCTGGTTTCTGGGTACTGGGCTCAGTCCTGGTCCTGCGTGCTGCACTTAGTCCTCAGTCTGGATGAGGTCAGGATCCTGGTTTCTGCACTGAGTCCTGGTCCAGGGTGCTGCACTCAGTCCTCGTCCCGGGTTCTGTGCTTATTCCTAAGCTGGGTGCTGCGCTCAGTCCTTCTCCTGGGTGCTGTGCTCAGTCCTCCTCCTGGATTTGATCAGGATCCCGGGTCCTGCGCTCAGTCCTGTTCCCGGGTGCTGCACTCAGTCCTCCTCCTGGAATCGATCAGGATACTGGGTGCTGTTCTTAGTCCTGTGGCCTGGGTGTTGCACTTAGTCCTGGGCCTGGATGAGATCAGGATCCCAGGTGTTGTGCTTAGCCCTGGGCCTGGGTGCTGGGCTCAGTCCTCGGCCTTGTTTCTGCGCACAGTCCTCGTCCCGGGTGCTGCTCTCAGTCCTGCTCCCAGATGCTGCGCTCAGTCCTCGGCCTGGATGAGATCAGGATCCCGGGTGCTGCGCTTAGTCCTTCTGGGTGCTGCGCTTAGTCCTCAGCCTGGATTAGCTTAGGATCCTGGATGATGCACTTAGTGCTGCAGCTTAAAGTAGATTAGGATCACGGGTGCTCTGCTTAGTCCTGGGACTGGGTGCTGTGCTCAGTCCTCAGCCTGGATGAGATCAGGATCCCGGGTGCTGCACTCAGTCCTCAGTCTGGATTAGATCAGGAGCACGGGTGTTGGGATTCGTCCTGGGCCTGGATTTGATCAGGAGCCTGGATTAGATCAGGATCCCAGGTGCTGTGCTTAGATGTGGGCCGGGGTGCTGGGCTTAGTCCTGGGCCTGGATGAATTCAGGAGCCTGGGTGTTGAGCTTAGTCCTGGGCCTAGATGAGATCAGGATCCCAGGTGCTGTGCTTAGTCCTGGGCCTGGGTGCTCTGCACAGTCCTCGTCTCAGGTGCTGCACTCAGTCCTCCTCCCAGGTGCTGTGTTTAGTCCTCAGCTCAGATGCTGTGCTCATTCCTCATCCCAGGTGTTATGCTCAGTCCTCAGTCTGGATTAGATCAGGATCCTGGGTGCTGCACTCAGTTCTGGGCCTTGGTGCTGCGCTTAGTCCTTGAGCCCGAATTATTTGATCAGGATCCTGGGTGCTGCACTCAGTCCTTGGGCCTGAATTATTAGCTCAGGATCCTGGGTGCTGTGGTTTGTCCTGGGCCTGGGTTCCATCAGGATCGGTTCACAGGTGCTGGGCTTAGTCCTGTGACTGGGTGCTGCGCTTAGTCCTCAGTCTGGATTAGATCAGGCTCCCGGGTGCTGGGCTTAGTCCCATGCTGAGTGCTGCACTCAGTCCTAATCCTGGATTAGATCTGGATCCCCTGTGCTGCACTTAGTCCTGGGCCTGGGTGCTGCGCTTACTCTCAGGCTTGTATTTGATCAGGATCCTGGGTGCTGCGCTCAGCCCTGGGCCTGGATTTGATCAGGATCCCGGTGCTGTGCTGAGTCCTGGGTCTGGATGAGATCACGCTCCCAGATGCTATGCTCAGTCCTGCTCCCGGGTGCTGTGCACAGTCCTCAGTCTGCATTAGATCAGGATCCCAGGTGCTACGCCTAGTCCTGTGCTGGGTGCTGGGCTCAGTCCCTGGCCCATTTGCTGTGCTCAGTCCTCAGCGCGGGTGCTGAGCTCAGTCCTTGGCCTGGATGAGATCAGGTTTCCAGGTACTGGGCTCAGTCCTGGTCCTGCGGGCTTCACTTAGTCCTCAGTCTGGATGAGATCAGGATCCCGGGTGCTGCTCTGAGTCCTGGTCCCTGGTGCTGCGCTCAGTCCTCGGCCTGGTTGTTGCAATCAGTCCTCATCCCGGGTTCTACTCTCAGTCCTGTTCCCAGGTGCTGTGCTCAGTCCTCCTCCTGGATTCGATCAGGATCCTGGGTGCTGCGCTGAGTCCTGCTCCGGGATGCTGTGCTCAGTCCTGGTCCTGGGTGCTGTGCTAACTCCTTAGTTTGGATTCAATCAGGATCCCAGGTGCTGTGCTCAGTCCTCCTCCCGGGTGCTGTGCTCAGTCCTCAGCCTGGTTGAGATCAGGATTCCAGGTGCTGTGCTTAGTCCTGTGCTGGGTGCTGCACCCAGTTCTGGGCCTGGGTTAGATCAAGATCCTGGGTGCTGCATTTAGTCATTGGGCGTGGATTATTAGATCAGGATCCCGGGCGCTGCACTCAGTCATGGGCCTGGGTTAGATCAGGATCCTGGGTGCTGTGCTTAGTCCCAGGCCTGGATGATATCAGGATCTCGGGTGCTGCGCTTATTCCTGGGCCTGGATTGGATCAGAATCCCGGGTGCTGTGCTCAGTCCTGCACTGGGTGCTGCGCACAGTCCTGCTCCTGCGTGCAGTTAGGTAGCAGTATACTTCTTCAGGTAAGTAGTTCCATAGAAACTACTAAGTGCCCCACAGCAATAACCCAGGGCTGCCAGTAGCCATACCCCAGAGAGGAAGAAAGTGAAAGGAAAATGCTCAACAAGCCCAATTTACCTCTAGTTTAACAAAGTCTGGGGAAAAATGACTTCAGATATCCAGCCACATCCTCTGGCTTCTTGCCGCTACTTTTCTGAGTATAAAAAGCAGGAAAAAAAAAAAAGTCTGGTACAAACCAGAGGAACAGAGGTGTTCATCACACATAGTAGGTTGATTTTCAGCTTTGACGGATTTAGGGGTGATTCTGTTTCAGTGATGTCAGCAGTCTCCCAAACCACCCCTGTTATTTCCTAGATCACATGAAGATCTAGATACTGTGTTGCTCCATACCGGTTTTGTGAAATACTACTCTGCTTTCCAGCTTGACCTGTGCCATTCCCAAGGTATGCAGCGGCCTACCATTTCTAATTAGGGAATGGAAATAGAACCTGCTCACCAGCTCAAGATGAGATTTAGGAATAATGCAGGACAGCAAGCACACTAAACCCAGACCTTAAGAGGGCCTGAACCCATTTGTCTCCACATAAATTGCTTGATCAGAGATGGACCTCGTGGGTTCAATCTCATCCCTCATGCCCAAGTCAAGGGCACTGGGTCTATTTTAGGACAGCCCAACCCACTTACTTGCTCAAATAGAGCGCGCAGTATATGACTTCCAAGTCAACTTCTCCAGATTCACCAGCTCTTCCTTCAACAAGGACAAGTGTGTAGACACTTAGGATAGCATGACCAAAATTCTGTAGCCCATTTATAGGCATTTTCTGTAGAAACACAAATCTGATGGAGCCTGTGCTTTCTGGTCATCTGCCCACATTCACTCTCATGCACGGTGGATCCTTTTTATCAATATCCTGAACATCCCTGGTGTTCTTGACCACTGCAGTATTAAACACTATCCACCTTCAGTTTCCAAGGAAATTTTGATTCTTGAACAATTTTTGCTCCAGAAGCAAGATGGGTTTTCATCGAGACAATACATTCAGGTTTACCCTTTCCATCACTTACAGATTATGTCTGTCCTTTGGTAGGAAAACACAACTGAAGCTTAGATTCTGAATCCACAAGTGCACAGCTTTTGGCAGAGCTGCTCTGCAGTATTAATGGAAAGAATACAAAGAGGACAGAAGCATTTAACCAAGAGGCCTCAGGTCTGGATTATCCAGCATAGAGTCTGAATTCAGACATGCCCTTGAAATTGTCCAGAACTTAGCTTTAGTGACAATAAACATAAGGATTATTTAATTGTACAGGACAAATTCAAGGACACAAAAGTCCTAACACCAACAGTATGGTATACCTGTAGCCTACCCCCATGATGGTGTCCTGAAAATACCATGGTACAGCATTTCAATAGCAGTCACCAGGGATACCTATCCCATCAGCTATGACAGCCAACTCCTTCTAGCCAGGGCACAGAATGTTGACATAGCTTTCCTGAGCATCAGCTTCAAAATGAAGCAAAATGAAGCAAGTATGTCAGTCTCCCAAACTAACAAGACATTCTCAATCAAGATAGTGCTTTCCCAAAACGTTTTTAGATAAGACTGGAGAGCCTTGGGTAATTCTAAAACAAGATGGTAAGCAGACAAACATTTCCCCATTTAATGACTATAATCCGCTGAAGTGAAGTTGCCAAAAAAGAGCCAGTTCATTATGAGCCAAGATGATTTCCTGGGATTCAGCTGTTTGAGTGGTTTGGATTTTTCATACCATTTCCTAGGCTACAGTCACAGGTGGGGTGAGAGTCTCATAACTAGAGAACCCAAGTTTTCACACTGGCAAAGGTGGTTAAGGGTATGAAATAAACAGGATGGAAGTCCCAATTCATTGCAAAGCACCTCTACCTTCCACTGCTGCTTCTCTCAGTTTACTTCCTTGCTCCTCTTCCTGCCAATTCTGCCCAGCAGTGCAGACAGAGGTGACATGCAGAAGTCCCATCCTTCCAGCTTGTTGCCTGAGCTTTTCCTGGGTAGGATTCTGTAGCCTTGGAATTTAGTGAAGAGTCAAGTACAGGGAAATATTGTGCCAAGCAAGACATGCTATGGTGCCTATGTGGTCTACAAGGATGGATCTTTGAGGAGAGACAAGCAAGAACAGCAGCAGCACACACCCAGTTGAATGATACCAATGGAGAAGGACAAGTTCTCTGTCAAGGTGGCTGGGAAGGAATTTTCTCCAAGGAACTCGAGGGAGATGTGATCGAGGTGCATGGCAAGCACCTTCAGAGTGTATCCTTTAGCATTGCTTCCTCCATTCCCTTAATTTACCTTTGCTTTTGACCCATTGAGGTTTTGAATTTATAGTTCCTAAGCCAAACTTTGAGAGTTTTAAGTATTATAAATTCAAAGACAGAATTGTTCTTAAGGTCACAACTAACCAACACAAACTTCTTAATGACACGGAGTGGACAGTTTGTCTGCTGAGTGTACAACACCAGACTGGGGGCAGACAGAGGCCCAAGTGATGTGCCGAGGTTCCTGTGAGTAGAATACCCTGCTCATTAGCCAGGCTTCCACCAAGAGACAGGAGTCACCTGTGTTTCTAAATTATCTGAGGTTAGGAAATGGAATATGGTAGTTCACACAGAATAAAGATTCTCCTACAGAAAGGAAAAGCAAAGCATATCAAGTCTCCCTCCTGTCCTCAAATCCATCCAAAAGACAGTCCCTCAGAGCCCTTAGCCCATTCCTTCCTTGCTGTTTGGCCACTAGCTGAAGGGAAGCATTTGCCACCACCTGGTGACCGTGACGAAGAACACCAGGGAAATGCAGACTGGAAGCACTTCCCTTGAAACAGAAGTTCTGTCTTTGGGGCAGGGTGATATATCAGGATCTAGTTTCAGTTTGTTGCAGGTGTGGAGCCAGTTTTGCCAGCACTATTTGTTAAAGAGGCTATCTTTCTTCTATTCTTTTTTGTTTAGCTCCTTTATCAAAGATTAAGTAGGCATAGTTCTGCAGGTTCATTTCTGGGTCTTCAGTTCTGTTCCATTGGTCTTCAGGCCTGTTCCTGTGCCAATACCAAGCTGTTTTTATTACTATAGCTTTATAAGAGAACTTGAACTTTGGTGTTTAATTCCTCCAGCATTGTTCTTTCTGCTTAGTATTGTTTTTGCTATTTGCGTTCTTTTACTATTCCATATGAATTTCTCGATTGCTTCGTCTATTTTGTTAAAAATGGTGTTGGGATATTAATGGGTATTGCATTGAATTTGGAGATAGCCTTTGGCAATATTGCCATTTCGACTATATTAATCCACCCAATCCAGGAGCATAGGAGGTTTTCCCATTTCCTTAGTTCTGCCTAAATTTTGTTTTTAAAGGTCTCATTGTAGAGGTCTTTCACTTCTGTGGTTAAATTTATGCTTATGTATTTTATGTTTATTCTGAGGCTTTTGCAAAAGGGTTGCTTTCCTGATTTTGGCCTTGGTCTTCTGGTCATTGGTATATAGAAAGGCCATTGGTTTTTGAGGGTTTCTTTTATGTCCTGCTACTTTGCCAAAGTTTTGAATCAGCTCTAGTAGCTTGGGAGTAGAGTCTATGGGGTTCTTTATGTATAGGATCATGTCATCTGTGAAGAAAGAAACTTTAGCTTCATCTTTTCCTATTTGTATCCCCTTTATGTTTTCTTCTTGTCTAATTGTTCTGGCTAGAAATTCTAGTACTATGTTGTAGAGGAGAGGAGAGAGCAGACATCCCTGTCTTGCTCCTGATTTTAAATGGAGTGAGTTTCTGTCTTCACATTTGGGAGGATACTGTGGACAGATTAGAAGTTCCTGAGAGTGGAATGTTACATATCTGGCAGCTGAAGTTATCCTGACTCATCTGTATACTCTTCAATTGCCACTTTACCACCAGAACTCTATGTTAGCTAATTATCTTTGTGGAGGTAAAGCAGCTTTTGCAAGCTAAAACCTAGTCTAGTGTACCACCTAAAATCTGTAGAAGATATTTTCCCCCTGCTATAACTCACCCACTTGATGCATCCATCACTGTACTTATGACGTTGTCCTGAGATTATCATTTCTTCTACACTGGAACAATTTCAGACTAACCTGAATTCTTGTTCCCCGGCTATAAGCACTCATATTGGGCTCACAAACCCTTTCTTCGAACCAAGAGCTTTATTATGCATTAACAGAACCCTGTCTAGTAGACAGCTTATGGAATCTAGTAGCAATTCAACTTCAAAGCTGTGTACAATTCAGTCTGTCTTCACAGTGGAGTGGCACAGGCAGCACCCCAGTAAAAGGAAGAAACTAGAGTGCTATTGCATAGCAGCCATGCCTCATCCTCTTACAGCAGAGCCTCTTAGATCACCAGGGCCCCTCGAGCTAGGCAATGCCCTCCCTTTGCAGTCACAAGAATCCAATTACTACCAATTCTGCATCATTTAAAGTAATGCTTTGTGAGCTGCCTGCTAGCAATTCCACTAGACCCACCTAGTTAGCACCAGATCCACATTCCAGGAACTGGATGCAGGAAAATCCTTTCATCTGGAGGGTAAGTTTGTCTGCTTCAATACAAGACCATGGATACTATCAAGGGTGCCAATTTAACAGAAAAGCTGAGACATTTGTAGATCCGTCTCCTAGGAGAATCCCAGAATTCTCCTTGGCACACACATGCAGCTTTGATCATCTGCATTTTGATTCAATCAGTAGCTCCTTTTGTGAATTATCACCTATGTTACAGAGGCCTTCCTTTATTCTACCATGTGTTATAAATACATTCTCCATGAACCATTGCAGTCACATGTATTGAGACAAAAATAAATTCTGAGCCAAGCAAAGTTTACTTCCACACATGAGGGTTCACACTAGCCAAAAATTGGCCACAGAGCAACCATTCTTCCTGATATTTGTCCCTCACACAGCAGGAGGCTCTGTCCCTCTGCTCAGATTGGTTGAGCTCAGGTTTACAAACTGCTCTGCTTATGAATGGCTAGTTTAAATAGGAAAAATGTGCCTGAGGTGGATTTTAAGTAAGATGAACAGTTCACATATAATCTCAAAATATGCCCAGCCCTGTCATTTCTTCAACAGTCTAGGGTGTGGCATAAGTCCATCTTGAAAACCCAGTTTAACATAAAACCTTCCATTTTACAAATCCTTTATCCCAAACCAGTTCCACTTTTCCTAAAGACCCAAGGCACCAAGCCAAAGCAGGAACTTTTAAGCAATACCGTTGATGGAAAAGAGGTTTTTCTCACCCATGTACATAGGTCTACAGTAGGTTCTGTAGCATTTCTATGTGTTTCATCTTTATAAGCTGTTCATAGAAATTTACCTTTCAAGGCACCAAACAAGGACACCGCCCACTTTGCTAATTTTCCACTTGAGAATATGTAATAGAAATAATGTATGCTTTATTATATATATGTATCAATTATATATTCAAAAGATGTGTGATGTCATACATGTCTTATGAGAAAATGTTTCACTGAATTGAGAACGTTCATTGTATTTTTCTAATATTTGTAAATATAGGCCCAACCAAAAATTAGATACCATGTTCCCAATGTTAGTAGATGAAGAACCACCATCTGAATTCATCTGTCTCCACCCTCAAATTGAGAATCCCCTTTCCAACCAATATTTTGAAAACAAACCTGAGAACAAGACTTGTTTTCCCTGTACAGAATCGGGCACAAGCATCCCAAACCAAGCTCCACACCCAGAATGAGGCTCCACCCTAAGGTGCATGGAGACAGCAGCACCGCATAGAATCAATACCATCCTCTGGCCACACAGTACTGCATCAGTCCATCCAGTGTCCAAGGTCAGAGAAAATGCCAAGTAACTGGAAATGAAGCAAAGGCTCCTGGGGCTATTTTACAGGATGCCCTTTACTGTGAGGTGCTGTATTTGAACATTGTAGGCATGTTCAAATGGCCACCGTGGGTGCTGAGAACTCCTGTTTCTCTGGGAAGTCAGAAAATGCCCTGGAGTGCCATCCCACAATCATTCCTTTAGTGAACCTTTGGGCCAACACAAGAGTATAGGCTCTCGCTTGCTGCTCTTGAACAATGGATACTGAGGCTAACTGGTGTCATCTTTGGCATCTTGCTGTGCAAACTCATAGAGGTGAAACTCCACCTGCAGATCCATGTAATAGGCTCCTATGAATTCCTAGAGGCAGGGGCAGGGACTCAGACATTAGGCTACCAGACCTGCTAGACCTGTATCACGCACTCCACTGAATTCTCAAGCTCCCTGTGAACCTGTCCCTTGACCATGACCCTGTTCAGGCCACAAACAACTCAGCCACTGTTCTTCTAGCAAGGGGGAAATGTGCCCCTCAATTTCCTGTGTTCTGGTCTGAGGCTCTAGTCTTCAATGTGACCAGCAATTGAAGGATGGGGAAGGGCTTGTGAACTGAAGTTCTCAAAATATGCATTTAGTAGCTCCCACAGGGTTTTAATTTCACTTGATAGGAGCATGATGACCTTCTGTAGAGAGAGAATATCTTAGTTCAAGCAGCCAAGATTGTACTGAACCACCTTTAGTCCTAGTGAGAGCTATATTGGCTTGGTGCCTGATTGAGCACTTTTGTGACTACTAGGAAAGATTTTTGGCTGGTACTGGGACTTGAACTGAGGGTCTGGGCTCTGTCGCTGAGCCTCTCTGTGATCAAGCTAGTGCTCTACCATTTGATCCACAGAGTTACTTCCACCTTTTTCTGTTTATGTGGTACTGGGGAATCAAGCACAGGGCTTTATGCATGCTAGTCAAGTCCTCAACCACTAAGTCTCACTCCAAGCTGCCTGGAAAGCCTTTTTAAATGCATACTAAGCTTAGCGGACCTTTGGCCTCTATCAGGCTTAAAAGGCTGGAAATTAAGATGGTACCTGAACCTTGCAAATTTCCCTGCTTCTTTCAAGACATCTTAAATATTTTGAAAGATTTCCCTGTATCTTAAGACTTCTTGACTCCACAAGCCTAAACGTTTGTGAGGTCTTTTCATGCTAGACCCACCTAGAGGCCAGTTCACTCCACCCAATTTCGCAGGAGGAAATGAAAAAAAAAAAGAAATAAAGTGTTCAGCTACTTGGCCTCCTTCTCCATGGGAACAATGAGACACACTGCCAATCTCTACATGCTCTGCTTTGGCAAGTTGCTAGGCCTCTATCCACATTCACAGATACAGACTATGGAGAGGGCAAAAAACAGAATGTCCGAAGCAGCCCTAATGGCTTTAAGGAGCCCAGGGCAGCGTTCTATGCTGACAGGTGATGGCAGAGACTAAGGGACTCTTAGATGTTTCAGAATCTTCTCCCTGAAACCTCATAATTCCCTCTAGTACTTGGGAATAAGAACTGGATCTAGTTCTACTAACGACTTAAGCCTAAGACATGAGGTATGGGTATAGGCTCTTCAAGCACCAGGGCTAGGCAAGAGAGCCAAGGGCTGATGAGAGCAAAGAGCAAAGACCAGAGGGTTATACAAGGAGCCTGAAAGGTAGACATCCCATTGACTGGAGACTGTCATCAGTAATGGACTCTAGCATGACCATCAGACCAGAGACTCCTGCAACACAGGTCACCAGAGAGCCAAGAGTCCACCCCATGGACACATAGGCCAGAACCCAGTGTGTCCATAGCTGAGATCACACTGGCCACACAAAGTAGACAGCACATGATAAATGTCTTTGGCTTGATTATGGAAGAGAATATAAAACAGAGATTATTTGAATATTTGTCAAAACAAAGCTTTTCAATTGGGGGACTTCTGAGCCATCCTTGTATTTGGTTAGGAAAAGCCCCTCTGTCTTCCACTCAGTGGAAGGTAATTACTATTCTACTAACACACCCAAGGGTTGTAAGTGGCTTGGGCTATGAAGGTGGAAGACCCAAGCCCAATCCTGATTGTACCTAATGGCTTTTGAACCCATCCCAGGCCTCTAATGTAAAGAGGACCAAGAACACATAGCCAGTACCTAACCAAAAAAGTACTCAAATGGCCTGAGGGCAGAAGACTCTGACCGTCTTTGGGATGAAGCATAAATACCAGCAGAGGTGGGCAAAAGCAGGACGCTAGTACCTGGATTTGGTACACTAGCATGCAGTCTTTCACAATGCATGGGACTATAGGAAAAGCTGTTGCAACCTCCCACACATGGGAGCTCAATGTCCAAAAGGAATTGAGTAGGGACAGGAACAAAATACCCCTGGTAGTAGTAGAAGAGGTTTTGAACCAGTATAGAATACAGGCTTAGATCTCAAAAGCCTATTAAGTAAGATACGTCAGCTCCAGCAGGTTAGCTCTTTGCTAAATCATGCACAGTGTCCATCTTCAGATAATACTTAGCTGCCTAGGGAGTGATAAGTTAAAGAGAGGTGAGTAACTTCAATAGGCTGTGCTTCCTTCACTGTGTGACAGTCTTGATATTGCCAGCAGTATGTTCTTAGAAGTAGATTCACTACACTAAGTGCACTCATACTCAAAAGGAGCTTACGTGGGCGGCTCCTTAACCCTCAAGGAGTTACAAGCCTGTGTAGCACTTTCTGCAGGTGTTGGAGCTTCACGTTTCCCTGAGCCAATTCCACAGTGGGCTGCTCAACTGAAAAGTTTACTGAGAAGCCCCAGGAAGGATGCAGTAACCACTTCTGTCAGGACTAGGGAACATTTCCAAAAAGTAGATAACACTAAAGTGAAATCAGACAAATAGTTTCTCTTTTGCAAAATCTACAAATCTGAAAGAGGACTGGAAGCCAGCAGGAGGCAGGAGAAAATGCAGGGTGAGAGGGAGAACATGATAAATTTGGCACCTTAAGGGGAAAAAGGTCATAAATGAATTGTACTCAGGTTACGAAGGGGAATTCAGAATAGAATCAGAATTTCAGATGCTTGAGGAATGTATAGAAATACCACAGTGAAATCACTTCCTTTGGATACTACAGACTGAGTTTTCCAAAAAGTCACCTATTGTTTCCTCTAAGGAATTTAGAACTCAGAGGTTAATGTTTTTAGGTAGATTTATACAGGTTAGGAGTTTCCTAACCAGTCCTTCAATGAGGGCAGGCAGGAAGCCAAATAGCAGAGCTCAGCTCTTCAGTAGCTTTACACTTAGAGGAGGCAATCACACCCCCCAGATTCTCAGGTATCTTTTAACCTTAAAATTTTTTATTATCAATGTGATGTGCAGAGGGGTTACAGTTAAGTCAGGCAAAGAGTACATTTCTTTTGGACAATGTCACCCCTTCCCTCCCTCTTTCCCGGTTTTTCCCTCCAATCCTACCCATAAGTTGTATAGTTCATTTTCAAATAGTGTCCACTGAGTACCATTGCTGCATTTGTTCACCCTCTGTCCCTCCATTTCTGTGCCTTCCTTTACCCTCCCAAAGACCTGTAAACAAACATACACAACAAAAAGAAAGAAAAAAATACAGGAGAAAATACAGAATCCTTGTTTCCATTTTCTTGAAACTAATTTTGACTCCTGTGAGTAACTCCACACCCTACCCTTTGTTTCAGCTTAGATTGAATTGGCCCTCCATCCAATTTATGCTAAAGTGAGAGCTACCAAGGAGATCTTCCAAGAAAACAAAAGCCCTTGTATGTGTTACTCTGGTCAGTGAGTATACATTTTCCACCACAGGCTAGACATCCTCTATAGCAAGAGACAGGCTGTGGAGAAGCAGCCCACATCAGAGCATCTGGAGATGGAGACAGGGGTTGAGTGATTTATAACCGAGTTCATTTACAAGGAGTAAGGATGAACTGGGGAGGAGATGGGAAATGAATTTCCAACAGCTCTGAAAGGACAGTGACAGAAATTCTCCATACTAAACCAGCATTCCTTCCAGAGGGACCAGCCAACACAGCAAGCCTGCAGCTCCCAATGAACAGTACCCACACCTTGCTCCCTGTTGATCTTGCTAGCACCTGGCACTGGCCCGTACATGGGGGGAATGGAGTGGATCAGGTGAGAGAACAGAAAAACTTACTTTCTTGACACTTAGGAATATAGTGGGAGGGCTGAAAGTGAGGAAGTGGGTGGATGGACCTTTAATAAACATTCAGAACCATCTAGTTCTCCTTTCTGTTCCAAGCTAAAGCCTGCAAGACCAGAGATCTGTCACACAACTCTCCTCTATCTTATTGGCCTGAACAGGGTCTGAGGACACGTTAGATTGCTGCAGAGCCACAAATGAAGTACTCATTTTCAATACTTGATGCACTTAGAGTACATCTGAAACCCATTTTCCTCTTCTAACTTTAAGCTTCTATCTCCCTAACACACCTGAAGCAAAATTTATCATCCAATTGAGGAGGAAGAGGAGATAAGAGGAGGAGAACAGAAGAGGAGGATAAGAGAGAAGAGGAGGAGGAGAACAGGGGAGGAGGAGAGCAGAGGAGAGCAGTCTAGGAGAGCAGAGGAGAGCAGAGGAGTGCAGAGGAGCTCAGAGGAGTGCAGAGGAAAGCATTATTTATTTTTGTTTGTTTTGCTCCCAGCTGGGAGGAGAGGCACAGGCTGAGGATGGTCCTTGCCTGTGGGTCCCCGTGCTGAGCCCCATACAGGTCCCTCACCGCGCCTGCCTGGCGCCAACTCCGCCAACTACTTGTGCTGCCACCAGGACTGAACTTTGGAGGACTTGTCCCTTCTCCTCTGGCTGGTTGTCTTGGCAGGAGGTAGAAGGTGGCCAGAGGACCCCCCCCCCACCATGCTGGTGAAGAAGCCCTCGGGGAAGGGAGCAGGGCAAGAGGCTGGATCCGAAGAGCCCAGCCCCTCCAGGCAGAGTTACACCTGGCCATGCCCCCGTGCACCATGCTGGCGACCCTCCTCTCTGGGGTGGCCAGGATTTCTTGTCTGTACCTTGGGGTGAAAACCAACGACCTTCAGGCAAGGAGCCTCGCCCTGGAATCTGCTAAAGGGGCGCCCTCCGTTCCCCTGCTGCCCAAGAAGGTGGATCAGCTGAAGGCTATAGTACAAGAGAATGTGGAGCATCTCCTGGCTCAGGTGTGTGAGGCTGGGCCACATGCGGGGGAGTTGCATGTGGATAGAATTTTGCACAGGTGCGGTCAGTCTGCAGGATTCACCCTTACCGTCATACAGTTGATTTGGGATTTGTGAGCCTCTGTTGTATCTATTTATTCAAGTCTCTTCCTTGGTTTCCTCCAAGTCTGTGTGTAGGATCTTCCCTCTGTCTTCCTTAAGGATTGCATGTTGCAGTGGCAGCATGGGCTTTGCCCAGCTGTTCAGTTTTGTGGAGTCTGGTCTGACAGCATTCTCAGTTGTATGGAGACTATTCATTGTAATGCTCACATCTGTTGTTCATATACCAAGGCTAGGCCTTATCAATAGAGGAAGGTAAGCACTCTTAAAAGTGAAATAAGCCTATAGATTTACAATTCATTTAACTCGGAATTCTTTTCATATTAAACGTTTTAAATTTTGGAAAAAAAAAGTTTCCTTTGTTTTTTGGAGGGGAGGAGTTAATAGAGGTTGTGCTCAGATATTGATGAATGGAGAATTGAAAGGGATTCCTTTAAAGATGACTTAGATTCCAGTAGGGAGAGGGTAGTTTTTCTGCCAGTAGAGAGATGAAGTAGTTGCAGCCCGAATGTGATAAAGTATGTCTACAACATTGGCTGTTATTGATAGGACACACCTTGCCATGAGCTGCATTATGTTAGTGCCGGGGTTTTGCTTTGGCTGTGCAAGGAGAGGGTGGTGATAGTTGAATAATGAAAAGATGTTACCCAAATCTATCACTCTATGTCAATGGTAATTTGAATTTTAATTTAAAAACAAAATTATGTCTTGAGTACTGTTAGCTTTTGCCTAAGGTCCATGCACTTACATAAATGCTGTTTGTGCAGGCTATCAAACGTTATTAACTTAGCCACAGAGGAAGAGTCCCTTAAGAACTCACAGAACTGGAATACTACTGCTAGCTCTTAATATATCTTCTTTTCCTACAGAAATCCTAGGAAAACATGGCTAAACTAAGAATCGCAAGAGAAACACCTTCTGAGTGCAACTGTCCAGCAGGTAAAAAATGAAACATACTTAACTAGGTTCCCTCTAGAGGAGAGCATTTGCAAACAAAAGGTCCTGTGCCTGTCAGGTCTACCTGTAACAGTAACAGAGAAAGAATGCAGACCCAACTTGCTTTAATAAAATCAGCATGTCTCCCATAGACAGATGGCGAGTAAAGGCCCAAATATTATTTTAAGCAGCATACCAGTGTCTGTGAGGGGAAAACAAATGAGCTAATCATCATGAAAAATACAGGCAAGGGGATATATGAAGTTC